>NW_027504850.1:0-600000 GCF_021521415.1 Bidens hawaiensis
ATCATCGCCTTGTGCAAATCAGCAAGTTCGGATGCAACCTTTTGAGGTATGGCCATTTCAGGTTGAGCTTGAGGAATAGGTTGTTGAGCTGACTGCGGTGTTGGTGGCTGTGCTGGTTGAGCAGGAGGAGCAGCAGAAGTCCCGACGGATGGTAACATTGAGGGACGCGGTTGATCGGGAAATAAGCTTCGATACTTCCGAGTAACCTTCTTCTTTGCCTCTTTGCAGGCCTTTCTTCTCCTACATCTATGTCGGCCGGATTTTCCACGGCTCTGACTTCCTCACCAGTTTCCAACTCTTCTTCATTTAGAAACGAATCAGCCTCCTTTTCAGCTTCGGTCCTTGTATCTTCAGGGACCGCCACCTCCTCAGTGTCAGAGTCGTCGCTTGATTCCTGCAAAGGTAAGTTTTCGACGTCTGAGTCACTGGTATCATTTCTCCATTTCCTTTTAGGAGGGGCCCTGTAAGACGGATTCACCAAATGCCCGAAGCATCTTTTGATTGGTGGCCTGGTTGGACGTTCCTTGTAAGATTTGAGACGGTTGAGAGTCTCATTTTTCATGTGGTCCAGTTTCACCACATCACCTTCGTTTTCTTTCAGTAACCCTGGTGCTTGAGTATCGACAATCATTTGCACGAACCGTGGGAACTGTAGAAACTTCTCACTTTTCCCTTGCTTCAACGTGATGTTCTCGACCATATGACCGAAAGTCATCTGAGAGAAGTTGTATGGTCGGTTCATCACCAAAGCAGCTACAGTGAACTGCATGCTTTCCCTCAGCTTGTCAAAGCTGGTTCGTTGAGGGCCCAAGCAGTGCATCACAACGTGTGCCAAATATTTGAACTCGGGGCACAAGTTGGCCTTATGAAGCAGACCGGCATTGAGGTCGCCGTCATACTTCATACGTGCGAAACATCCTCTTGTTGCAGCAGGATGTAGGGAGGTCGGGTCTGATTCATCATCTTCAAATCCACAGACTTCTCGAATGACCTGGGCAGATATAACAATTGCATGCCCTCTAACGGTGGAGCGAATAACCGACGGCACGACTGTTTTGTCGTGCGTGGCATTCCTCCAAAACTCTTGTTGGATAGACATGATAGGCTCAATAATCCTAGAGATGGGTCCAGAGATCCTCGACCTCTTCAGAAACTTTATCACCGTTGCAAAGTCTTTCCCGTGGCTCGACTTTTCGTCTAGAAAAGCCACGATGTTGTGCTTGATGGACGTTTTGTACGGGACAACCACTTCTGCAACTTCAGCCATTTAAATCTGTAACCATAAACGTGTTAGAACAAACAGATATCGAAACGACTGAATGCGTTTAAACTTTTCAAATTTTCTGGACTGGTTCGATCGAACGAGTAACACATTCGATCGGATGAGCTATTCATTCGATCGAATGAGATCTGGTTCGATTACAGACAATCGAATGAGATAGAATTTCCCATTGACTTCTGATTCGATCGAACTAGTGATCGAATAAGTCACATTCGATCGAACAAGAGACTCGTTCGATCGAATCAACTGATTCGACTCATTCAAGCAAAATCCAGAAATGAAGAACACCCGAACCCGGAAAACTTAAACGATCAAGAACTCGATCAAAACACGGTTAAAAACATGTAAAACTTACATTTTCGTGATCTACGTGAAAAATCGAATAATATGATCGGATCAAAAAGAGGGTTTGAGGAAAATCAATTTGAGAGCAAAAATCCGTAAAATATTTCGAATAAAACTGATCGATCGAATGAGTTTGAATATTTATACTATTTTTGGACTTATTCGATCGAACGGACTTGTTCGTTTGGACCATTCGATCGAATGAGATTCTATTCGATCGAATGAGTCTCTTCGCAACTGTTTACATTCCTCAACCACTGATTCGATCGAATCTGTTCATTCGATCGAGTTATTCGTTCGAATAGCAACCTATTCGATCGAATGAGGGAAAACATTTGAAAAATAAATTTTTAAATTTCTTATTTCCCGTCCATCGATCGTGATGCCTTTGAACCTGCACGAAAACATAAACTTTTGACACTTGGTTAGTTTTCGTAGACATTTTCCAATCCTGAGAGCTTCGTTCCTACAGAACATATAGATCATAATACATTAGTAACAAATGGAAAAATATCAGGCTCAAACATCTTTGGGTTTTCTTGTCACTTCATTCTTTCTTTCATGCACAGCCTGTTGCACAGATGAACATTTAGCAACCTGCATGAAGTTTTCTTTCATTCCTACACACTGGATAAACATTTAGTAGGAACAGACAGAGATCAGACTACCTGTCATGATGATTTCTCATCGATTCTTAAACAAACAGAAAAAAATAAAATAAATTAAAATAAAACTAAAATCTTTTTGGTTTTTATCAAAATATTTACAGAGAGGGACAGGGATCAGACTACCTGTCACGAGAAATAAATAAAATGAAAAATAAATAGAAATAAAATCTTTTTGGTTTTTATCAAACTATTTACAGAGAGGGACAGGGATCAGACTACCTGTCACGATGATTTCTCATCAACATTAAAGCAGAATAAAATAAATAAAAATAAAAAGATTAATTCAGAATTAAAATTTTTTTTTTTTTTTTTTTTTTTTTTTTTTTTTTTTTTTTTTTTTTTAATATTCAAACTGAAATAAACAACTGTACAAAATTTTAAAACACATTATTTTTGGTTGAGAAGGATCTATAATAAGAAATCATACAGACGTATATGACTGTCTACTGAGATTTTTTTTTTTTTTTTTTTTTTTTTTTTTTTTTTTTTTTTTTTTTTTTTTTTTTACGAATAAACGAAGTTAAACAAGACATAATGAATATTCTTTTTGTGAGAAAGATCCGAACAGGAATCATACTAATTACGTGACTGTCACACAGATCCGTGTTTAGCTGTATTATGACATAAAGAAACAGGTTGTGAGCATGTAAATAACTTAAAATGGTTTTCATCGTTTCTGTGATACGAGTTAGGTTCAATTATGTCTCAAAATTTAAGTGGGTATCAACTCAGAGATTATGATGCCTCCTATCTATTCTCAAAGCGTATTTGGCTTTCCCCAAGTCACCCCGAATTGACCTTGACCCATAGTGTCTGATTAAAGTTGTAAGTGTCTTCATCTGCTTCCCGTTTTCTTTCTTTCTTACTCCATGATTGAGAAGTCTTGACATTGTTAACTCTAGAATGTTTCAATCACTCATAATGTAATTTTTTTTTTTTTTTTTTTTTTTTTTTTTTTTTTTTTTTTTTTTTTTAACATAGACTTCAGAGTAGTAAACAATTGCAAGTCCCGAATCTGGATCACTGCAGTTTCTTCACACACTATCTTTACGGGAATCAGAACACTTATGGGCTCGTGTATGACTGGGTAATCGCTTTTCTGCCTATCATTCGGAAAGATATATATGAAGACATACAAAACTCTTAAGGAGTTTCCACGTAAAATCGAGTAGATTTAGTTTGTATCACATCTACTTTTACGCACCATAAAAAGCTACCATGACACACAATGACCGTTCTAAAGCCTTTTAAGCCTAATAACTTCACTAGTTAAGCACACAGAATCAGTGTATCTATCATTTTCCAAGGTTGGATCAATTTCTCATTTTCTGAATATATATGAATGTCTTTTAAAACATATAACGTTTAAATTATTTCGCCCCGATCAAGTCAAAGTCTTCAGGTAAACGGCTATCCTGAAGATCCAATGGATCAACTGGACCGACCACATACGAGTATGTGTCCTTCTAACTAAGTATAACCGACTATTTTTCAGCGAAAGAATAAAGACCCATCAAAACCCGCCCCGATCACTTTCAGTCATCTGGTTAATGGCTATCCTCATAATCTACTAGTAGAAGTAAGGACCAACACACATCCGAAAATGTGTCCATCAAACTGAGGTAATCGACATAATTTTAAGCGATAGTGATGTATAAAAATTTAATATTTGAAAAATGAAAATAAGCTGTACAGACATAACAAATCTTTTTGATGTCTCAGTATGATAGCGTCTGTGTACTATCACCTTTCTTGTAACAAGATCAACTTCTCAAAATTTTGAAATTTTTTTTTAATGTTTTTGGGTTTTTGTATTTTATATTGTTTTTGGTTTTTCTTGAAACCTTTCTCCCCCTAGAATTTATAAAAAACAAAATCTTTTTGGACTTTTTCAAATTTTTAAGAAAAGAAAAAATGAAAACAATTTAAATGATATCTTCAGGAACATCATCTGATATACGTTTAACGCCGTTGATCTCTAGTAAATATAAAAACCGTGGTTTATCAAATGCTTTAGTGAAGAGATCAGCGCGTTGTTCCTGAGTGGGGATTTTTATCACATCGATTAACTTCTTTTCGTAGCAATCACGAAGGAAGTGATATCGAATTTCGATGTGCTTCGTTTTGCTAAAATGGACCGGATTTTTGGTAATTGAAATTGCAGCAGAATTATCAATATATATGGGAGTAGTAGAACATTCAATACCGTAGTCACGCATTTGTTGCTGAATCCAAATAACTTGAGAACAGCAACTGGCAGCCGCAATATATTCCGCCTCAGCTGTTGAAGTGGAGACTGACGTCTGCTTTTTGCATTGCCACGTTACTAAACGACTTCCAAAGAACTGACATCCTGCTTTTGTTGATTTGTAATCGAGTTTACAACCACCATAGTCCGAATCACTGTACGCATGTAGATCAAAGTTATCATCATGAGGATACCAAAGACCCCAATCTGGAGTACCCTTCAGATAACGCAAAATTCTTTTGACTGCAATCAGATGGGAGACCTTCGGCTTTGACTGATAACGTGCACAGAGACACGTAGCAAACATTATGTCTGGCCGAGAAGCAGTCAGGTACATTAGAGATCCGATGATCCCTCTATAGTGAGTTGGATTGATCAATTCACCCTTCTCGTCAGGATTAATCCCGTGATTAACCTCTAAAGGAGTTCCCTGTGAAGAAGAACTCAACATCTCAAACCGTTTCAAGATGTCATTGACGTATTTTGTCTGGTGAATGAAGATACCGGAATCTTTTTGATCAACTTGAAGTCCTAAGAAGAACTTCATCTCACCCATGGAGCTCATTTCAAATTTTTCTTTCATCACTTGTTCGAACTCCTTACAAAGTGTTTTATTCTTGGACCCGAAGATGATGTCGTCCACGTACACTTGTACCATAATTAGATCTCCTTCTTTTTCTTTTGAGAATAGTGTGTAGTCAATGGTTCCCCTTCTAAACCCGTTGTTCAGAAGGTGTTTGGATAGTTCTTTATACCAAGCTCTCGGGGCTTGGTGAAGACCGTACAAAGCCTTGTTGAGCAGATAGGCTTTGTCCTTGTGATATGGGTCTTCAAAACCTGGAGGTTGTGCCACATATACGGTCTCTTCGATGTGACCGTACAAAAAGGCACTCTTGACGTCCATTTGATATACTTTGAATTTCTTGAAAGATGCATACGCCAAGAACATCCGGATTGCCTCCAAACGAGCAACCGGAGCATATACCTCATTGTAGTCTAGGCCTTCGATTTGCCTAAACCCTTGGACCACCAGGCGGGCTTTGTTGCGAACAATCACTCCACGATCGTCACGTTTACATTTTAGTACCCACTTAGTGCCAATTTTCTTCTGTCCTTTGGGGAGATCCACCAGCTTCCACACACCAAGTCTTTTAAACTGCAATAATTCCTCTTGCATGGCTGAGACCCAGTTGGAATCTTTCAGCGCATCGGTGGTGCTGTGTGGTTCTTCTTGTGCTAAGAAGCATTCATGGGCATTAAGAGCAACTGATCCTGACTCCATCATTTCTGTGTAGAGACCAAAATTCAGCTGTCGCCGAGTTTTGACACCCTGTTGAAAGTCCCCTATAATGTTGTCTTGTGGATGATCACGTTCAGTCCTAACAACCGGATTGTCAGAAACGACAACATTTTGTTCCAAGTTAGTTAAGTTCGGCTCAGGAACTGGAGCGGATTGTGGTGCCTCTGAAGTAGACGTTAGAGGCTGATCTGCATTCGGCACTTCTTGATTTGACGATGAAGGTTGTGACGTAACCTGAGTTGGTGCCGATTGTACATCATCTGCTGGAGATTCATCTTCAGATTCAGATTCGGAAGATTCTTGAACTTGATCGCTAGACTCTGTGGAGGAAGATGATGACGGACCAGGATGAGTTGAAGATTGCAAAGATTCATCAGGAGGTGCATTTTGCGCCTCATACATCATTTGAATAGCAATCTCATACAGATTGAATGACTTGAACAGTTTGTCATAATCAAACAACCAGTCTTCTCCTGTCCCCTTGGCTGGTTCTGTGTAGCGTTGAACATCGACATGGTACCATTCTTCAACTAATTTTGTTGTTCTGTTGAAGACCCTTTTGAGAGGTATGCTGTAACCCAGAAAATAGCCGTTGATGATCTTCTCCTCGAACTTATTATCGACTTGCCTTTTAAGTAACGTGCAAAGAGCCCCGAATGGTTCCAGGTGCTCTAAGTTAGGCCTTCGTCGTTGAAGAAGCTCGAAACTTGTCTTGCCGTGGCGCTTGACGATGCCTACCCGATTTAATGTGAAACAGGCGTTGGCAATTGCCTCACTCCAAAACGTAACAGGTAACACTGAGTCGGCTAACATTGTTCTTGCTGTCTCGATTAACGTACGATTTTTCCTTTCAGCAACCCCGTTCATTTGTGGAACATATGGGGCACTGAACTCCTGAACGATCCCTTTTTCTTTGCAGAAATTTTCAACATTCGCATTTTTAAATTCTGTACCGTTATCTGACCGCATTCTTCGAACCTTCAGATTGTATTGAGACTCAATAGTTGTAACCAGCAGTTGTATACACCCAAACGTTTCTGATTTTACTTTCAAGAAAAACACCCAAGAGAATCTAGAATATTCATCAGTAACCACTAGACAGTATGAGTGCCCAGAGATACTTTTGACGCTTATTGGGCCAAAAAGATCCATATGAAGGAGTTCCAACGGAATATCAATTGAGTGGAAACTCTTAGACTTGTGGGACCTTTTTATCTGCTTTCCGGCTTTGCACTTCACACATGAATCAGGGAGACGAAAACTTCTCAGATTAACTCCCTCAACTAGTCTGCGGTGCACAAGCTTGTTCATGTTCCTGACATTTATGTGTCCCATCCGTCTATGCCATAAGACAGTATCACGTTCGGATGCCTTGGACACGAAACATGTCGCCGTTGGAGACGTTGACCCTGCCTTAGCCATATCCAGAATGTAAAGATCACTCTGGCGTGCAGCTGACATTAAAACCTTGTCTTCAGGAAAGTTGAAATCCTTAGGCAAGATGTGGCAATCTCGGTCGTCAAACATAACTTTGAAACCTTTGTCGCAGATTTGACTTATCGACAACAGGTTGTTCTCCAACTCTTTGATGAAATTTACTTTCTCAAACGAAATTCGCCCATTAGACACCATTCCTTGGGCCGTGATATAACCTCCTTGATTTCCTGCAAAGGAAACTGCACCTCCTTTTATTTGTCTGACACTTGAAAGGAGATTCATGTTTCCAGTCATGTGCCTGGAAGCTCCTGAGTCTATGATCCACATGTTGAATCTTGGATCATATAGAGCAACCTGCACACAAAAACAAAAGGTTTAAATATCATTGGAAACCCAAGCCCTTAAGGTCTTGGGTTTTCCATCTTCATCACGAATGAACAATTCAATCCATTTACCCTCATTAACACTGTTTTCAGATTTGACGTTGTTATCAACAGTGTTAGTTTTCTTAGGTTTCCAAAAGTCAGTCTTCTTCTCAGCATGTTTGAGATAGCTGGTTGAAGACTGAGTTTCACTTGTCGAAGTGGAAATACTTGGATCTGAGGGGTTTGGGGATTGGTGTGGTGAGGTTGGCTGAGGTTTCCGAGGAGAAACCGACCTCGGTGTGTGAAACCGTTCTTGACCTTGAATGTCAATGGTCGGTCGCCTCCTAGGAGGTGACTTGACATACCTCGGATCCGGAGTCGATATGTACTGCTTAGGATCCGTGTACTTATAGCAAAATCTTGCTATATGCCCTACCTCTCCACACGAAAAACAGTAGTTTCTCCCCCTTTGACTTGGTGGAGAGAAATAACTCTGGTTTTGTCTGTTATCATAGTACCCCCTGGATTTGACATTTTGGGGTGAAGTTTGTCTAGGAGGGTGTTTTGGGAAATTATGTTTTTCATTAACGTTACCCTCCTTTACAAACTGGGTACTATGTTCCACATAGACTTTCTCAGATTTAGGATTAAACTTTTTCTTCTGAGAACTTCTTGTTGTTGTTGCCTTTGACTTAGATGGTGGTGGGCCCGATTTAGTTGTGGAACCTAAGTCTGTGGCATCAACATTTTGTTTGGACTCAGGAGCCGGGTCAATGACTTCTTTACCCTTAGACTTAGAAATTTGGTTTGTGTCCTCGGGTATATAATCATTTGATTCATCATCCGGCACAGCTCCTGGTGTGCTTGAAAATTGATTCAGGATCGGGGGTGGGACATTGTTATATCCCACGCCTCTTTCCTTTTTGCCTCGGAACTCGGGAATGATGTGTTCTAATAAATAAGATGAATTTGAGTAACTTTTTAATTTGAAATTCAATGATTCAAAATCAGCTTTCAAGTTTTCCAATTCTTTTTTCAAAACATTATTCTTATTTATGTGAAAATTGATAGAGTCTTGTTGATTCAGAACACATATTTCAAGTTCCTTGTTCTGACGCTTAAGGCTATCAATCTTTTCTTTAAAAACAGACTCTTTCTGCTTCCAAGCCTTATTCTGTGCAAGCGCGTCAGTCAGTTCCATTAAAGATCTTGAGGCTGCTTGTTTGTAAGCCTCGAGATCTTCAATTCTCTCTTTTAGAGATTGAATTTCTTGTTCATACAATTCACATTTTAAACATTTAACATTTTCTGGTTTGGGAGTTGATGGGTTAGAACTTACCTTGGCATTTGATGTCTCTGCCATGAATGCAAAGCAAAGATTCCCAGCTTTTTCCAGAAACGATGCAGAAGTTGCTTTAGACTCTACTTCGTTGACTTCTTCAACTTTAGCAGCCTCTGCGGGAATTGTCGAACATGGAGATGTTTGAGGAACATTTGACTCTTTTTCGTGATCCTCCTTAATCTCCAAAGATACCACTTCAACCTCAGGTTCTCCTTCATGGACTTCAGCAGCTGGTTCATCGACAGTATATTCTTCATTGGTCGAGGAAACAACAGACTCTGTTTCAGAGTTTTCATCTACTACTGTGACATCAGCCATGTTGATGCTCAAGTTCCATGTCTCGCCTTCATCCCCTTGAACTGCAAGAGCAGTTTCGTTGTTGATGTCGACGTTGTTTGCTGCGGTTTGATTTTGAGGGACCAGTTGTCTCTCAAGGTTGACAGTTGCAGCTGCTGCAGCAGGAGTGGATGATGATGAAGTGGTTCGGAAGGGATATTGGTGACCTTCCCTTCTTGGCTTCGAGCACTCCTTGGCAAAGTGACCAAGTTCGCCACAGTTGTAGCATTTTACTTTGTTTTTATCAAAGCCGAACTTGGATTTGTTGTTTATTGAGAGGGCCTGACCTGTTTTCTTCGTCCACTTTCTGGCCCTTCGGAACGCACTGCCAAGAGCCCACATAATGTCTATGCGTTCCATATCATCTTCGTCAAGCTGTTCATAGTCATCGCTGTCCAGATGACTATTTCCTAGCTTACCCGCCACCATTAAACTGTAGGACTCAATTATCGTGCCTAGAGTTGCCATGTGTTCTTTGGCAACCTCCACTGTTACTGTTCCCAAGCCTTCAGTATTCAACGTTGCTTTCTCCGTTGACTTGGGTCCGGAGTTAGTACTTGAGTTTCCAGAAGTTGATAGTGGGACGGAAGATCTCGTTTCAGTCCCCTTTGATTGATTTGACGTTGAGGAGACAAAAGCAGTCTTCATCGGAGCATGATCAGTTGAATCTGACAAAGGAGGTTTTGACATGTAAAGTGATTTGTCAGAAGTTGATCTCGGTTTTCTGGAAGAGGCTCTTAGTTCAGCCTCTTCGTGTCTGATTTCTTTAATAAAATCAGACAGGAGAATCGTCTCCAGCTGATGACTTCTTCTCATTACTGTCAGGAAGGTGCTCCAGCTAGGTGGAAGTCCTTGTGCAAGACATCTAACTTTCTCAGTCCCTGTAGTTTTGACGTTATAGGACTTGAGTTCTGACATTAGATGGTAAAATCTCGACAGTAACGACTCAATATCTTCTCCCGACTCTGGACTAAACAGATCAAATTCACGCTTGAGCTCCCGTGCGTGAATTTCTCTAAGGGAATCAGATCCTTCACATCGGTCAACCAGTGCGTTCCAAAGAGTTGACGCTGTAGTAAACTGGTTAAACTGATGAAAAAGATCAGTGGAGAGTGCTTGTGATAGTAAGGAGAAGGCTTTCTTCTCAGCATCGAAGGCTATCTTTTGTTCTTCAGATAGCCTAAAGTAGCTCAACGACTCACCATCATCATTCGTTGGATGCACCCAACTTGTCTGGACAGCTTCCCAAAGTCCAGGATTTACACCTGTTATATGAATTTGAAATCTTGTCTTCCAGGTTGTAAATTCGTTTAAAGTCATTAGCTTTGGTGGCTTGTTATAGCTTCCCGATTCAGAATCGCTTTCGAGAATCGATTGGATCCTCTTGTTGGTACTCGAACTTGAAGCCATTTTTGATCCTTTGGTTAACTTTGAACTGTTGATCGAATGAGTCTGGTTCGATCGGACGAGTGCCTTATTCGATCGAATATGTTCTGATTCGATCGAATGTCTCTCTGGAAAACCGAACTGATCTTCTGAAAGTTATTCGATCGAATGTGTAACTGGTTCGATCGAATGGGTTAACAGATTCGATCGATTGAGTGTATGGTTTGATCGAACGGGTTCTGACAGTCGAATAAGACAGTGATCGAATGGACGGATCGAATGTGTGACTTATTCGATCAACTGGAGACTGGTTCGATCGAATGAACGAATCTGGTTCGATCGAATGAACTTGGAGTATTTCTAGGCGGGAAAAACTGATTCGGTCCAAGTTCAAACTGGTTCGATCGAATAGGAGGGCTATTCGATCGAATGAGTTCCAAAAATAGACTGGTTCGATCGGAAAATCTGGAAATTCCAAAATTAGGAGATTTTGACGGATTTTCGAATTTTGAACCACAAACACGAATCTTAGAAGATCAAGGAGCAAAGTAAGATCAAAATGAGACTTTTAACACAAAAACAGATGAACACCAACCAAAAAACGGATCAAACACACCAAAATATGACAATTTTAACAGTTTTTGACAAGAACACGACGAACACCAAGATCAAAAACACCAAAAATTCGGAATTTTCCGGCAAAAATAACGATTTTCGCGAGAAAAACACGAATTTCACCACGAATCTAACGTGAATCAAGAACCAAAGGCTCTGATACCACTTTGTCGGACCGGTGCGGGACACGGTTTCCCAACGATTCACGGGGCAACGTGTTAGAGTGCGGAATCCTCTAACACGGCGATTCGGTGGTGATCAACAACGCGCGGTAACGATTCCTAAGACGGTTTGACACCTAGGGACGGAGGAAAGGACCGACACGTGAAGAACGGGCAGAGAGTATTTCAGCAGAGTGGTGGTTCGTGACTGTGTGTAGAATGTGTGTTCCCTTGTGAAATTTCCTAAGTTTCGTTTATATATCGAAAACTGGTTCGATCGAATGAGTCTCTCATTCGATCGAACGAGACCTGGTTCGATCGAATCAGTCACTGATTCGATCGAATCAGTTTCTTTTGACATTTTCAGTCCGTTAACTTAGTTTCACGATCGTTATCTTCATATCGAACCATCCTGATAGAACTGGGGACATACACATGACATTTCATGTCCTAACAGTTTCACTCCACCAGCACTATCCTGTATGACAATGGTTCCCTCATCCCTACAGGTTACAAGGCCAAGCGCTACGGGTGTTCCAGTGGTGGCTACCTCATCTACATTTGGCCTCCCACCCACTACTTTCCGACTTTCGGCTCCTGTGATCGTTTCGTTGCCGCCTCCGACTGTTACTCCATCGGAGGTCGTGGCACGCTTTATTGAGTCGACTGTTGTGGCCACTGCAGGGTTATCAATGACGATACCACCTGCGGTTACGTCTATTTCTACTTCTGAGGTCCCGGTGACATCGGAAATCCCTCCTCAGTACACTCAAGACATTTCACATATGAGGTTCGATTTCGATGCAACCCTCTCAGACTCAGAACGAATAGCAGCACTTGAACAGGTCGTGGCAGAACAATCAAGGGTGAATCTTATCCAGACCCAGGCTATTCAACGCCTAGTTGCAGAGAATCAGATGCAGTCGTCCCTGCTGGTAGAACATGGAAAGATCATAGATGCTCTGAAGGAGTTCTTGGCATCTCAGGGGGAGACGAGCTGTAAAGGCGATGAGTTGAGGACCAAGAGAAGGAATGATAGAGACGATGATCCCAATGCGCCGAAAGATGCAGGTGGTGAGCTACCAAGAACTATTCAAGCTCTTGGAACTTCCACAACTCAGGGGGAGTCGACATCTGCAGCTGGTGGTGATGATGTGGTGGTGGTGGACGTAGAGGAGATGGATGATAGCTTGGCTGGTGATGATGATGTATTGCCAAGTGATGTGATAGAAAAGATTGGTGGAGATATTGTGATTGATACAGAGATTGAAGAGGGAGAGATAGTAGAAGAGAATGTGGAGCATGACATTCCAGATGTTGAGAAAGCCGATATGGGTAAAGAGATGGCAAGTGATGAGTCTGAATGGGAAGAGCAGCCTAGGTGGAAGGAAGGCTATGCTCAGTGGTTCGTCAAAACGAAGAAACCGGCGGTCCCTACAATGTTTAAGAAGAGTTACAACATTAAAGGCTATGCTGAAGCGAAGAAAGGGATTATATGTTGGATCTATGATGAGCAGTTGAGGCTCTTCGTGATTAAAAGGTATGACGGTGTTCAGTATTTTAAAAGAATGTTAAGATCGTTGAATACACTGCCGGAATGTGAAGTGAAAGACTTAGCCAGATTGGGGTTAATCAATCGAAGTGATGATAATATGGCTAGAGTCATTGGGAAAATTGTATGGAAAGAGAGTATAAAAGAGAAGAAGTTTGAGCTGTTGAAGCCACAGAAGGGAAAACTTGTTGAAGACAAGGATAGAGGTTTGAGAGCTGATGGAAAGCCTTGGATGGTCATGAAGTATAAACCGATCTGGTGTTTGAAAGAAGTACCTATGAAGCTTATGCCCAAGGATGTGCTTAAAGACCTAAAGTGGTGGTTTGTAGATTGTGAGACAGCTGAGGCAGTGATGGAAGACGAGGATGAACAAGAGGTACTAAGAGTTTACGATCCGATGCATTTGGTAAACTTATCGCAAGCTGATCTGCAGGTGCTCAATGAGAAGAAAATCTTTTATATTCCTGCTTGGAAAGACGAAGCGCGGAAATATCAAAGAGTTGTATCTGTTTGTGTTCGAGAAGGAGTGCATGAGTGAAGATACAAGGTTGAAGATTACAAGACACGTGTTTGAAGCTAAAGAGATGAAGCTACTGCCAAGGGGGAGTCTGTTGGTGCATGATGTCAGTAGTTCAGTGTCTAGTGTCTGTAATCGCGTTTGTAATGTTTTATGTTTTGTATAAGCGAAGTTGCTAACAAGTTCGCTGATATGGGCGAACTTGTTAGACAAGCGAAGTTAGTGACAACTTCGCCTAAACATGCCAGGCGAAGTTGTCGTGATTATATAAGCCATCTGTTACGGCTTATTCATTAATTCATTCAGTTTTACAGTTTTCGTGTATTCGAGTTAGAGAGAGTCTGTAATCAAGTGATCTTCGTATCACGTGTTTAAGGTTGGTATACAACGTGTTTGATTATATTATCGTGTGTTAATCGTATTGTCTTCTATACTCGTAACGTCTTACGTAGGGATTCCGCACCTGCGTAGTACGCGATATCTCGTGTAGATCCGGCTGGGAACCTACAGATATTATTAGGGTCTGGTCCTTTTTTTCCATACAACCATACATACATTTCTTTACACATACATTTTATTATATACTTTCATGCATACTCCTAACCTTATACATATATCATTCACATACGTTCACATATCATAAACTTACCACTTAAGGTAAGTGTATTAACTAATCACATCGAGTATGCACACAGCCCCGAAAACATAACAAGAAAATTGGGCTAGAAACTCACCTGGGTCCTGTTCTTCTCTGAGTTAATGGTAACACCCTTCCTTAGCTGTGCACGACTAACTGTGTGATAAGTTTAAGTATTAATTAGCTAACTATAACTTTATCAAACTTCTATGTTAGTGAAACCCAAGGCAGGGGTCATTGTTGTGGTTACATACCAGATTATTCAAAATCGCCAACTGACTTGGAATTTTGCATAGGTTACAGATGTTTGGATGAATGGATGGGATCACTAACATGGGGAATACGAAGTCCTAGCTTATTCGGAACTAAAAATCAAGAAACAAGAATTCTAAATACTTCATCATCTAGGGAAGAAATCAAGAACATCCAACAACGATGTTCATTTCATGATTATTGCAGTTCATTTGATATTCTCCTTACTAAAGTAGTTATGAGTGAGGATTATGCTACAAGTCTATTCGTGGAGGGTCTCAAACCTGAAATTAAGTGGTGGGTTAAGTTTTTGAGACCAAAAACACTTGGAGAGGCTTATGAAATGGCAAAGAAACAAGATAAATTTCTTGCCGCTTGCTTTAGCAATAAACAATTTAAGAAGGTAGATGATGATTTGAGAGAAAATGGAAATTATAATAAGACTGCATTAAAGGTGTTTGATGAAATGCTTGGCTATGTTAGTAGTGAAATAAAGGAAGTTTTGGGTAATGATTCAAGAAAAGATGTGAAAGAAACTGATACGAACCGTGAAAGCGTGGCCTAACGATCCTTTAGACCTTCGGAATTTGAAGCTAGAGGTGTCATAAAAGTTACCACAGGGATAACTGGCTTGTGGCAGCCTTGGATGTGGTAGCCGTTTCTCAGGCTCCCTCTCCGGAATCGAACCCTAATTCTCCGTCACACGTCACCACCATAGTAGGCCACTATCCTACCATCGAAAGTTGATAGGGCAGAAATTTGAATGATGCGTCGCCGGCACGAGGGCCGTGCGATCCGTCGAGTTATCATGAATCATTGCAGCAACATGCCTTGGACGTGCCTTGGCCTGGCCATGGGCGTGCCTAGGCATGCCTTTGGCTTGCCTTGGCATGCCTTGGCCGAGCTTTGGCATGCCTTGGACGTGCCTTGGCCTGGCCATGGGCGCCTTGGCCTTTGGCTTGCGGTTCATCCAATGCCACAAAAATGGCACGAGACGAAATCAACTGTAATCAACCAAGACAATCCCATTGCTTAGGTACGCAACGGAAGGCAGCAGGCGCGCAAATTACCCAATCCTGACACGGGGAGGTAGTGACAATAAATAACAATACCGGGCTCTGGTAATTGGAATGAGTACATTCTAAATCCCTTAACGAGGAGCCGAGTTTTGCATGCCTTGGCATGCCTTTGGCCGTGCCTTGGCCGAGTTTTGCATGCCTTGGCCGTGCCTGGCGGGATCCCCCTAGCGGGGTGCACCGCCGACCGACCTTGATCTTCTGAGAAGGGTTCGAGTGTGAGCATGCCTGTCGGGATATAGCTCCATTTATGGTTTCTATTGATAAATTGAATCTACACTCATGGTGTGTGACAATGCTTTGTATACCGATGTTCCATCTGTCGTGTCTGAAATTAGAGCTATAACAGATGCTCCTTACAACCTAAACAATTCAAAAGATTTGTTCCAGATTGAAGTGTGCAATGGTATGCATGGAAACGATGTTTTGAATCATGATACAAGTGTCAAAGTGGTAGTGCTTAATAATGCGAAAGAATTGGTTCCCATGAATCTCTTTGATGTAACAGACAAGGATCAAGAAGAAACAGTGTTGCGAAATACAATTTATGAGAGGGTGCAATTCAGCCCTAGGTTTGATGATAATCAAGTTAAACTTGGTGAAAAGGTTGGAATCTTGGGTTTAACAAAAGAGTTAGGTTTATGGAAAAGGATGAAACAGTTAGATTGGTTAGATACCCGCTAGGTTTGCAACATGGAAGGTAAAGGTAGAGAGATATCCTTCTATAATTGTAGTGAAGATGATGAAGTCATGAAACTGAAGATGGGTTAGATTTGAAACCATCTTGGTATCCACCTGTCAATTCAAAAATAACGGATTGCATGTTGGGTTGTTTCCACCAAGGTAACACGGGTATTTCAAATAATGTTTGCAAACAAAACTATTTTGTTAACAAGTCAGAAGAGGCCGCTATAATCAAAGTGGAGACACCGGTTGCATTGACGTTTGCACAACATATGAACTTTTCCGCCTCATTGGTTCGCCTAGTGGCATTGAGCTTGTCTTTCGATCTACTAAGTGTGGTCGAGTACTGTAGGGGTATGGTACTAAACCCGGCTTACGACCTTAATTTATTATGTTTGGCTTATTTTAGTATATGGACTAATACAATATTATTGGGCTGATGGGGTTTTGTGGAGGTAACCCTAACTGGGCTAGGCCCATTAGGGTACCATGATGGTGGCCATGAGGCTCCCTATATAAGGAGGTCTCCACCTCCTTATTAAAGGTTGTTCTCAAGAAGAGCCACCACCATAACCATTTTTGTGTCTGTAAACAAGAGATCCTCGAGATTTCTTAGCAGTCACCTCCACACCCCCAAAAACCATTGCAGATCTGAGCGGAGGAGAGCGAGATTTGGTTACATCATCCCGTAGAAGACGATCCGAGATTTGGTTAGATCTCAAGCTACCGGAGAAGAAGATCGAGTCGTGGTTCGTTCATCTCGAAGACCGGGGAACATCGTCATGGATCAGGTCAGATTCATTTCATGTTTCTTCATTGGCGCCATCCGTGGGACCGGCAACGAACCACGTCTTGATTTTCGTCTCGGTTCTCAGATCTATCCATGAAATATTCCAAATCTAGGATTTTTTCCTCTCTAGAAAAATCCAGATCTTGAAGTATAAAAAAAATATATATTAAAACTACCTGATTCGGACGGTCAAGCCTCCGGATCTATGATGGTTTTAGATCTTCTCTACTCCAAGCTTCAGATCTGTTTTTACACGATTACAAATCGAGAATTACAGATCTGGGTTATAGATCTGAGTTTTTTGTGTAATGGAGACCAGATCTGATTCAGATTTCTTCATACGCGAGTTTGTTTGAGCAATAATCACGTTTCAGATCTACATTTTTGAAAAAACCCACTGAACTTTGAGTGGTAAATATTCTCGGAGCTAGAAAAGAGGTGTCACCATCAGTATGAAGATATTTTAAAAGGAAGGGTACAACTCGCATAACACATAGTACAACATGCCTATGCTTTGTATCCTATTAAGGGGACAACCTCTGAACCCTTCATACTTTTTCTGCATCGTGACTCCGGAGAACTTTCCCTAAGTCGTACACATGAAACCAACAACGGCGGAATACTCCGATGCCTTGCATGCGCGACCCCGCGGATCAACGACCCGCCATCATGCATGGGCGCCGCCTCGGATGATGTATTCCGCCGCCATGCACAGGCGCCCGGTGGAACAACTAGCCGCCATGCATGTACGCCCACGGATCACCTTTTTGCTTCCATGCATGCGCCGCATCGGAGGAACACTCGCCATGCATGCGCCGCCTTGGAGGAAGCCGCATCGGAGGAACACTCCGACGCCATACAAGTGCGCTGCGGACGAACTCTACCGGCCATGCATGCGCCGCATCGGAGGAACACTCCGACGCCATACAAGTGTGCTGCGGACGAACTCTCCCGGCCATGCATGCGCCGCATCGGAGGAACACCCCGACGCCATGCATGCGCAGTGCCGAGGGTCAAGACTCTATTGCCATGCATGCACGCCACCAGAGATCAAGTCTCTGCTTCCATGCATGCGTACTGCCGAGGATCATCACTCCACCGCCATGCATGCACACCACCTCCGCCGAGGAACCGCGCCTCCCGCTTGTCAGATCCACAAAGTCCGCTATGACCGAAAAAGTTTATACACATGCGAAGGATAGACCCGCTTGTACGCTACCGTCAGCCGCGGGTCATAACCGAGATCCGCGTATCAACACCTGCGGGTTGGCAATGCCACCCGCGGGTCGTAACCATGCTGCGTGCCGCCACGTATCAACACCTGCGGGTTGGCAATACCACCCGCGGGTCAACACCTGCGTGCCACCATGCATGCGCGCCGGCGGGTCCTCTCTCCGCCGCCATGCATGCGCACGGCCGAGGATCAAGACTCCGCCGCCATGCATGCGCGTCACCGGAGATCAAGTTTCCGCTTCCATGCATGCACACTGCCGAGGGTCACTTAACACGGGTCTCTTATGAACGTCGCGGGTCTTTATGAACGCTAAGGGTCACTTACCGCGGGTCACATGTGTGTTCCTTAGAATAAATTCCAAACAGCTGGAGGTCACCCACACACGCATATCGGTGCTCTTCCATCACCAACGGAGCAACTAAAGTTAACAGTCTCGGAAAAACTCCGCCACCGCGGAGATATCCATGCTCCGCCGTGATGCATGCGCGCCCGCGAGTCATCACTCCGTCGCCATGCATGCGCGCCCGCGGAAACCACCATGTGGGTCGGAAGACGACTCCATGCCTTCGGTTTTACGCAGAAGACTCCGCCTCAATGCATGCGCGCCCGCGAGTAACCGCTCCGCCGCCATGCATGCGAACCGCGGATCAAAACCCCATGCGGGTTGGAAGACGACCCCATGCGGGTCAAAAATAGTACAATATGAGCTTGGAAGACGACACCATTCATGGACGTCGTGCTCCGACATAACGAACTCTGACCAAGGCGGGTCACCTGCAAGTTCCGCAGGTAAACACCCGACCACAGTTCATGTGCGCTGATGGGTTTCAACAATACGTCACCATGCATGCGAGCTAAGGATCATCGCGTCACCGTGCATGCATGCGTGTCCCGCTGATCAACTCTGCGCCGCCATGCGTGCGCTTCCGCAGATGAACAATCCGCCGCCATGCATGCGCGCCATGCACATGTTGCACTCCACCGACATGCTTGCGCGCCGCTGCTGATAGTGCACTACGCCTTCATACATCATGCGCGCAGCCGCGCGTCAACACTTTGCCGCCATGCCGCGTGCCGCCACGTATTAACACCAGCGAGTTCGCAATGTCACCCAGGTCACAACCGCGATCCGCGTATCAACACCTGCAGGCCTGCAATGCCACCCGCGGGTCATAACCGCGATCCGCGTATCAACACCTGCTGGCTGGCAATACCACCCGCGGGTCATAAAAGCGATCCGCCTATCAACACCTGCGGGCTGGAAATGCCACCCGCGGGTCATAACCGCGATCCGCGTATCAATTCCTGCGGGCTGGCAATGCCACCCGTGGGTCATAACCGCGATCCGACATTCTGGTGAGTTATAGTTTCGCCAACTTGCAAGCTTCATTTAATAGTGTATCAATGCCCTTCAGCGAGCCAACACAAATTACCGAGGGTCAAGTGTAAGCACTACCGTCGCCGGTCACGTGCACGCCGCGGGTTTCTTATGAACACCGCGGGTCGCTTACGCTGGCGATCCAAAACTAATCAGCGCGGGCAGGTCAGCACCAACTACCGCGAGCTTCATTTGTGCTCTGGCGGGTCCACGCCGACAACCTCGGGTCTCTGACGCACGCTGGGTTAACACTAGCTCCCGCGGTCTACATCCGCGCCATAGCTGAACAACCCCGATTACCATCGGACATCCTTCTGTTGTGTTCGCCATGCTCTGTTTCAACCTTTCAAAGGCAAGTCTGGCTACAGCTGTATTTATATTATTCATATGGATGGCTTGAAGTTGGTGAAGAAGAATTAGTTTTCAAGTTTCATAAACGACCCTCTAAATTTCATGCTCATTTTTTTTTTTTTTGAGGAATAAGTTATCAAAGCAAGGGTTTGATTTATTTACACTCCACCCCTTCATCTTTGTAACAAGATGGAAGTAAATTATGGAAGCCTTCCTCGATCAGATGGTGTCGTTTCCACAAAAAAAAAAAAAAAACGAAAAGTATGAGTATATAGGATTTGCATGAAATGGCACAAAAAGTGCTTATATTAATGCAAAATATATGGTTACGCGCCAAACTTAAAGGTTGGGAATCCTAATAAACCCGCTCGGCTATGCGTCGAATATTAGGTTGGGCACACCTCATAATTCGCCTAAGGATGGAAGACATCCGAATATATAGGTTGGGAATCCTAATAAACCCGCTCGGCTACGCGCCGAATATTAGGTTGGGCACACCTCATAATTCGCCTAAGGATGGAAGACATCCGAATATATAGGTTGGGAATCCTCATAAACCCATACGGCTACGTGGCCACACTTAAAGGTCGGGAGCCTAATAATATCCCACATGGCCACGCGCCAAACATAAAGGTCGGGAGCCTAATAATATCCCAAACGGCCACGCGCCAAACATAAAGGTCGGGAGCCTAATAATATCCCACATGGCCACGCGCCAAACATAAAGGTTGGGAGCCTAATAACATTGCATAAATGGGTTACTTAATGATTCCTAAATTCCATCTAATAACACCAAGAGTAAACTAAACTGAAATACTCATGAATGTATGGAGAATTATATGCAACCATATAGACCTTCAGCAGACACAAAATTATGGGATGGAACAACTTTTTTTTGTCAACGGATCAATTTGTAAATGGGGTGGTGTTCACAAAACTGCTTATTGAAGAACTTTCTCAAGATAATTACACTGCATATATTCACTTTCTGTTAATATTGCTGAAGTATTTTAATTTTGTTGGAGATTATAGTGGTGGGAAACTTGGCAAACTAATGTTCAAGTACAAAAAGGAAGCTGCAAAATAATGGTTAATCATGTGGATTTGGTTATCATATTGCGCATCATACTATGTTCAATTTGATTTTGATACTTTTGATAAGGAATTTAGTTTTTTTCTCTTTCCTATTTTGGATTTTTGAGGACAAAAATCTTTTGACGGTGGAGTAATGTTAGGTATCAACTAGTAGAGGGGGTCAATAGTAATAAGATATATTATAGGGGTTGTAAGTGTAATTAGTATTTGTACTTAAAACAACGTCTCCTTGAATGAAAAAGTAGCTATTGATTTGTGAGTTTAACTCCTTCTATGATTCTTCTTCTTCTTCTACAATTCTTTATCTCGATTACCTTTTATATCGTAACATTGATCCAATGTTTCAGATGTAGACTTTAGAATTCCATACAGCATGTTCCAAATCCATAATATCATTTGTTAGTGTTCTCAGTATTTGGTGTATATCCGAGTTTTGAGTATGTGAATGGCTAGCAGCATTAAACGGATGCACCCGGTTCCCGACCTCTATCCAGCTCCAACCCGGTACCTTCTTCACCCCCTTTTCTTTCATTATTCTCTTCAAACCAGCAATTTCATCCCACCACTTATTATGACCATACAAATCACACAATAGAACATAAGTACAATGCTCATAAGGTTCCAATTCCAATAATAACTTCCCCACACGCGTTGCCAATTCAACATCACCGCACAATCTACAAGCCCCTAACAAAGTTTTCAAAACCATTGCATCAGGTTCAAATGGCATTGTTTCAAGCACATTTTGTGCCTCTTTTAGAATGCCCGCGCGTCCAAGTAGGTCAGTCACACACGCATAATGTTCCATCCGAGGTGAAATTCCATACTTTTCAAAAAAACTGTAACCTTTTTCAACCAAACCGTTGTGGCTGCATGCAGTCAGAACCGCAACAAATGTTATGTGATCCATTTTCACGTTTATTCTTTTCATCTCAGAGAAAAGATCCAATGCAACCTGACCTTGACCATGTTGCGCGTATGCAAACATGATGGAGTTCCAAGTAACCGCGTTTTGTTTACATGAAGTTTCAAAGGTTCTTCTAGCAACCCCAATGCTCCCACACTTAGAGTACATCACTATTAAACTACTGGGTACAAATTCATTAGATTCATAGCCTGATCTTAGCGTCAACCCATGAATATGTTGACCTAACTGTAAGGCTGCCACGTCAGCACACGATCTAAGTACCGCAGAAAACGCGTAATAATCCATCTCCACATTTCCAGAATTCCCGGATTGCATTATCTGAAAAAGCTTCAACGCATTCTCGCTAAACCCATGCTGCGAGAGTGCGGTTAGCATCGAGTTCCAAGAAACACGGTCTTTGAACTCCGTTTTATCAAATATTCTTATCACATTATCCATATACACACCATTAGATCCGCTATACATAGCCATTAGCGAATTAGAAACCGGAGTCAAATGGTCAAAGCCCTGTTTGACCACCAATGCGTGTAAAGATTGTCCTTGGTTTGTAACTTCTTCTTCAAAGAAATTACTTATCATGCTAGTGTAAGTATAAATATCCGGTTCAAATCCCAAAACTTGCATCTCGGAGAAAAGGTTAACCGCGAGGGCTCGTTTATCATGTTCTAGACAAGCCACGAGCATAGCATTCCAAGAAACAACATCCCGCTCACCACTCGCATCATTAAAGACCCTTTTTGCATCTTTAATTGACCCACATCCCGAGTAAGCACTAATTACGGCATTAATCACATAGATATCAAATAATACACCGTGTTTTATAATCACGCAATGAAGTTGCACTGTTAGCTTATATAAATCAGGGTTATCTAGTAATGTCAAAAGGGGTGAAAACGTGCCATCGTCAAGGTTTACGCCTTCTCTATGCATAGATTTAAACAATAACAAAGAACTGAAACGGTCACCGGTTTCAACATATCCCGAAATCAAAGCGTTCCACGAAACAGTATTTCGATCAGGCATCGAATCAAAACACTTATGTGCATCCACGACTCGACCACATTTTGCATGCATGTCCAAAAGCGCACTCATCGAGTAGACATTCCGTTCTTCCCCGTTTTAACAATGCACGCGTGCACTTTTTGTCCAGCAAACAAACACTCATTAGAACCTACACCCTTGAGTATGCTACCAAACGTGTACTCGTCAAACCCGAACTCGCAATGCTTCATACGCGTTAGGACCGCCCATGTGGCTTGGAGAGTCCCGTGGTTGGCGTATCCAGCGATTAACGAGTTCCACGAGACGGTGTCTCTGTGAGGCATTTCGTCGAACAGGTTGTGGGCAAGTTTGAGTTTTTGGGTGGTTTTCAGGTAGCATGTTAATAGGTTGTTGGCGGTGTAAGTATGAGTGATGGTTCCTAACTTGATCAACTGACAATGGGTTGACTCACAAGCGTTGATGATGGTGCGTGATTGCGTCATTTATTTAGTTTACAGAGATGGAGTTTAAGCCACCTGATCATCTGTAATGATAACTGAAACTTGTCAGGGGAAAATTCTCAACAATGTCCATTTTATTAAACGAGCCGAGCTCGAAACAAGCTAAGCTTAGAATTGTAAGCATGATATATTTTTTCATTTATTCCCTTAAAACGGGTCCGCAACAACATCCACAATAAGCATAGATTTGGCTAATGGGTCCTATAGATAGTTTGGTTAAATTTGCTCATTTTCGGGTCAGATTTTAATCCATGGCTAATTAAGTCAAAACAAACATTACTTGTTAACATATTTTAAATTAGGAACAAAGGGCAATATAGGAAGTTCAAAGCTCAAAAAGCATATTTTAGTTAACTAAATGTGCAGCGATTATTCCTTTAACAATCTGGTTTTGTTGGTTATTTGCAAATGAATAGTCCTTTGTTATGAGTCTTGCAGTTTTAAGAGGCTGCCACTCAAGCCTATGAATATTCTTTACATATAGAGTAACAAGATTACGATGATTTTTTTTATTATGATTTGTTGTTTTGATTTATGTTTTTTATTTATTGGTCCTGATGGAGGCTATTTTTGCAATCTTCAATTTAATTCACATCTTAGTTCTTAATGGAGGTATGATTTTTTATAGCTATTTACTTTTATATGCTTGTATGTTGTTTTCAAATCATTTGTGTTTGTGTTTTGAATGAAGCCAAAACAAATTCGTGTGTTGTTGTGTGTGCGTGTTCAAGAAACGACCACTAATGTGTATAAGCTTATGTCTTTTGATATTATCTGATTTGGTCAAATGGAAAAAGTTTAGATTATAATTGAAGTTTTTTTTAATATTAATCATAGCCATATTGAAAATTTAAAAGTTTAAGTTTGACATGAAATGTCAACAGAATAATATTATAGCCATCATAAATGAATAAAAGAGATGTGTTTTTTGTTGTACGTGTGTCTTATGTGCTCTATGTGTGCTTAAGAAATAACTTTCACTCATTTTTAGGGGTGTAAACGAGCTGAATAGGCTTGAGCTCGGCTCATGAGTCATTTTTTGAAGCTCGAGCTTGGCCCATGAGTCGTTTTTCAAGCTCGAGCTTGGCCCATGGGTCGTTTTTCAAGCTCGAGCTTGGCCCATGAGTCGTTTTTCAAGCTCGAGCTTAGCTTGTTATTTATTAATTAATTTATTGATTTTACAAATATATTAGCATGTAAGCTGTTTTATCTGACCACATCTAATGTTATTTTATTATAAACTATGAACATGATATAACTGCATATCTATTTTTATTTTTCCCATCGTTGCTACTAAAGCTAAGAACACAAATTTAGTCTTAATGCTTTCCTGCATTACCTTTACAGATTTGCCAAGTAGACATTTGTCCTTCTATATGCAATTATTATGTTTATTGTTTTTAAATATACATTAGTGAACAAATTTGCTACAAGAGGATAACTAATATGCACTTTTTAGGCATAGCTACTATTTCTCTACGCAACATTAGCTTTAAGAGAGAATATTTTGAGAGTTAATGGAACCAATATACATCCATGGTAATTTACTAATTTTACGTGATTCTCTTCATGTTCTATTAACATTTTATTCTGCAAGTGATGTCATCCGTATTAGTTTCTAGGCATGTAAACTAACTGAGCATGAATGGATTATGTAATATGAGCTGGATTGGAACAATGTATCTATAAAGATCACGTGTTTAATTTGAACAATGTATTTGTCTTTTTTTAATGATTCAATTATTAAAAAAAACAAAGACTAATTAAGATGACGCGGTAAAAGAGACTGCATCAACTATTATTCGGTTTTTCCATTCTTGCAGGTTGAAGGAAAATGCATTCTTGCTCTACGTGAAACACCTTCTGGTGACGTATTCAAGCTACTCGGTTCATCATCTCTAATTCATCCAGTTAGGTACAAAATCGAACTTCCTGTTTGTGTGAATTTATCATATGTGATTGCTCGCCCTGGTCCGTTTAATATACATTTTAACCCGGATAATGTAAGGTTTATAGCTTGTAGGTGAGCCACTTATTGTTTTCTTTTGTTTTTCTCTGTTTTTTAGTTTAGCTTTTTCTGACATTCATAAGTTAAGTATGCGTATCTTGAAGTAGAATAGAGATACCCTTATGGCCTTATTCTTGATTTCATATGTTTTCTAATTATTTTTAGATGCATTTATCGTTTACAGTATATTCTTCGATTTCGAACTCTGTGTTTAACCATGGAGCTACTGTTGAGGTTCAAACAACAATGCAGAGAGGATCCATGTTAAAATCATCATCTGGTTGGTTGTTTTACCTCAAAATATTGCTAGAATACACTCATCTCATTATTGGAGATTTAAAATTTAAATTTGTATATCAAACACACATTGGAATTGACTTGAAGTGATAGCTAGAAACGTCTATTCTGTAGAGTTTATAGTTCAAGTGTTTGTACAAATTTTGTCTGTTAGATTGATTTAGACTCATGACAAGTATATATATTGTATGCCTGGTTGATCTACAAAAAAATGTTCATAATAGATCTTTTATGTACAATTTCCCAAAATTGTCATAAACATGTTGATGTGGTGATAATATTTTCTATATAATGATAAAATCAAATAATTTTATCATCGTATTTTAGTTATTGCACTGCATCAATAGTTTCTCGAAGTAGTTTATCATAATAAACCTTTCTAAAGTATTATACGAATAAGAAGACTAACAAATATGAGTATCACGTTGCAACTTGTCACCCCCGCATCATCGCGTGGGTGCCCTACTAGTATATATATATATGGAAGGGTTATCTTAAAAATAAGTAGTTACCTATGAAGACTATGAATAAATCATAGCCATTGGATCATGTTGATCAATGGTTGAGATTTAAAACTACCAAAAACCGACATAGTTTCCTAGAATTACTCTTTCACCATTATAACCGATATAGTTTCCTAGATTTATTCTTTCACCATAGTTTATAATGCAAAATGTCAAAAATTTGTTGGTTTTTACCATTCCTAGGAAACTCCTTATTCTTATTTGAACCCTTTTCTATACATATATATGTCTGTGTGTGTAGTTTTGAGTGGCAAAAAAACATAGCCACCACCATACCAGTCCCACCTTGGGTTCCTAAAAGATGAAAACCAACCTATCAAAATATATGGTCCGGGAAACAAACCTTAATCACGAACCCGAAGGCGATGGCAGGTCAAAAAACGGCGATAGTTGATGGTTCTTCTCGCCAAAGAAATGGTGTGGGCAGGTGAGGCGGTGGATTATTATTGCCCAATGACATTAGGTTGGGATTATCAAAATCTATTATGTCATACAAATATTTGAATAAATTGATTTAAGAGGCTGTAATTATGGGGTCTTCACGGTCTGGTTTGTCCGGTTCTTATGGAATTCTAGGGTGAACCCCTAACTACGGTTTTCAGAAAAACTAAGCTGAACCAGCTGAGTTGGGTGGTTCGGTCAAAACGATTCGGTTTTGACGGTCTGGAATGTTTTTTAAGCACAGAATCGTACCATTAAATTTTCAAAAGTTTGATACAATGGTAGATTTAGAAAAGAAGAAATGCTTTTATCTCAGGGTATTGAAGGTTTTACGGAAAAAGAATAAAAATAATAATAGCACAAATTTTGGTTAAACTAACAACATGCACAAATTATAACTAAAAATACTAATATTTATTCTAACTAAAAGTATTTATACATATTATGACGGTTAGATTCCTATACGTGAAAAAATTGTATTATTTTTATTAAAATTAAATGAATTAAACTATACAACTATTTATTTATTTTATTAATATTCCAGCCGGTCCAGTTTACTTGCCTGGTTAACCGAACCGTGGAACCCGCTTTTATTTAGTAGTAAACAAAGCTGCTTCACTTCTAAACCGGCCAAACAGGCAGATTTTGCTTGGTCCGGACAGTTCGAGCGATTTCAATGGTTTTTGAACACCCTAGGCTACATGCCTAAAATTTGGTGGACTTTTAAACCTATTTGACCCCTTCCCAAATCGCAAAAGATTTTTTATTTGACCCATTTGAGAGAGAACACAACCTAAAAATAAAACCGAGCATAAATCTTCTCTTGTTTCCAAAAAGTACATATAGATATCCACCATCAATCACATTCTGGTCAGTAAAGAAAACATTTCAAAATAGTTATTCTTAAAAAGCTTGAAGCAAGATTTGAACCTTTGGAGAAAATGTAAAAGAAAGATAGACTGGCCGTACACCATATATCACTTTTGGCTTTATTCTCTGTTAATTCGACTATAGGTGTCATTGCCAAAAAAACCTAGGGTGTTGCTCGAGTTTCGGTTCTATATATTTTACATACACTTTCTTATGAGGGTGGGTCTAACCTTGAGAGCAATGATCAACAAGCTATAACTAAAATTTTTTATAACAATAGTACAAGACACCAAATGATAAACATACCTCAATCTGAGAAAGATCAGTAAAAGCATCTGCAGAACTCCTTGCAGTTTCCTTGTGACTTGTAGATGTCATCCGAACAGCAGCAGGGTCATTGGGTGGTGGCGGGATAAGTGACCTTGGCTTCCGAGTGGCAGCAGGTGGAAGCGCAAGGCTTAACAGCTTAACATTCTCAGTTTCAGGTCGACTTTTTGTGGTGGTAAAAGGCGGTGGAGCAAGGCTTAGTGGCTTAATCTTTTCACCGCCACCAGATAATCCAGCAGCCGAAAGCATCCCAGCTCCACTAGCAGGTTTGTTCTTTACAGTAATCCTAATTGTTTCACCTTCCTTGAATTTGTAACAATTGACATTAGCATTTATGACATTAGGATTTTTATGCCACATCAAAACAGTACGTAAACAGGTTAACCGCGCAAGTAATGTGTTGACCGTTTATGAACTGCACACAGTTACCACAAACACTAGCCCGCTTAACTTCGTATCAAGTTGTATGGCGTTAACAGGCCAAGTTATAGATTGCCAGCCCGAGAAGTACTGTAATTTATGCTCTCAAACAGTAGCTGAAGAAGATTGAAGGCAGAAGTACACAAACAAATGAATACTTATATAAAAATAGTAATCATGTACCAATACAATCCATAAAGATCAGATATTTTGATCCAATGTTTCAGATGTAGACTTTAGAATTCCATACAGCGTGTTCCAAATCCATAATATCATTTGTTAGGGTTCTCAGCATTTGGTGTATATCCGAGTTACGAGTATGTGAATGGCTTGCAGCATTAAACGAATGCACCCGGTTCCCGACCTCTATCCAGCTCCAACCCGGTACCTTCTTCACCCCCTTTTGTTTCATTATTCTCTTCAAACCAGCAATTTCATCCCACCACTTATTATGACCATACAAATCACACAAAAGAACATAAGTACAATGCTCATAAGGTTCCAATTCCAATAATAACTTCCCCACACGCGTTGCCAATTCAACATCACCGCACAATCTACAAGCCCCTAACAAAGTTTTCAAAACCATTGCATCAGGTTCAAATGGCATTGTTTCAAGCACATTTTGTGCCTCTTTTAGAATGCCCGCGCGTCCAAGTAGGTCAATCACACACGCATAATGTTCCATTCGAGGTGAAATTCCATATTCAGATTCCATATTTTTCAAAAAAGTGTAACCTTTTTCAACCAAACCGTTGTGGCTGCATGCGGTTAGAACCGCAACAAATGTTATATGATCCATTTTCACGTTTATTCTTTTCATCTCGGAGAAAAGATCGAATGCAACCTGACCTTGACCATGTTGCGCGTATGCAAACATGATGGAGTTCCAAGTAACCGCGTTTTGTTTACATGAAGTTTCAAAGGTTCTTCTAGCATCATCAATGCTCCCACACTTAGAGTACATCACTATTAAACTACTGGTAACAAATTCATTAGATTCATAACCCGATCTTAGTGTCAAACCATGAATCTGTTGACCTAACTGTAAGGCTGCCACGTCAGCACACGATCTAAGTACCGCAGAAAACGCGTAATAATCCATCTCCACATTTCCAGAATTCCCGGATTGCATTATCTGAAAAAGCTTCAACGCATTCTCACTAAACCCATGCTGCGAGAGTGCGGTTAGCAACGAGTTCCAAGAAACACGGTCTTTGAACTCCGTTTTATCAAATATTCTTATCACATTCTCCATATACACATCATTAGATCCGCTATACATAGCCATTAGCGAATTAGAAACCGGAGTCAAATGGTCAAAGCCCCGTTTGACCACCAATGCGTGTAAAGATTGTCCTTGGTTTATAACTTCTTCTTCAAAGCAAGAACTTATCATGCTAGTGTAAGTATAAATATCCGGCTCAAATCCCAAAACTTGCATCTCAGAGAAAAGGTTAACCGCGAGGGCTCGTTTATCATGTTCTAGACAAGCCGCCAGCATGGCATTCCAAGAAACAACATCCCGCTCAGCACTCGCCTCATCAAAGACCCTTTTTGCATCTTTAAACGACCCACATCCCGAGTAAGCACTGATTATGGCATTAATCACAGAGATATCAAATAATACACCATGTTTTACAATCACGCAATGGATTTGCGTTGTTAGCTTATATAAATCAGGGTTGTCTAATAATGTCAATATGGGCGAAAATGTGCCATCGTCAAGGTTTACGCCTTCTCTATGCATAGAATTAAATAATAACAAAGAACTGCAACGGTCACCGGTTTCAACATATCCCGAAATCAAAGCGTTCCACGAAACAGTATTACGATCAGGCATCGAATCAAAACAGTTATGTGAATCCACGACTCGACCACATTTTGCATACATGTCCAAAAGCGCACTCATCGAGTAGACATTCCGTTCGTACCCCGTTTTAACAATGCACGCGTGCACTTGTTGTCCGGCGAACACACACTCATTAGAACCTACACCCTTGAGTATGCTACCAAACGTGTACCCGTCAAACCCGAACCCGCAGTGTTTCATACGCGTTAGGACCGCCCATGTGGTTTGGAGAGTCCCGTGTTTGGCGTATCCTGCGATTAACGAGTTCCATGAGACGGTGTCTCTGTGAGGCATTTCGTCGAACAGGTTGTGGGCAAGTTTTAGTTTTTGGGTGGTTTTGAGGTAGCTTGATTAACTGACAATGGGTTGACTCACAAGCGTTGATGATGGTGCGTGATGGTGTCATTTAGTTTACAGAGATGGACTTTTTGCCACCTGATCATCTGTAATGAATACTCAGACTTGTCAAAATATTCCCACAATGTCTATTTTATAAAAAAGATTCAAAAACATTCATTCAAAGTCATCGGTGGAGAGTGAAGACAAGTTTTTAACCAAATATGTTATATAGACGAGGTTTGTCCGAGCCAATGAGTTTCAAATCCGTCCTTGCCCCTTCCCTTGCTTCTTCGACCCCCGGTCGAGGGATCTCGGCAACATTCACATAAGGATTCTCGTCTTCGTTGTCGCTTAAGTTGAAGTTTCGAGCATCGGAACTTGCCGTTTCTGGATCAACCGAAGACGATGCTTTAGACCTTTTGTTAGGCCTAAAACTTTCAGTGCCGGCGTCCTTAACGGGGGCCCATTTGGGATGAAAGCTCAGGTGATTTTTCCAACAGCTAAAGTAATTGAAGTTCCCCGACTTATGTTGATACTTTACCAACGCCATTTCCATGATTTTCGCGTCAGAGACACAGCTACGCCACGTTCGAGTCATCCGAGAGTGAACCGCATGGTAACCCGTGCATTTGGTGTTTATGTCGGTCCATTTCGACATTACCGAATCTTTTTCCCGGCACGAGTCCCCTCCAAGTTTGTGGAACAACTCTTTAATTTTGTTACAAAATACGTCTGATGCTTAAAAGTTCGCTAAAAAAATAAAAATATTACAAGTTCAATGTTTGTTTTAAGAAATTTAAAAAAAAATTAAAAATCTTTCCACACTCGGGATCTTCTAATATCATGCACCAAGCGCGAGCAACTAGTTCACACTCATCGGACCCCCACGGTACAGTGGTCTTTTTAGTCTGAGGTTCGCCGGCGGGTTTCTTTACGTGTTTTCTCCCACGTTGGCTCGAATCGCCGCGAGTCTCCGGGACGGGTTGTGGCTCCGGGTTGATTTGTGTCTTCGGCGCCGTCTCGTCGTCGGGTTGGGAACCGGAACCGGCCATCATATTTGTGGTTGGTTTTTGGAAACCGGGCACCGTATTTGGGTTAGGGACTCTGGAACTTAGATATTGTATGTACGAGACCATTTGCGGGTTGAACGGATACGGGGTTTGAGGGATAAGGATTGTTGGCATCGGGATTGTAGATGGGTTCGATTGTGGATTATTTGGGTCGGGATTGTTTGCGTTGCCTTGTCGGGCGTATGCGGCAAAACAGAGTGTTTGGTTGTAGGGAAACATATTGGTTGTTGTTCTTGAATGTATATGTGAGTTATGAGAATTAGTAGAAGTGTGTATAAAATTGAAGTTTGAGTTTGTTTCTATAGGAGATTTGTGTTAAAATTTAAAAAATGGATTTTTTTAATCAAACGATAATATTTTAACGGCTATATTTTTTTGAACGCTGTGCCACTCTTGCATCATACACAAAACGCTAACAAAAAAATACCCAAAAACGTGGGGGGGGACTTATGGGCCATAATGCGGCTATACCGCCACCACTACGGATGGTCTAAGTATAATAAATTTTAATAATGAACTATTAAAGAAAAAAAGAATAGCTAACTTTGGTCGTCCAAAACATATTTCGATCAAAGCTTGTCGGCGAAGACGGATTTAGAACACTTTTGATTGGCTCAAACAAAACTCTTTAGTGAAGCCGGATTTGCTTCAAAACTTTTCTTCACCCGAAGGTTGTTAAATGGTTCTTTTGAAAATATTTAAAAAGTAAGAACATTTTCAGACTCTCTCTTTAAAAGAGACATTTTTGAAATTTTCCCAACAATCGGCGTAAAGGGTTATTCAAAATCCTAAGAACAAGATTTCTGCAAGTTCAAATTGGAAGAAATATAACCTATGTTTGAATGCGTGAAATAGAAGTATGAAAGGAGATGCCATCTAGGCCCTCTCCTTTTTTCAGACTCTCAAAATGGCCGTCCCAAAAGAATTGAGATAATAAAGTTGAACTCAAACTAGTCAAAGGTGAATTTTAATCTCAAATTAGTCGTGAAGATGGGTTTTGATATCAAACCAAGCATGAACATGAATTTTGAAAATTTCATCTAATATTTTTATTATTATTATAATTTACTTTTAACTCTGTTTTTCTTTTGTGATTTTTAATATAACTAGTTTTACAAAATTTTAAATATATTGTTAAGACATGGGTAATTTTATCTACGGTCGGCATAAGTTTTACTTAAATCCGAGCCGGGTCAAGTTTAAATTGAAATTTATAAATTTGACCAAACGTATTATTGAAGAATTTATTTAATATAGTAAATGTTTCATATAAACTAGACCTAACTCAATTTTGAGTAAAATTCATGTCGGCCCGTAGATAAAAGTACACATATCAACAGTATATTTGAAATTTTGTAAAACTTTATATTAAAAGTAAAAAAAAACAAATAAAATATGAGTTAAAATAAATTATAATAATAAAATATTATATAAATTCTTCAAAACTCACCTTCACGGCTAGTTTGAGATCAAAACTCACCTTCGCGCCTAGGTTTGAGATCGCAACTCAACTTTACGCCTAGTTTTGATGCCACGTGTCAGATTCTTATTCGTTGTTGAACCTCATTGTATTCTCAAGCAACTTCATCGTCACGCTTAGTTTGGAACGGGTTTTTTTGGGAATTTGACAAAAGAGAGGACTTACATGGATCTCGCTCCTCCCTTTGGTCATTTTGGGAATGTTCGCTTAAAATATTTAAACGACAACTTAGTTTTCTGATTTTTGTTATGGTTGAGAATTGAGATGGTAGGTTTATGGGGAAGATAGTTTGGTATATGAACAATGGTGAATTCAAGAAGACTCGGTGTTGTGTATATGCAAAAACAATGGTGCTTTGTTCCAGGTCACATCTGGGCCTTGAGCTTAGTCTGGTCGTTTTTTTTCCTTTTTTTTAAAAATAATCCGTAATGAAATCTCGTACGTGACCACGAATTAGTTTGACCGCAGCTTGCAATTGACTCTTTGACCATTTTACAGTCAAAAATTTTGAACATGGCCGAAATGCCTCGTTTCGGCTTTAGACCAGCTTCTTGGAATCAGTACCTCTTAACACTCAATTTTATAACTTAGGAGTCAAAACTATTTTCATAATTTATCAATGAATTATCGGGAAAACCCAAACTAATAAAGAGCCGTCTTAACAGTTTTGGTGCATCGAGTGGTTCAAGTTGATCGTCAAAATCTATACCCTTTACAACAAACACATTGGATTAGTGAGTGACTCGGCTGCTATGATGCAGCATTTGAAATACAGTATTCCTTAAAACACCCGGATATTTGAAATGGAATTACGGTCAAATATTACAAGGATCTTAGGCATGAGTGAAATCGCAATTGCACGTATGTATATGAAACAAGAAGATGAATCAAGTGTACAAATCGACATACTTAAGGTACAATTATTAGTAATAATAGACCGTATTTTGTATTTTACCAAACATACCACAAGAAAAGATTACCGAGTATTACAACCTCAAAATGCAGCCCATCCAGCTGCAGTGTTTTTACTTTGAGTTGATCCAGAACCAATTATGGAAGGAAGATTCTTCTGCATTAACAGCAAAGTGTAAGTAGAGAAATCTAAGAAATTATATGTGGCATGTTAGGCAGGTCAAACTTAATACATGCGAGAGCGGATCAAGCTTTAGTGCATCGCTTTTGTCCCCTTTGTATTGTTTTATGTAACTAATGCTTTAATTATGATTGCAAAAACAATATTATTGATAGAAATTAGGCATAATAATCTCAACTTAATGTCATTGGCATCCCAACTGAGAATAGTCCGAAATTTTAAAAAATCTACTCTAATTAGACCTCCATTAAAAAAACTTAATGGCGTTAAGTTTTTTCTGAATTTTATACTGATGTTTTAGGGTTTTTGATTGGAAGGAGGATACGAATCAATTGATGTAAAACTTCACGACATAAACGCCATTAAGTTATTTTAGAGGAACTCCAGTGAGAGTAGATTTTTTAAAATTTCAGACCACCAGCGGGAATACTCTCAGTTGGGATTATTATTGGCGAATGACATTAAGTTGGGATTATCAAAATCTAATATGTCATACAAATATTAGAATAAATTGATTTAAGAGGTTGTAATTATGGGGTGTTCACGGTCTGGTTTGTCCGGTTCTTATGGAATTCTAGGGTGAACCCCTAACTACGGTTTTCAGAAAAACTAAACTGAACCAGCTGAGTTGGGTGGTCCGATATCGCAAAAGATTTTTTTATTTGACCCATTTGAGAGAACACAACCTAAAGATATAATCGAGCATAAATCTTCTCTTGTTTCCAAAAAGTACATATAGATATCCACCATCAATCACATTCTGGACCTTTCTGGTTATAAGATTGACGATGGGCACACAACTGCTGTCATGTGATGTTATCATAGTCACATGGATCGTGGTACGGTCCGGTACGCGGTACGGAAACTGGTACGCGGTTCGTGCATTTCAAAAATTCGGTACGAGAGGGGGTAGGTTCATTCGGAACGCCAATTCGGTACCTTATAGTCGGGTACATCGTATCATATACAAAACACTTTAAGTAGATTTTTTATAATAGTTTTTATGAGTTTTTAACTTAACTAAAATTTAACTTTAAATAAGATTTATTAATGATTTAACATATTAATAACATATATGTAGAAAATGAGGGGTAAACTTTAATAAAAAATCAAACTTTAAGGGCAAAAAGTGCAAAATTTAAATATAAAGTAACAGGCCATAACCCTAAATCTTGATAACCGCCGTCTTGTTCTCAAATCTCCACTCCGGCAGCCTCTAATCTCCCCTCCGGCAGCCTCAGTCCATAAAAAAATATGGCAAATTTTGTCGGATCTTTCATCACCGATAACTTGGTAACTCTTTATGCACATCTGTTTCTCCGATTTGAGTAACAAAAGTGCTCGATTTTCCCCTGTTGCTGCCGGAACACGTTTATTCACGATCCCAAACACCGATTTCGTTAACCGGAAACGTGAATTTGATGAAAATTGTACGATTATTGCAACAATTGGGAACGGTCAATTTCACCGATCCAGATCGCGTTTCCTTAGCGATCAGTACGATTTTGTACCCGTTTCCGGTACGGGCGATCCGGAACGAAGATCGCGGGAGGTATCACGAATCCTGTGACTATGGATGTTATATATGATGCAAGATAGTACTTAGTTTAACAGGTATTGCTAAATGTATGGTTAACAGACATACATTATGCAAACACCAGAGAATTCTATGATGGGTTAAAACTTAAAATCTAAAAGCTTGGGAAAAGTTTTCAAAAGTGGAGCAAAGGGCAACTTCTATTGTATCTATGAGTGTTTCATGCAATCTTTTTAACATGTTAAAGACTAAATCACCAAATGACACGATCAGTGGCGGACATGAAACGTTGTCACGGGTATCGTAATGTTTGGTGGTTGGATATCTATCAACTTGATCACATATTATTTGGTAAGGGTCGGGTTGGTTCAGACTATTTTGGAAACCAAAACCTAGTACTATTTAAATTCAAGATCCTAACCAACTGTTTCATGACTTCAACTATGTAAATAAATTTAGTTTATAGTATTATAACAATTTTTGGACCACTTCTTTAGTTGATTTTATATTTGGCTTTTGTAAAACATGTCATACGTAAGAAATAATTAACTAATTCGAAAATTTAAATGTTTATAGAATCTTTATACTGATAATAACAAGGAAAATTGGATTGTAATAATCCCAACTTAATGCAGTTGGCCGATAATAATCCCAACTTTAAAAATAGCTGTCACTGGTCCCAACTTTCACACTATTTGTTTTCATTGAACTTCCGTTAAAAAAAAATTAACGACGTTAAGTTTTTTCCAAATTTCAGATGATTTTTTAGGGCTTTTGATCGGAATGAGAATGTGAATCGATTGATGTAAAACTTAACTTGAAATGGTGCTTCAAACAGCTTGATTTTTGTTAATTAAAAGTTTAAACACCGGAATTGAAGCATCTTTTAGTCGTTTGGACCACCGTTTGGAGGTAAGTTTTACATTAATCGACTCGTATCCTCATTCCGATCAAAAGCCATAAAATATCAATTTGAAATTCCGAAAAAACTTAACGCCGTTAAGTTTTTTTTAACGGTGGTCCAATGAAAACAAATAGGGTGAAAGTTGGGACCAGTGACAGCTATTTTCAAAGTTGGGATTATTATCGGCCAAATGCATTAAGTTGGGATTGTTAAAATCCAATTTTCCTAATAACAACAATTCGTATTAATCTGGATGAACTATTAAAAAATAAGATTAAAACAAGAATTTGTAACTAAAAGAAAAACTAAGTTTGTTTAAAAATTAGTGAGTTCAAATAAAATAATAAATAGCTAAAATAAGAGATTAGATAATAATTTGAAAGAATTTGAACAATTTAAAATTGGAATTTGAAATACTTAATAAACAACATTTCAAAATAGTTATTCTTAAAAAGCTTGAAGCAAGATTTGAACCTTTGGAGTAAATGTAAAAGAAAGATAGACTAACCCTACACCATATATCACTTTCGGCTTTATTCTCTGTTAATTCGACTATAGGTGTCATTGCCAAAAAACCTAGGGTGTTGCTCGAGTTTCAGTTCTATATATTTTAAATACACTTTCTTATGAGGGTGGGTCTGTCCTTGGAAGCGATGATCAACAAGCTATAACTAAAATTTTAAATAACAATAGTATAAGTCTACAAGACACCAAATGATAAACGTACCTCAATCTGAGAAAGATCAGTAAAAGCATCTGCAGAACTCCTTGCAGTTTCCTTGTGACTTGTAGATGTCATCCGAACAGCAGCAGGGTCATTGGGTGGTGGCGGGATAAGTGACCTTGGCTTCCGAGTGGCAGCAGGTGGAGGCGCAAGGCTTAGCGGCTTAACATTCTCAGTTTCAGGTCGACTTTTTGTGGCGGTAACAGGCGGTGGAGCAAGGCTTAGTGGCTTAATCTTTTCACCGCCACCAGATAATCCAGCAGTCGAAAGCATCCCAGCTCCACTAGCAGGTTTGTTCCTTACAGTAATCCTAATTGTTTCACCTTCCTTGAATTTGTAACAATTGACATTAGCATTTATGATAAGTGACAAAACCAGAAAAGTAACTAATGACATTAAAAAATGATACCATATAATGTTCAAACTGTCTATGTTCACCCATGGTTTCTTTTTAATAACATACGTGATGCGAACGTTTCACGTATGTTATTAAAAAGAATACTAAAAGCTATTAAAAATACCTTCAATCTATGATTGACAGCAGGATGAATATTAATATGACTCTCATCACTTGATTCACCAGCATCCTTCTCGGTCTCTCTCTTCACATACTTCTCATGATCCGACAGCGCCACATTAAAATCAAACGCCTCATTGCGCTCACTAAACCCAAGCCCTATAAAGGCGTGCTTCCCAGTACCATCCTCAATCTTCAGCACGAAATACCTCGAGGAATCGAGCACGGGCTCCACCGCACTCTCCCTCTGCCCGGGGTTAATAAAACAGGCGGCGAACAAATCGCCCGAATTGGGATCTTCCAAGCGGATATCGCAGCGGTCCTTGCAGGAAACGACGCGGAGCCTCCCGGACCAGATCTTGTCGGAGTGGAGCCACTCGCCGCACTTGTACCCGCCACTGGTGGACCGAGGTGGGATCTTGAAGACGGAGACTTCTCGAACGACGAGCAGCGTGTGCTCGAAGGAGTCCTCTTCGTCTAACTCGATCGACATAGCCTAGATTCAATAACTAACTTCAAACATAAATGTTGTAAATTTAATATGGGCATTTCATTTGGGTGTTGAGATCAGATAGATACCTAGGGAGGGTTAATGGAAGGAAAAATGAACTTACCGTAATGAAATGGAAGTGATCCGAAGAGCAAAGTGAATGAAGAATCAAAGAGACTGATTTTGAAGTTGAATCTATAGCAACAACAGCAGCAGAAGCAAGCGTACGACTGAAGGATATGAGATCGAGAAAGGAAACGGTGGTATATTATTATTCCTAGGTTGACGCGGGTAGCTCTTGAAAATACAATATTTAATAAATAATTAGTATACAAGAAACAATAAAACCGTTAAACACTATTAATACAGTCGTTGTACAATAGTCTTTAAAACAATTTTAAAGTAAGAAATAATTATAAATATCAAATTTTTGAAAAAAAAATCGGAAGTAAATATTAAATTAATAAATTTTGAAACATAAATTTTAAAAATGGTAACTATCATTTTACTATTATAAATTTGTTATAAAAAATGAGGTTTAATGTGAGAGTGACAAGTGGCAAAACTTGTAGCTTTTTATTAGACAGTATAGATTATTATTACTATGAGTGGTTTTCGATAGATTTTGGCCTTGGTCTATAAATATGTAACCAATAATATTATTTAGGGAAAATCACTTACTCTACGATTTAATTAAACTTCCTAACTATGGTAAAGATACCGGAGTCAATGATCGCTAAAAGAAGAAAATTTTTGTGGAGGAATGAAAGTAAGATTTTTTTGGATGGTTTGGAATAGTGTGACAACAACGGTTAACAAAATTAGGGGGGTTGAATTTATTGTCACGGATCAAATATTTAAACTCGAATTGCTTGAATGTATTTAAACGCTTGTTGAGGTGTGCACGGTTTGATTATGTTCGGTTAATGGCAATAATCGACACCATAATTGAACGCTTCCGCTACTTCAAAAATAGCCATTTGGTTTCGGTTAATCGGTTATTAGAGGTTAATTCGGCTCCTAAATCCAAAAACTCCGTTTTTAGCAAAATTGGCTTTGCTATTCAGAGAGGGGTTGCTGTGCAGTTTATTGTCCGTTTACCTGCCATTTTATTGTAATTATTTTGAGTTTAATGAGAAAACTTTGGCCAGTTAATTAACCGCAAAACCCAGACTTTTAACACAGCCTAATTTTGTTGACTTTTGTTAAGAATTTTACTAAAATCAAAACCATGAACATTATAAAAAATTAATTTATGCATATTAGTTCCAAAATATACATAAATGATTACTCGTGTACTCAGTTTAAGTTTTAACAAGTGAAGAGCTAACTATCAAAAGCATTGTATAAGAGAATAAATGCAATTCAAAGTTACCGGCATTCGAAACAAATTAATATATGTTAATAATGTAATGAATATCCAAGATTAAGAATACTATGGTAAAAGAAAATTGGATAAATATAATTTTGAAGTATTCGAACATCGTATCATTAGAAGAATGATGATTGTTACGAATTAAAGTATTGGTTAATATGACATTTCGATCTTCAGATCCCTAGGGTTTAAAGCTCAATATGTAACAAATTCTCGTTAATGGAAAAATCAACTTACTGTGATGAAATGCAATTGATCTGAAGAAGAAAGTGAAGAATGAGAGGGATTAATTTTGAAATTGAATCTAAAACAATAGCAGCACAACAATATCTTGACAGCAAAGATTTCAACCCCTTTCTTCTAACTCTTGAAATTCAAATAGGTCTTGGGTAGAATGATGTTGAAATCTTGAGATCTTTGTTAAACTGGGTTAGTTATGTTTCGCTAATGATAAGATTATGTTGAATTCTTGTAAAATCTCACTAATGATGGAGACGTAAAAATGCATGTTTGGGTTAGAATCTAGTGTCCAAATTGATTATATTAATTTATGAATATATTAAGAACTATGCGAACAAGTAGAGCTTCTTTGTATACTATAATTGTTGGTGAAGAAACACGGGTTCGACCTGGGGTTAAACGAGTCTCTTCTTAGGGTTTGTCGTCGTGGCCATAATCCTTCCTGGGAGATATCTGTGTATGGTCTGTAGCTGAAATGACAAGAAACAAACTATGGTGTGGATTAGAAGGGAAAGATGCTCTAAACTTAGCAAAGCATCATCGTCGCCTTCATCGAGGTCTCTCCATGCATAACTGTAAGCATCTAGAGAATGTAATGTATGGGGATATTGAGAGTACTTTGTATCGTGGTGTGGAGCTCTTATTTATAGTCGCGGTCGTCTAATGTCGATGATCCGCCATTCATCCATGTGTTAGAGTCCGGTTGGGCGAACACTACCATTGCAGCCACAATGGAGATCGTGAGTGCCCATTTGCAACGGTCGCTATCTATCGTACCTTTTGTCTCATGCACGGATGTCAGTGCACCGTTTGGGTCATCTCGAGTCTTTGTAACTTATGTAATTTATATTATATTAATGTAAGGGAATTTTGGTAATTACCAGACCCATTCGTTAAGTTTATCAGCTCATTCGTTAAGTGTGTTTAACAAAAGCTGCTATACGTGTTTATTAGTGTCCATTCGTTAAGGATGTTTAATGAATGGACCTTATCGTTATTATTTAGTCTTCATTCGTCATTGAATGTTGACGAATGAGGTATAACGAATGAGTCATTTGTTATACTCATTAAGTTATGTATTGTATGAAGACGAATGAGGTCGTTTGTTACGGGCTGTATAACGAATGACATTCATCTTCTATATATAGGCTGTTAGCCTTCATAATTTAAGTTAAGTGTTCTAATATCCTCTTTGCAAGCCATTACTTTGCCAATATATTCTCTCAAACCTTTGTTCTAATATATCTATCACCTACACATATCAAATAACTAGATCCTATATATCAATATCGATATGAATTGATTAAGGTAATAAGCTCAATCACAAGCTCTCTCAAGTGGTATGAGAGCGTGGTGTTAGATTGTGTTCGTGAGCTAAGGTATTTCAATGGTAACTGATTGAGAATTCACTAGTTAATTGGAATCTGAAATTGTTTTATCGAAATTTGGTTCAATTGACATGATGAGATGTTTAATTGTTACTGAGTTGATCAATAAATGATTCATTATCATATTTGTATGTTTCGTTGTGAATTAATTGTGTTATTGTTTGAGATTGGAATGGAATTGGATTGGACTTGTTTTCGATTAAAACAGAGGTTTCTGTTTCCGTGAATTTTGGTTCTCGAACTTGGTTTGGATTGGAATTAATGGTTTGGATGTGTTTGGGAATGTTCGCGTGAATGATACGAGTGATTTGAGCTATAGATTGTCAAGTTTGGTTATGATTCGGACGAGTAATTCAATTTTGAATGTTCGTCTGGATTAGTATTTGTATCTAAGTTTGAAGATCTGGAAATTTTATTTTGAAGATTTGAAGATTCATAAGAACCATTTGTTACGATATAACAGATCATTTGTTATACTATAGATAGTCATTCGCTATCAAGTTATAACCGTATTTCGACACGTGTCAAGTTTGTTACAACTGAATAACCGCCCATTCGTCACTTTAGTTTATTCATGATCAGCCATTCGCTACAGAAACACATTCGTGCTCATACATCGTCATCAAGTTTCTGATTCATGAATCTTCATTCGTTACGAAAGCACATTTGTGACAAGATCATTCGCTACAGAAACATTATCCCATACCCTATTCATCATGCCATACGCTTGATCATTCGTGTGTTGATTCGTCATCATTGAATCTTCATTCGTGATAGTCATTCGTTATAGTCATTCGTAGAGACTGTGGTGTCAGTCATCACTTGATAAGGGATACCCATTCGTTACCTGATTCGTTACATCATTCGTGACCATAATCTTCAAACGCACTGGCATCTCAAAATATGTTGATGCAACAGATGATTTACCTAGACGCAGAAATCGGGTCACATTCTAAATGTCCCCGATTGATGAAGTTTAGCAATTTTGCAAAATGGGAACCAAGATTCCGAGCAAATCTAGGGTCCGTACACCTTGATTGTTCGAGATGTCTTGATGATGTGTATATTGCACCTATGCTTGGTGATGTAACGACTGGTTTTGAAGCAAAAGCTTTTTCTGCATACACTCAAGAAGAAAAGAAGGCTTTGGAAATTGAAATAAAGGCTTATTCCACTTTAACTATGGCATTACCTGATAACATTTTTCATCAAAGTGGGAAGTATAAAGATATGCGCATCTTTGTTTCAACACATTAAGATGAGAAGTATGGGAAATACCGAAGAAAGCAAGAAAGTTATGCTGAAGTTTTAATTCAGAAACTTTAATTTATTAAAGGGTGAGACTGTCGAGGAAATGCTGACTAGGTTTAATCATCTCATTGCTGAGATGAATAAACTGAAAATGGAACCATATGAATAAGATAAAATTGATTCTGTTAAGAATGCTTTACCAAGTTCTTATTCAACTACCATGATGGTGTTGAAAGAAAACAGTTTCTTCAAGAATGAATATCTCACTGCTATGGAGTTTATGCAGAAAATGGAAAACAGGGAATATGACCTGAAGTGTCAAAAGTCTTCAAAAGAGACTCAAGATCCAACTTTGTATAGATGTTCTTTACCTTTGAGCAGCACTACAGCTCCAATTAATGCGATCCTCACTCAATCATCTCAAGATGTGCCATCTTCATTTACTGAACCAATGCCAAATGTGTGTTTCATGGCTCCGGCCACCGCTAAGATCTGTCATCGTCAAGCTCCTCCACCGTATTTGCAAGCTCCAGCCACGTCAACCACATATCTTCAGCACCACACAAACCACCGTCAAGCTACGCCATTGTACGCCGTGTTTGCAAGTTCCGACATTTGTTCTATATCTTGTAAATTTAGGAGAGATTATGTTTGTAGAAATCATGTAATGTTAGACTAATTTTAATGAGAAATTAATCTTGTTTTGTTTGATTTTAGACTTTGTTTTGATTAATTTCACTGTCAAGTTCACTTTTTTTAGTATAAAATCTGGAAATAGTCTATGGCAAACTTTCCGGCAAAGCATTAGCGGCGACAACTGGTATTAGCGGCGACAAAAAGCAGTATCAGCGGGGAGGAACTAGTGACGACAGGTCACCGCATTTCTTTTAGCGGCGACTTTAAGGGTCTTTAGCGGCGACTAAAACTCAAATTTCTTGTAGTGTAAGCTTCTTTTATCATTTGGACATATTCTGTTTTGATTCTTTAGCCTGTCTTCACTGATATCTTCCTTTCCCTGCTGAAGCTTCAGCCTGCTTTGTTTTATTTGTCATGCCATGTTGAGCCTCTTGAGACAAATGTGTCTTTGGCCCTTTCCCAGGTCAGGTGCACAGTAGCCCTAAGGTGCTGTTTGTTTTTTCTGATGTAAAACATCTGCATTCTGCAGACCATATCTGCAGGCATCTATAACAGAAGAGGTGGACCAAACATCTGCAGTCTGTAAAAGAAGACTGTTTGTTTTTTTAACGTCTGCAGACTGCTAAAATAAACTGAAATTTAAATAAACTGAAACTTAAATAAAAAAGGTCTTCAACGTCAAATTTAAATAATAGTCAACAACACTGAAATAATATTTATAATACCACAAACATTTTTTAAATCATTTATTTCATACTTTGCATTAATTACTCAGCAATTTCATCTCGTAACTGAGCCATATATTCTCGATCTGATGCGGTGCCAAGTGCTTCAACCTCGTCTTCATCAGCATCAATGTGCCCACGACTATTTCCAAGCAACGCATCGGGTTGATCGTATTGTGTAAACAACTCATCGTCCAAACCCAGTTTCCTAATAAAATTATGTAGCGCGAAACATGTAACGGCAGGGCCGGCTCAACGTCCTCGGAGGTCTAAAACTAACAAAAATGTTGAGGCCTTTTTATTTTCTTTTCTTTGTGCGTATAGCGCTAGAGAGTATACAAGAATTACAAAATATGGATGATATGCCGTGATAATGGATATGAAACAATCATCCTTAGCTTGTGGCTCATCGTTGAGTTACTAATTCTAAAAGAGCTCTACTTTCAAAATCTCAAAATACATATTTTATTTAATATGGAGGCCTAAAGCCGTTGCCTCATTTAGCTTACCCACGAGACGGCCCTGTTTATCGGTAACATTCCTTTGTGTTTCCAATGGAAATGGTGCCATTCTCTTCAATATAGGGAATCTTGCTTTCAAGACCCCAAAAGCACGCTCAATAACGTTTCGAAGTTTTGCATGTGCATGATTAATTTTTTCTTTATTGGTTAATGCGCGTCTCCAACAAAAATCTCCAAGCCAATACCTCACATTACGATATGGAGCCAAAAATCCTCGTATGTGTGCATACGCGGCATCACAAAGATAGTATTTCTCTGTAAATATTTACAATTAATTACAATATTAAACTAACATAGGAATAATTAACAAACAATAAACATACCTGATGGTGGAAATGGGAATGACGCATGTGGATCTGATAATGCCTCTGATAATATTCTAGAATCATGTGCTACCCCTTCCCATCCGGCTACAAGAAAAGTGAAAATCATGTTAAAATCACAAATTGCTAATACATTTTGGTAACAATCACCCTTTCCCTTTCCTCTATATAAATCTTGTTGCCTAGTAGGAACAACAACATGTATCAAGGTCCCATCTAGTGCACCAACCGCTCATTTAAAAATCTTTCGTAGCCTCTTCTTATGTTCCGGAATGTTTGGATTCGGATTGAAAGAAGTTGGTACTATCATATCTTTGGCGAAAAACATCATTTTATCCAACACTTCATAAAAAATTTATGAATTGTTTGCTTTGAGTGTTGAAATCTACGCTTGATAACCACGTAACGTTGATTATGGCTGATTATCATAAAAAACATAGCCATATTCTCCTTAACCGAAACATGTTTACTATCCTTTAACGAATAATTTGTTCTAATATGTGCACATAGTCGGACAAATGATTCACGGGACATGCGTAGCAATTCAATGCATTGTTTGGAATTTCCTTGCAATAACTCTAACGTGTATTTATGTCCCGTCATTTCCAAATCATTGTCTCGCTTTCGTTTCAAACCATTCTTCCAAAAACAACGGACATACAAGTACATAACAACCATTAGAAGTATTGTCTCATCATTATTCATTATGAACCTGTTAATAAAACATAAACAACCTTGTTACATAGCCATAAAAAACAACCATTATCATAAAACATAAATAACCATGTCACATAGCCATAAAAAAGCATATCAAAAAAACCAAAAAGCATACAATGTTTTCAACATAACTAAAAAAATAATGTTTTAAACAAAACAAAAAAAAACATGCACCAAAAGCAAATAATGTTTTCAACAAAACCCATGTTCTTCACTACTTCATAAGTCCTAAATTTTTAGCTGTCATCTTGATCCACCCTTTTAACACATTGGGAATATTTGGCTAGGGTCGTGCAACGGTTTATAACCGCGAGAACCGAACCGGAACCGAAAATGACTAAAAATTAGAACCGGAACCTTTTATAATAAGCCGGTTCGGTTCCAGGTTCGGTAAAGTCGGTTCTCGCTAATCAGTTCTGGCCAGAACCGTTTTCGTTGTATATTTTTCAAATACGTTATGCAAACTTTGCAAATTACAAAACAATTTTATGTAATTGTATGTCTTCTTTCACAGTAAAATTAATTTAGATTACGATATGAACATCCGTTATATTTTTTTATTAAAACATAATTGTTGAAGATAAATAAATCATTAGCAATGATAGATTAAAGGAATATCATATCATTTTATATTAAATTACCTTGAGGCTTAAATCAAAGTTAATCATGGTTGCTAGGTCTTGCACGCAAAAAAGAAGATTTGAATTAAATAATGATTAAATGGATGCGGATTAATAAGTTACTCTATAAAAATGGGTATTGGTAAATTTAGTTAAAACATTTTTAATATTCCGGTTCTTCGGTTCCAAGTCTAGAACCGTCAGTTTTACCCGGAACCGAACCGAGAACCGTAATGTAACACAGGTTAGCGGTTCTGAGGCACCGGTTCGGTTCCAGTTCCGCGGTTCTGACGGTTCCGAACCGTTTTTTGCTCACCCCTATATTTGGCAATGCCATCCACGCCTCTCTCATGTCTGAGGACACTCTAAAAATATGAAAAGCAACTAAATATAGAAGGTCTCTCGGATCTAACCCAACCAAATTTAACTTCTCAGAACATTCAACAACTGTTGTAACTGTTGGGCGTTTTTTTGAAGGTTTTTCTATAGTAAAATGTCGCAAAGCATTTTGCATTTCAAGTGCTAAATCCTCAAGAGTGACAGATGATGATGATTTCAAGGTTTTAGCCCTTTTGGGAGTAGGCTCGGGAGTATGCTAGGTAGTATGATTAGTGCCGGCATCATCTTTTGTGTCGTGAAAAATGTTGTCCATAATCATAAATGGTTGGACCGGTTGGAGCCAAATGACAAGAGGATGATCCAACCACTAATGGTTGGGTTGAGGTCCACTTGTGATTCCTAGTGGCAGTATTACTATCAAACAGTTGTGCACAAAGTTCCGTAAATGCTAATGGAGTTGTTTTTAATGATGCAGCTTCCGGATGCCCATAAAAAATAATGGTAGATATTAAAAAATAAACTAGGGGTGGACCTTAAGGTAGAGGTAGATGTTAAAAAATATAAATATATGAACATACTTTCTTAAAATCTTCCCATTACTCGTTCGTTAAGGTAAAGGTATTTGTTTGAGAATTGTATATGTTGCCGGTTTTGTTTTTCAAATACATCCATCCTACGTATTTGGCTTTAAGAATATCATAAGCGTTTTTCACTTGTTTTTGAGTCAAATTCAACCCAAACTTTTCCTTAAGAACACTTCTTAACTTAACCCATGAGTTTTTATGCAAACTCAACCCTTTTATTACCCACGGTGTTTATCTCTTCAATGCGAAATTCTAATAAACATTTTAGATGCTCAATCGACCATTGTTGTTTCTCTCCCATTTTAATGATAAACTAACAAGAAACAACAATTCTATTAAAACAACAATTCATCGAATCTAAACTTTCTACAAACATTAGTCAACAACAAACTCATAAAAATATTCAACAAACCTAAACTTTCTAAAAACTAATAACAATATAACAAAACTAACAAAAACCTTCAACAATTAACAAAAAACTACAAACTTTATTCAACAACAGACTAATAACATTATTCAACAAACCTAAACTTTCTACAAACTAATAACAATCTAACAAAACTAACAAAAACTTTTAACAATTAACAAAAAACTACAAACTTTATTCAACAACAAACTCATAAAATATTCAACAAACCTAAACTTTCTACAAACTAATAACAATCTAACAAAATTAACAAAAACCTTTAAAAATTAACAAAAAACTACAAACTTTATTCAACAACAAATTCATAACAATATTCAACAAACCTAAACTTCTAAAAACTAATAACAATCTAACAAAATTAACAAAAACCTTTAACAATTAATAAAAAACTACAAACTTTATTCAACAACAAACTAATAACAATATTCAACATACCTAAACTTTCTACAAACTAATAACAATCTAACAAAATTAACAAACTCCTTTAACAATTAACAAAAATTAAAACTTTAACAATCTAACAAAATTAACAAAAAAAACTAACAAAATCTAACAATCTAAAACTTTAACAATCTAACAAAATCACTTATGAAAGAGAGAGAGAATCAAACCTGGACACACAGAGAGAGAGAGAGAAAGAGAGAGAGAGAGAGAGAGGCCGGCGGTGGAGGAGTGGAGGTGGCGACGGTGGAGGAGTGGAGGAGTGGGGGAGGCGGTGGAGGAGAGGAGGCGGCGGCGGTGGAGTGGAGGCCGTTGGTGGCGGTAGAGGAGTGGAGGAGGAGAAGTTAGGGTTGAAGAGGAAAAGTTAGGGTTGAAGTATCTGATGAAGGAAAAAAAGAAGAGGAGGAGAAGAAGTGAGAAGTGATATGGACAAGACTTCTAGAAGAAGAGGACACGCAAACGTTTTTAAAATGAATTGTCTTATAAAAACAAACACACTACAGATCATAATGTTTGCGCGTGGTCTGCGCGGCGCAGATAAAATAGGTGGGGAAGTGCTTTTAATAAAAAACAAACACCCCTAAGATTCTCTCCTATGCTTGGGTGACCCTTATCTTTATTATTGGGCCTCGTTCCTTGGGCCACCATCAACTTTCTTTACTTAATAGGCCGTGGGCCACCTCGAGGCGCCTGAATCTGAAGTAGGCTCTTCAAAGAGAAAGCAATTCAAAAGCTTCCTAAGGAAGCTTTAAATAACCAGCAGTGTGGACCAACTCTACATCAAACACAATAGCAAATTCAATTTGGTGGTTACATGTTTTTAAAGTGAACCAGAGGAGGACACGCAGCAACATGTTTTCATTTATTATAGACAGAATTACAGAAATTGTCCTTTATATTTACACCAGATTTCAGTGGCTGTCCTTTATCTTTAAAAAACGCAATTTGTCCTTTACGTTTCCAAATGTTACACCGTTTGTCCTTTGGCCCTAACCAAGTTAGTTTTTCTCGTTAACTCAGGTCACATGCCTTGCACATGATGGCAACTTAGTAATTTTACCATCTAACTAAAATACTTAAATAAATAAAAAACTAATTAAAAAACTTAACATATATAATATAATTAAAAAAACAAAATATGGAAATCTCTCTCTCTCTCTCTCTCTCACACACACACACACACACTTATTCAAGTTTCATCTACCAGAACCACCACCATTACCACACACCCCCACACCACCACTGCCGCTGGCAAGGTGGTCGGCCACCACCGCCCATTCCAAATCCTAACCCTAGCTGTTGTTTCACAACCTCCATCATCAGCAACCATCCAAAACCCTAACCCAACCAATCTTACATATACATATAAAATCATGTTTATGATAAAATTAAACACCAGTCGATCCCCAATTCAAATTTTATTAGACGGGTCTTCTAAAATTGATGCTTAGAACATGTAATTATCATTAAATCGACCGTTAATTTGAAGTTGTTGTCTACTGTTAGGTAAATGGTGGTAGTTTGTTAATCGGAGAGAGTTCCATTTCGATGGATCTGGTGGGTAAATTGGTAAGGGTTTTCATTCTGTTACGATGGCAAAGAAGGCGATGTTGAAGGAGGAGATCTCTTGGTTAAGGCTTGAATGTTGATGGTGGTTGTCGCGGCGGCCATAGGGTTTAAATTTGGATCTGCATAAATCGATTCAGGCTGTGAGGAATTATGTGACGGTGGTGGTTGAGGTGACGGTGTGGCAGTAAACAACGATGAAGGTTTCGTTGTGGCGATGGTGGCCGGTGGTAAGGGGAGTGAGTATGATTAAGTTTGTGTGTATGTATATAAAAAAATAATAATGTGTTTTTATATTTATTAAATGTTTTTTTAATAAATCACTAAAATTACTAATTTGCCCTCATGTGCAAGGCATGTGACCTGAGTTAACGAGAAAAACTAACTGGGTTAGGGTCAAAGGACAAACGATGTAACATTTGGAAACGTAAAGGACAAATTGCGTTAATTTTAAAGATAAGGGACAACCACTGAAATCTGGTGTAAACACAAAGGACAATTTCTGGTCTTTATTATATAAAAATATTCTCACATATGCTGATAACTTTATACGATCTGCGTCTTAGAAAATGAGACTTTTCTAATTGATGTGACGTGCTAAATTCGTTTATAACTACTTCTGTTAATTACTTTTCTAGAATGACAATAGATTTGGGTGCCATCATATCGTGGCTTTCAATAATTTATCAATTTGGTTTCTTAGAACAATAATAATTATGGATACATCTAATATATATCTACTATTATTTTATAGTTAACAATGAGATCCGAACACCAAACTTATAGAGATAGCACCTTACAATACACTAATTATACATCAGTAATGTAATTAATCTTTGATAATTCTTTTATTCAATATGAAATCTTTATTAACGAACAATATTACACGAACCCTAGGGGTAATATCAAATATCATAAAATTTGTTTTTTTATGAAATAAACCAATGCACATTAAGTATAAGTCAAACGACTATATTTATGATTTAAAACAGTTCTATAAAATCGAAAATATTACAAATCATGCATGTATTAATATACTGCACATCCATTTTTATTAACCGTTAACCACGATCAACTTGTCTCGACAGTCCCTTCTAGCACTGAGGAAAGTCCGCGGGTGGTGGCGGCAACGTTGAGTCCGGTGTGCCTCCATTCTCTACTAAGAAAGCGGTGCCCAAACCCCATGGCAAATGTACTTCCAAATGACAATGAATAAACCACACACCTGACAATATTCATTTTTATAAATAAAGTTGATAAAATACCTCTTTTTTCCTCTTCTACGAATGCATATTTCAAAAGTGGTTTCTAGACTTTTTCTCTCACCAAATTCTCTCACCAAACTAACTATTGACAAGACTACGCGTATTCATTTAGTCTATCATGAATGTATAAGATTTCTCTAAACTTTTTATAGATATACGACCACAATTATAAAACCTTTATTTTATATTAAAGTCCAACAATTTTTTTATTAAGTTTTAATAAGTATAAGTTTGTTAATATTTTTAAATTTACGTTATAAAAATAAATTTTCTGTATAAGTTTATTAAAACTCAGTAATATAAATATTATAAAAACTAAGTTTTCTTAAATTGAATATTTTAAATATTAAAAAAAAGTTATGGGTTTTAGAAAAAAAATATAAGTTAAATTTAAATTATTTTTTGTTTTCTAAAAGTATTAATAAAGATTAGAATCAAGTAACTATTATTATTATTATTATTATTATTATTTCTGGCGTAAGATTATATATATCTGGCATTACATGTTGTAAGATTTTCATATTCAAGGGTGTATGATTTACCAGGATTATTTGCTCGGAATCTGATAACTGCCCAGCCGCCGACGGGGACACCAAGCGTGTTTCTTTCTTGCGGGTTAACCAAATTGAACTTGCTGGTGTCATTTGTCGGATCATAGTTCCCGAAGCCTTGAGCCAACACGTAGAAATTGAAACCATGCAAATGCATGGGGTGGTTTTCAATACCAATCAACGCCGTGTTCTGGAACACTATCTGAACCGTGGAGTTGAACCTCAACCTTTTCAGACTTGTTGATTTTGGTGTCATTATAAGATTCAGATCGAAACTGTTGTTCGCGTTGGTGTAATCAAACACCGACGGCGGTTGATCTGGGAAATCGGTTGTGTAAACCCCGCTAACGTTTCTGTATAGCGCTTCCAAAAGAGAGATACTTGTAGGCAGGACGAACGATCGATTGTTCATGCTTGCGGACATTCGTTGCGAGAATATCCCTCCACATGTTTGGTTGGAACCGCAAGCGGATAACCCCAGCCCTATGGTTATAAACATATTTTCGTCAACCGTCTGTGGAACCGGTGACCAAAATGGGCTTGTGACTAGCCCGGTCAGGTTGCTAGAAAACGTGAAGGCGGTTGGTGTGTCGTTGAAGGCGGGTAGATTGGGAAGTATTGGTGTTGTTTGCGTCGCGTTTGGGTATGCAAGGATCGCGGTGGTGGTGTTTTGATTGAACTGAACCGCTGCTGCGCTTGCGTATGGATGAGCCGCCATGTAATATAACCCTGATACTTGGTTTGCGGTTACTAGGACGTCCGTGGTCTGACCGGGGCCCACGACAACTACGTCTGTCGGGAATGGGTTCGTGTAGGCTGCGTCCACGGCGACCACAGTAAGGTTGTGGTTGGCTATCTTGAAGAAGAACTGAGTATTGAGAGCAGCGTTGATTATTCGCAACAATAAAGTTTGTCCTGGCACCACGTCTAACCTGTATGTGTCTGGGTTCAAAAAAGAACACAAATTAATTATTAGTTAGTTGTTTACTACGGCATCAGAGTCATAAATCATAAATCAACAATAATTGCATTCCAATTATTAATTAAACTTTCAAAGCAGTTTTTGGTCCACTTACTGGTTGAAACACACGAGTTAAACAGATCACCAGGCCACCCGTTAATGGTATACGCATCGGAGTTAGCAGGCACGCTTCCATTAGCTAGCGCAGCGCTCTCAACATCGTTAGGGTCAGCATTCCACCATTCCCCTGAAGTTAATTTCATCATATATATATGATGTTTACAATATTAGAAAAAACGTTCATTTCAGAATCAATAACATGCATACAAGAATGAGAAACTAGAGAAACAAAGTGTACCTAACATAATTGTATCTTCAACATCGGGTTGAGCAAACGGGTAGTTTTGGCCATCTCGGGGGCGGATGATAAGAGAGCCATACACAGTCGCTCTAAGCCATTGCGAGTGTGCGTGCCACCAAAGCGTGCCCACTTGTCCCGTGAGATTGAACCGGTATGTATAGTTACCTCCGGGCCTGATTGGACACTGAGTCACAAATTCAGGACCATCCGCCCATTGAGTTAACCTCTGGAAAACCCCATGCCTGCATATGGTTAATTAATAATAAAATGATGCGTCAAAATCAGTTACTTTTAAGTTTTTAACTAATATTAATTACTTTGAATGATACCATCATATACATGTTTCCATAAAAGGAAACAATAATAATAATAATAATAATAATAATAATAATAATAATAATAATAATAATAATAATAATAATAATACCAGTGAATGGTAAGGTTGTATGGAGATTCATTAAAAACATGAACAATAACTGTGTCACCCTCCTTAACCGTTAAAGCCGGCCCCGGAAGGCTTCCATTGACGGCCGTGACGACTTGATTCTGACATAGCCGATTAGCAGTTAGATTGCCCACCTGTGAAGAATAACATTTTACATTAGCTAAAATGAATAATGAGCTACAAGATATATTAGAAGAAAAGATATGGTTACACGAAATGATGTCTCAACGGTATCAGCAAACGTTATCGAACAAGACAGTGAAAAATATGCTAGCACGAGTCCTGCCACGAAAAACGAGCTTCGTATCATTGTAGAACAACAATAAAACAATTCTAGCTATATGTGATCAGGTGTCAATATATATGTATATAGAGTGGGAAAACTTGTTGAAGAATATTAAGTTGCGTCTGGTAGAAAAACATTTCCATATACATATATATAGTGATTGCTTGAATAAAATGTGAGTTGAATTTTAAGAGGTTTGAATTAGTTAAATGTTGCTGTAGTTGAAAATTTCAACCTCAAAACATCTGCTGTTGACCTTTATGCTTCTAGTTGTAGGCGTTTGTTAATTCTTAAAACAAAATGAATCAACAAGCGTTGGTTAATTTATGGTTTTATAAAACATAAAGGCAATTATATGGTTTTATAAACATAATGGCAATTAACCAAGTGGCCGTCCAGAGTACGTACTAATGTTTTTAAACACTCACTGTGCATGTTTAACCCATGACATTCTGTACAATTAATGATAATACTTATTAAACTAGTAAATATTATAGTCATAAAACCTAGTTGGTTACTATTTATTTTCTTTTATTACATAATCACATAATACTTTAGGCTAAACTTGAAAAGAATAATCTTTAAATAATAACCATGTTTCCTAACTGTTTTATTTGGGTTTCGTTAAAAAAAGGGTTCATATAATTATCCTAGCTATAAAAGCAAAACTAATGTTACAGTATGCTCAACTAGGTGGGCAGAAGTGGTCCTTTTGATTTAGTACGTGTTTATGTAAACTATGATATTAAATCGCATATATGTGTTGTTGTTTCTACGCCATGCATATGCTCTCTTTTTCGACAAAGGATTCGATTTTCCGATGAATTTTGTCATATGATTCCGGTGGCTGCGATAATGGATTACACCTTCGTCGTCTTAATTTTTCTTTTGTCTTAAGGTTGGATGGAGAGATGCAAACAAAATGATGAAATCTTTTTGTTTCGGTATAGGGTTTACAAATGCACGCCTTTGTTTAATGTAAAATCATCAATATATATATATATATATATTTGGTAAATTGCATTAATCTTTATGGGAAAAGGTTAACCGTCAAGTTTGCTTTTATATGAGGGGTAAGGTTAATATAAAAAACAATACTATTGTGAGAAGCATAATAATAAATGTACACCAATGGATCTAGGATCTAATGGTTGAAATTGATAGTTTCTTAAAATTATATAGTTTCATATTTACATGGTATAATGTCCTATGTAGGTGGTTTACTTTATTTTAAAACCTTCTTACCCTTCCGACCGGCACTATGCAGCGGCTCGGGGCAGCCGGTCTAGGGCTTGACATAAAATAATTCAGTTAGTGGCCGACATAAAATTAAAGTCTTTCGTATGTTATACACGAACGAAAAGAAATTTGAAGTTTTGGTGACAAATGTCCGCACCTTTTTTACTTCTTGGTTATTTTATAGTCATATCACATCATTGTTTGTTTTTTTATTTATTTTAAACCTAATTCTGATCTAAGTATATTTTTATGAAAAAAAAGTCATCAAGTAGATATTCAATACCGCGTTGTCATGTAATCACCATGGTTTCGGACTTTTGATCGCATGAATAATTCAAAGCCCTTAATTTCATGTATGAACGAACATCGTAATTTCAACTCAAATATACGTTGTTCTCTTCATAAATAATATTTTAATCTTGGTTTTTCTGCTATAATATAAAAAGATAAAATAAAATTGACCTTCTAAGAAGTGTATGATTGTAGTCGTAAAACACACGGACCCTTGTGTTCTGGAAGGAATACCTTGTAAATAAAGTCATGTAAATGTAATAAGTTTAAATACAATATTTTAAGAGTCCTAGTGTAGTTAATATGTTATTAAAACTGTTAGTGTAACTTCCTTTCACAACATAAAATAATTCCATATAAGATAGATAGATTTATAGGACACAAAAGCAAGTAGCAACGTTAAATCTTGAAATTTTGATTTACTTTAAATTAAAACTTGGGCCCAAGTAGACTTATGTTTTTTTATAGCTTCCTTCTATTTGCAATATAATTTATGCAGGGGAAATTTCTAAAGTGTTTATATTATATATATAGAGAGATTTCGTTTAAGTCTACAAATTAAGAGTTTTAGAAATTACCTCTTTATATACGAAGCCGCCACTTTTCTTTCTACTCACCCAACGTGTTTGTCTTCCAATTAAAAAATGGCAGCTGGCCCGGGACATGTTGTCGCATACGAGTTAATAAACAGGTCGTCCAGACGAGTTTGTAAACAAGTCGTCCCAACGAGTTGTTGAATAAAACAAGTCATTCTAGACGAGTTTTGTTGAACAAATAAGTTATCCCTTAAATTATTGATAACACGTGACGCCTACTTATAAGTCTTAAAAGACGTATTATGGATCCTAAAACTCACTTGAAATCTAATACATGTAATTTTGTGCTTTTAAAAAACCCGTATGAAGATTATTAATATGTTCAATTATAAACAAAAATTACTTTTTGGAAAAACAAAAGATTAAAACATGTTTTAAACCTTAGAAATATTAAACCGAACCTGACAATGGTTTGACAGATACAAACATGAAGGCCTCCAGATTTGGTTGACACCTAAGATTCACATCATGTGAGATTTGCTTAACATGCTTTTCTCTAGACTTAAGCAAACGTTCGAGCTTTATTTTCCAAAGCTCTTAGCTATAATTTTGACTTTTGGATATGCGTGTATCCAATTTCTCTTTGTATATATACAAAATTTATTTCTTATATTATTAACCAAGAATTCAAATTTTGTTTGTTTAATCCGCTAGATATAAAAGGAAGATTAATCAACACTAAATAGCTAGATTAGATTCAATCATTTTAAGTAAGTTAGATTTATAAAGGCTAGAAGATCACATGGTACGATAGTATTTAGAAATAATTATTCAATCATCTTAAATAAGAAAGGCTAGAAAATCAAATTCTACATCTCTATATTGATAAGCATCTAGTATATAGGACATGCATGTTGTGACGGGACTGTTAAACCCAACAAAAAATAGACGTAAGTACGTTGAACCACGCACGTAGGTTGAGAAGTGTTAACTCACAAAATTTAGGTCAGAACGTATAAGATTATCGTGAAAAAAGAATAACAAATTCGAGACGATAAAAACTAACAGGGTAAAGAGCTATCGAAAAAAATTCAAACAACACATTAAGAACACTCTCAGCACGTTCCCTATATATATGTGAGTGAGTTTTGTAAATTATATTATGAGTGGTTGTGATTAGAGTAGAGAGAAAATGCTATATGGAAAAGTTAAATTTGGGGTTTTACTTTTCACACCGCATAATTTTTTTAGTATTTTTGAATGGGCTTGTTAGTGAATTGAAGATAAAATATATAATAAAGTTATAAAAAAATATTTTTAATTGAAAATATGAGGAAAATATGGTTATTTTTAGAGTAATTATATGAATATGACAGGGAATAGTCTAAGAATACTCTAAGAGTTGTATTTTTATCAATAGGAAAATTGAATTTTAATAATCCCAACTTAATGCAGTTGGCTGATAATAATCCCAACTTTGAAAGTAGCTGTCACTGGTCCCAACTTTCACACTATTTATTTTCATTGGACCTCCGTTAAAAAAACTTAACGACGTTATGTTTTTTTTTTCCAAATTTCAAACTGATATTTTAGGGCTTTTGATCGGAATGAGAATACGAGTCGATTGATGTAAAACTTAACTCGAAACGACGCTTCAAACAGCTTGATTTTTGTTAATTAAAAGTTTAAACACCGAAATTGAAGCTTCATTTAGTCGTTTGGACTACCGTTTGGAAGTAAGTTTTACATCAATCGACTCGTATTCTCATTCCGATCAAAAGCCCTAAAATATCAGTTTGAAATTTGGAAAAAAACATAACATCGTTAAGTTTTTTTTAACGGAGGTCCAATGAAAATAAATAGTGTGAAAGTTGGGATCAGTGACAGCTACTTTCAAAGTTGGGATTATTATCAGCCAACTGCATTAAGTTGGGATTATTAAAATCCAATTTTCCTTATCAATAATTAAAAGGATCCAGAAAAGTAAAAGGTATTAATATTCTAAGGGAATAAAATGAAAATTTAACATACTTTAAAGAAAGAAAATGAATATTATGACATAAATAACCAATATGCACAGCCCATAAGGCATATAGTACAAACCAACATGTACAACTAATGCACACAAAATGAAAGGGTAGATGCGATAACCATTCTCAAAATACAATGTACAACAAAGAAAAACAAAAACCAAAGAAATAGTGATAATGTGAGTGTTGGTATGTATGATAAATAATGCATAAGAATGTGTATCCGTATAGATACAAAAATAAGCATAACTATGTATCCATTATAGTCGATTGTGCATTAACATATAAAAAAATTAGGTTGAACCCAAAATTTCCAATCTCTCTCTCTCTTTATATATATATATATATAGGGGTGGATTATTGTACAATAATCAGTTATCGTACATTAGGTACGCGAGCTTTATGAACGTCGATTTAATTTTTGCGCGGTAGCATAATCGTAAATAACCTAAATCTAATTCTACAATCTAATTCATCAATTGATTCATCAGACGATCATCCATATCAATATAATTCAATCGTCGATCCATAACAAACTAATCTACAGATTGACATCAAACTAAATTGAGTTATCTAAACCTAAAAAATGTTCGTTACATGCGAATAAACTTCAAACACAATGGGTTAATTTTCTTTTGCAATTAAACAAACGATTTGTTGTTTTTCTTCAATTTTTCGCCTAATCATACAAATTTGAGCCTTCAATTTTACAGTTGCAACTTATTTTGGATGTTAAACAAAACTGAAGACACTGTACAATTAAACGTTCTGACAAAAGACGAACACCTTTAAACGTTCAAGTTTAGAAGTTCTGTACCAAAACTTTTGAAGTTCTAACAAAAATGTTTAGAAGTTCTAACAAAAACATCAATCGATTGTGGAATTTCAGAAATAACGCACTCAATCGAGCTGTGATTAGGGTTCAAAAATATTATGTTAAACATTCTGAAACAAAACTGAAGACCTTTAAACGTTCTGGCCAAAAAATAACATCTTTAAACGTTCTAATACGTTCGCAGATGTTCTGGGTGTTAAAAAAATGAACATCTTTAAACATTCTAATACGTTCTAAGAAGTTCAGGTTGTTTAAAAAAGTTTAGAAGTTATGATAAAGTTTAGAAGTTCTAAGAAGTTCTGGTTGTTCAAAAAGGTTTAGAAATTCTGATAAAGTTTAGAAGTTCTAAGAAGTTCTCCGGGTGTTCAGAACTTCTAAAATTAACAAAAAAAATTAAACACCTGTAAACATGAAATTGAACACTGAAATCACTTCATATAATCTCATAATCATCAAACAATCGTCAATCGACCGTTAATTTGATCATTGATTCGATCATATAAAGAAAATATGGCATGTTTGCAACTGGGTTTCTGCAAAACTCAAAATTGATCAATTGAAACTTCAAATTGATGATTAATTGGACCAATTTCAAATTTTAATTGATCAATTAGTGCAACAATTTCAATTTCAATTGGTCAATTTTATCAACTAACTTGTGAAAAAGGCGTGACGAGGAAGATGGTGTTCACGACGGTACCTCGATGGTCGTGTCGGTGGATGCAATCATTGGACGTTGACGGTGAAGGTGTACGGAATCGATGGAGCAGTGGATTAGAGTTGATGGGAGCAGAGGATTAGAGCAGTTGAGCATTGGACGGTTGCGTGTTTTTGTAATCGATGGTGTAGAAATTCGCGTACCTATTGTAGGATGAAGGATTATTTTATTGGATCCTTTATCTATCCATCTATATATATATATATATATATAGAAAATGGTTAAAATAAAAAGACATAGTTTTGTAGGAATAGTAGGAATGACATAAAATTTAGAGTTAGTAAACTATGTAGCCTAAATCCTAGATCTTAGGAAATTATTTGGTAGTTTAAAAACTACTAATCTCAACCACTAAACCATAGATCTAAGAGCTTGGATTTATTCTTACTCTTCATAGGAAACTATTTCTTTTTAATTATAACCCACCCCTATATATATATATATATAGAAAATGGTTCAAATAAAAACAATTGTTTTGTGATAAGTGTGAGAAGACTTTAAAATAAAATACACCACCTAAATAAGACACTATACTATGTAAATAGGAAACTATACAACTTTTAGAAATTACCAATCTAAACCACTAGATCCTAGATCCAAGGGTCTACATCTATTCTTATGCTTCTCACAAAACTATTGTGTTTTACGTTAACCCTACCATACACACACACACACACACACTTGTCAGGACCGTGTGCTTCGTGAGAACAAAAATATTGGACAAGAACACACGAAACATAAATATGAAGACCCCTAAATGTAGCCCGTGGAATCAACTAAAAATTGTAAATTTGCTAAAATAATAAAGAATAAAAGATCAAATTAAACTCAAAAGATTTCCAATTCATTAACAAGAATAATCAGTATGTACAATGGATATGTTAGGGTTCGAAGGAATGCCGGATCTAAATACAATGTGCTCATGTGAAAAGTGTTTTAGGTTAGAGGTGTTACATCAATGTGACCTAAATTTTCTATTTATAGGCCCACCTAGCATTGATTCTAGAAACCCTAATAATTTATTAGGTCTTTAAGCAGAGTTCTTCAATATGAGTAGGGCTCCTAAGACCTTGTAATCTTCGAGTGTGCTCGGGACTTTACCTTGAGCATACCAATACTTAGAATATATATATATATATTTTTTTTTTCAAATATTCATCTCAAGCAAGCTTCATCTTCACAAGCACAACAGCTTCTACGAGCATGAATGTTCTTGCTCGAATATCTTAAGTCTTCACTTAGATTTATTTAAACATTCTAAGTTGTAGGTCCCTTGACCGCATGTAACAACAAAACAACTATTACTAGTTATCTTGGATCAACCTCTACACTAGTTAGCGGAAATAACTAATGAGGACCGAGATCTCGGATCTTGTTTGTGTGAGTTTATTGCCGTGAGAGAGAGAGAGAGAGAGAGAGAGAGAAGAGAGAGTTTGTGAGTTTAGAAGATAAGGTTTTGTAAAAGGTTATGTGTGTATGAGTTACACACACTATATATAATGTGTGTGCTCATACACTATGTATTCATTATGAACAGCCCAATGGGCTCAAATACAAATGGCCCCAAACATAAAAAAGATAAGTTTAACAAGCTAACAAATACCCAAACATTACAATATGTACAAATACGAAAGACTAATCTAAAAATAGGCCTTACAATCTCCCTTTAGTCTTTGGTATTTATCTTGTTAGCTCCCATCATCACCCGCACTCGAACTCGTACTCGAAGATATCGTCTTTATCGTTGAAAGGTTGATGTTCAACAAGTAGACGAACAAACTTGTTGAATTTTCCGACAATTGTGTCCGTATTGTCAAGACGGACATCTTCGACAGTACACAGAGGTGACATGACAAGCTTCTTCAGGTCACTTAGTCCAAAACCTACTAGTTCGTGTTCATCGAAGAACCGCAGTTCGTGAGTGCGATCACAATGAATTATGACTTCACCATGAATGTTGTCAAACTCCCAAGCAGTGAAGTCAAAGAGAAAATCTTCATCGAAGGGCATGCCGTGAAAAATTGGTTCACCATGATCGTCTGCCATCTTGCATCTTCGACTCTTGACAGCTTGTTGGTGAATGGATTTATCTTCTTTGACTTGTAGGACCTACCTGGATTGATAGCGAACTTCGGGTAGTTGTTCTTCCACTCGTGCTTCAGGAAACTGTAAGGCCCCGTTACCGGTGCCTCACATTTAGACGTTGGATTTACTCATAAACACAGTTCTAAATATCAGAGTTAATTAAAACTTTACACGGAATATAGAACTTTCAATAACATAACAATAATAAACCATGAATTGTCTTAAAACATTCTTGTCTTTCAAATTTAAACAATAAGTATAAAACATCATTAGTCTTCAGATGCCAGACTCTTATTCTTCTGCCATGTGTCCCCGCTCAAGCTAGCTGTCTCATTATACTCACCTGCGTGCATACTAAAAGTCAGCTACGCTGAGCGAGTTCTAGTTAATCATATATCATATAATACATACTCTTACCTTCAATCATGCATCCGAAGATACATAATGATTACTTCACTAACTTACTTTCATTACATAATTTCATACATACGTTCATAATTTATTACTTTCATACTATATAATTGTTGGTGCATAATGTCAGTAGTTCATAGTCTAGTGTCTGTAATCGAGTCTGTAATGATTAATTATGTTTTATATGTCTTAAGCGAAGTTACTAACAAGTTCGCTGTTTAGGCGAACTTGTTAGTCAAGCGAAGTTATGGACAACTTCGCCTGAACATGCCAGGCGAAGTTGTCGTGTATTTATATAGGTTACGGCTTAGCTTAGAAAAGTAGTTCGTGTGATCATTATCGAAGTTACGAGAGCTGTAACGTGAGGACGAGAGTTCGTGTCTGTAATAGTGATATTGTATCACGTGTTTTGGTTATAATATAACGTGTTTGTTTATCGTATCGTGTTTGATCCATTCGTGTCTTCTACGCTCGTAACGACCTACGCAGGGATTCCGCACCTACGTAGATCGAGATATCCCGTGCAGATCCATCCAGGGAACCTACAATTGGTATCAGAGCTTCGGCTCGATTGTGTAGTTCGGGATATTCACGCGGGTGTAGAAATCGTCCCGTTTCGACTATTCACGGGACGTGTTTTCTGTGTTTTTGTGTCATTCTTACCTCCTACCATCGTATTTAACCCTTTACACCGTCAAAAACCTCGAAAAACCTAGAAATCAGATCTGCATAAACTTAGGTGTTCATCAGGCGAAGTTGCCGTCACTGTTCGTAGGGTTTCGGCGAAGATATAAGGTTAAGCGAAGTTATCCACAACTTCGCCTACCTTCTCAAGTTCGCCTAACTCAAGCGAAGTTCTCTACAACCTCGCCTACTTCCTAAGTTCGCTTACCCTAAGCGAAGTTACACTCAACTTCGCCAAGTCACGCGAATTTAAGAAAGATCCAGCGAAGTTAAGTCTAAGCGAAGTTATCCGTAACTTCGCCTACAGTACTTTTCAGAAGAATTTTTTTTTTTGATTTTTTCGGGTTTCTTAGTTTTCGAGAAAGATGTCATCAATTAACATCTATGAGTTAGTAAAGATGGAAGTAGAAGCAGGCTCAGCTACAAAAGCACCAAGGTTGCTGAAGGGAACCGATTTCGTTGCATGGAAGGATCGGTTCGAACAATATGTCAAGTACCAGGATGCAAAGATGTGGGTATCATCCAGGATGGTTATATTCCACCAACTATGGAGTACGAAGGTCGTGATCAGATCAAGAAGTACAGCAAAATGGAAGATGAAGAGAAAAAGATGTATGAGGCCGAGAGCAAGGCTCATGCTGCTATCACTATGGCTCTTCCACAAGAGATCCTTCATACGTTTAGAAAGTACAAGACAGCAAGAGAGCTTTGGGAAGCTCTTGAGAACCGGTTTGAAGGAAATGTGGGAATCCGTGCTTCGAAGATCAAATTGCTCAAAACCCAGTTCTCAGTCTTCAAATATTTGAAGAATGAATCTCTAGATGATATCATCACCCGATATTATCATCTGATGACTGAACTGAGCAACTATTCAATTTCTTACCGAGAAGAAGAAATAGTTGAGAAGCTTCTTGATGCTCTCCCACCAAAATGGGAGATGTACACGGTACTGATGAGGGAAGACAAAGACTTTCCCCAATATGATCTGGAAACGGCAGTCAACAAGCTCCGAACCTTTGAGCTTAACATGGTTAGAAAGGAGACACCTACGGATCAGGTTCAAGATCCAGGTATGTATGGTGCTAAAGTCAACTCTAGTTCAGGTTCGAAGACTGAATCAGCTGCCTACTACTCGAAGGGAGAGTCGGGTGCCAACTCATCACATGAGGGGCATGTGTCAGTCAACACGAATGGTGATGTTTGCTTTGTAGTAGGTGGATCTAGTGCTTCTAAACCGCAAGCAAGCAAGAGTAGTTGCTCTCCAAGTATTCCTAGCAACAACTACTCTAAGATGCCTATGAGTGTCAAATCTGCTAAAGAGCAGTTTGCTCTCTATGCTTCTTTTATTGCTTCCTATGAGAACTACATTCAGGGGAAGATTGTTGATCCAGCTATGTTGGATGAAGACTATGACCAGATTGATGCTGATGATCTGGAAGAAGTGGATCTGCAATGGCAGATGGCTATGATCGTGAGAAGAGTGAAACGGTTTATGAAAAAGACCGAAAGAAAGTTTGTCGGTGGAAGGCCAGGGTTTGACAAGACGAAGGTAAGATGCTACAACTGTCAGCAAAACGGCCACTTTGCTAAGGAGTGCAGAAATGAGCGTGTAGAACGTGGTCAAGGCAAGTCTACACAGCATAATGGGGGTAGTAAAGATTATAGTGCCATGATTTCCAGAGAAGATGGTGAATATTACTGGAACCTGCATTCTGAAGAAACTTTCGAACAGGCCAATTTGGCGAATGTTGAAACTGCAGGAAGTGAGAAGGCTACAGGAGAAGAAAAAGCTTTCATGGCAGATGTTAAAGACCAGCTCTCCGAGGTATGTTCTAAACCTACTTGTTCTAAATGTGAAAACTTGTCTGAGCAATTAGCAACTATAACTGATCAGTATGTTGGTTTGGATGCTGAGTTTAAAACTTTAAAAGAAGATCATCACTTTACTAAAGCAAGAGAAAATAGATATAAAGTTAAAATAAAAGCTTGTGAAAAGGATATTAAAAGTCTAAAAGCAAAACTTGCTGAAAAAATACAAGTGATTGATCTAAGCTATGAAGTTTTGGAAGAAAAAACCAAGCTAATAGCTGAAAGAGAAAAACAGATTGCTGATCACCAGGTGAAAGTGGTGGAACTGAATAGAAAACTTGAGCAGTTCAGAAATTCCTCTGCTATTCTTGATCACCTTGTTAGTGATCAAGGTTCCTCTGTTAAGAGGGGAGGAATTGGTTATCATGAGGTTCCACCACCTTATAATCACAATTACACTTTTAATCCTAGTGTTCAGAAATCTGTTGACTTTGAGGTTGTTCAGACAGTTCCAATTAAAGTAACTAGTAAAGAACCAGATGTTAGTAGAGGCGAAACAAGTTCGCCTGTTTCAAGTGTTAAAATTTCTGATCCGAGTCCAGTCTCATCAAGTTCGGATAAGTCATCCGAGCCTGGTAAGGCAAAAGAGGAGGCGGTATTGCCAGATAGTGGAGAGAAAGATAAAACAACTAAAAAGAGTTCTCCGCTAAACCCGTATGTCCCACCTTATGTGAGACAAACGGGCGGTAATAATGCCTCGACATCTAAAACACCTGTTGATAAAAAGGTTGAACATAGGTGTTGTTTTAGGTGTAATCAATTAGGGCACCTAGTTGCAGATTGCCCTCTGAAGCAGAGATTCAGAGGTGTGAGGCCTACTAAAACTAAGAATAAGTCTAATGGTAATCATAATACTAGTAAAAATGAAAACCATTCAAAATTCAGAAATGTGACTAATTCAGGTTTTCAAAGAAACCAATCTTAGTTTTACACTGCTAATAACCAAACCACAAGCTATAATTCTTTTAATTCACAAAGGTTTGGAAGGCCTCACAATCAATCTACAAGGAGGTATACTAATAGGACTTACAGGAATTATACAGAGACTAACTTTGGAAAGCCAAGGTTCGGGATGTATAGATCCAAGACCAATTGGTCTTGGGTCCCTAGATTCTAATCTTTTGCTTTTATCGTGCAGGAACAGTTGAACAGGGCTGCAAACAACCTATGGGTTGTGGATAGCGGCTGTTCCCGGCACATGACGGGTAACAAAAACTTGTTACACGATTTGAAACCTGTTCAAGGAGGGAGAGTGAGCTTTGCTGGAGAAAGTGGAGGCAAGATTACAGGAATGGGAACGGTGTCTAATGGAAAGATGACTCTAGAAAAAGTAAACTTTGTCGAAGAATTGAAGCATAATCTGCTGAGTGTGTCGCAGATCTGTGATAAGGAGTACACCGTACATTTTACAAAGAATAAGGCGATTGTGTTACATCTTGGTTTTCAGATACCAGAGGAGTGGATTGTGATGAAGGCTCCACGTGAGAGGAATACGTATATTATGGATATGAGGTCGACTGAAATGGCCACGGAAGAATCATGCCTTATGACAAAAGCGAGCGAATCGGAGTCCGAATTGTGGCATAGGAGAATGGGGCACATTCATCTTCGGAAGATGAACCACATTGTCAAGAATGGACTTGTGCTGGGCGTTCCCTTGAAAAGTTTCAACTTTGAAGACAAATGTCTAGCGTGCAAGAAGGGAAAGCAGCACAAGAAATCCCATCACACCAAGAAGGTCAATTCTATTGTCAGTACTCCAGAATTGCTTCACATGGATCTCTTCGGTCCCGTGAATGCAAAAAGTCTAGGAGGTACTTCTTATTGCTTGGTGATCACTGATGATTACTCACGATATTCGTGGGTATATTTCCTGAAATCAAAAGATGAAACGGCTCAGATGGTGAAGAATTTGATTACCAAAGTTGAGAACGTTATGGATAAAAGGGTTAAGTTCATCAGGAGTGACAATGGAACTGAGTTCAAAAATTTTGAGATGGAGATCTTCTGCCTTCAGAAAGGGATTGAACACCAATACAGCGCTCCGTATACACCGCAACAGAATGGAGTGGCTGAAAGGAAGAATATAACGTTAATTGAAGGAGCCAGAACTATGCTGGCTGATTCGAAGCTGCCTGTGGTGTTTTGGGCTGAAGCTGTTGCTAGAGCCTGCTATATCCTTAATAGAGTCTTGACTGTTAAAAGACTTAATAAAACGTGTTATGAGCTTATGCATGGGAGGAAGCCCAACTTGAGTGGTCTTGAACCATTCGGGTCCCCTTGTTCGATTTTAAAGACAAATTCTAAATTTGGTGAAGTAGCCGATGAAGGAATCTTAGTCGGTTATGTTGTTGGGACTCCCAACAGACGTGTCTTTAATACATCGACCAGCAAGGTTGAGGTGGTGTGTAACACCGATATCACAAGTTACAAACCGCCAAAACCAAGCAACGGACCTGCTGAGTTTTTCGACTATGATAGACTTTTTAAGTCTTTTAACATACCGTATTTGGATAGTGCAGAAGAAGAAGAGAGAGTTGCTACGAAGATGATCCTTGATGAGGAAGAAAATCTAGTGCAAAGACAGCTGTTTGATAAATGTCAATCTTCCTCATCAAATGCTATCGATACCCCTGCTGCCTTGACTGAAGAAGAATTTTTCAATCCGTTTCACTCTCAGCAAGAAACAACCATTGACGAGCTCTCTTCTAACTTGGAAGACAATTTGCATGTCGGTTCTGTTCCGACCACGAGAATTCATAAAGATCACCCTTTGGAGAATGTGATTGGTGATGTGTCCTCCGGTGTACAAACAAGACGTAGCTTGAATGAGCACACCTGTGTTTACACAAGCATTAAGGAGACAGGCATAATCAACGAATGCTTGTACACCTGCTTTATCAGCCAGATTGAACCAAAGAATTACCAAATGGCTCTAAAGGACAGCTCGTGGGTCGAGGCCATGCAAGAAGAGCTGGCTCAATTCAAGAAAATGGAAGTTTGGACTTTGGTTGAAAAACCAAAGAATGTGCATGCGATAGGCACAAAATGGGTTTTTAAGTGCAAGAGAGATGAGAAAGGGATTATTATAAGAAACAAGGCGAGGCTAGTCGTTAAAGGTTTTAATCAACAAGAGGGGATTGATTATAATGAAGTGTTCGCTCATGTGGCAAGATTGGAAGCCATTAGATTGTTTTTGGCATTTGCTGCTTATAAGAAGATGAAGGTATTTCAGTTAGACGTGAAAAGTGCGTTCATAAATGGGAAAGTTGATGAGGTTGTGTACGTTGAGCAACCTCCGGGTTTTCCTGACCCAGACTTTCCTGATCACGTGTACAAGCTAAGTAAGGCGTTGTATGGACTACATCAGGCACCTCGTGCCTGGTACTCAACTTTATCCGATTACTTGCTTGAAAATGGGTTTGAAAGAGGGAAGATAGATAGCACGTTGTTCTTCAAGAGAGAAGGAAGCGACTTCCTGCTGGTGCAAGTCTACGTGGATGACATTATCTTTGCTGCATCAAAAGTCTCAATGTGTCAGCAGTTTGAGGCCGTCATGAAGAAAAGGTTTGAAATGAGTGCTATGGGTGAACTAACTTTCTTTTTAGGATTGCAGGTTGATCAGAAGAAGGATGGGATGTTCATTCATCAGACCAAGTATGTCCATGATGTGCTCAAACGTTTCAAGATGGAGGACAGCACTCCATTTGATACTCCAATCTGCGTCAACCATAAGTTGGGTGCTGAGACAGACAATGACGCAGATGTGGACCCAACTCAGTATCGGGCTATTATAGGTTCTTTAATGTACTTAACTGCTTCTAGGCCTGATATTATGTTTGCAGTTTGTCTTTGTGCTCGTTTTCAGGCAAACCCAAAGGAATCTCACATGAAGGGTGTGAAGAGGATCTTGCGGTATCTCAAAGGCAAACCGAAGCTGGGGTTGTGGTACGCAAAAGGAGGAGACTTGGAGTTGGTCGCTTACACAGATTCTGATTATGGAGGGTGCAATCAGAGTCGGAAGTCAACAACTGGAGGATGTCAGTTTCTTGGTGGCAGATTGGTGTCGTGGCAATGCAAGAAGCAGACTTCAGTCGCCATTTCAACATGTGAGGCAGAATACATGGCAGCATCCAACTGCTGCTCCCAGGTTCTGTGGATTCAACAACAGTTACGCGACTATGGTCTGAATTTCTCATTTACTCCAATTTATATTGATAACACTGCTGCGATCTCAGTAACTAATAATCCCGTAAAACATAGTAAAACTAAACATATTGACATACGTCATCATTTTATACGGGATTGTGCTGAGAAGAAACTGATTGTGCTTGAAAAGGCGAAGTTGTTAAACAGGCGAACTTCTGAGTCGACAGTCGTTGCAACTGCAGGGTTATCAGGTATGATACCACCTGCGGTTACGCCTGCTTCTGATGTCCCGGTTACATTTGAAATCCCTCCTCAGTACACTCAAGATATATCACATATGAGGTTCGATTTCGATGCAACTCTATCAGACTCGGAAAGAATAGCTGCACTTGAACGGGTCGTGGCAGAACAATCAAGGGTGAATCTTATCCAGACCCAGGCTATTCAGCGCCTAGTAACAGAGAATCAGCTGCAGTCGTCCCTACTGGTTGAACATGGAAAAATTATAGATGCTATGAATGAGTTCTTGGCATCTCAGGGGGAGACGAGCTGTAAAGGCGACGAGCTCAGGACAAAGAAGAAGAATGACAGAGACGATGATCCCAATGCATCGAAAGGTGCAGGTGGTGAGTTGCCAAGAACTACTCAAGCTCTTGGGACTTCCACAGCTCAAGGGGAGTCTGCAGGTGTAGCTGGCGGTTCTGGTGGTGAATGAGGTGGTGATGGTAGATGACGAGGAGATGGGAGATGATGTGATCGATGCCTTGAAGGAGTTGGATGATGATATGTTGGATGATGAATTTATGTGTGAAGATGATGTTCTACCAGTCGAAGAGATTGAAAAGATTGGTGCAGAAATTGTGATAGAAGATGATGTTGAAGAAGGTGAAATAGTTGAGGAGAATGTTGAACACGAGATCCCTGAAGTTGAAAAGTCAGATGTATGTCAAGATACAGTAGATGATGATACAGAATGGGAGGAGCAGCCTAGATGGAAGGAAGGCTATGCTCATTGGTTTATCAAAACTAAGAAGCCTGCTGTTCCAACCATGTTCAAGAAAAGTTATAATATCAAAGGCTATGCTGAATCAAAGAAAGGAATTATCTGTTGGCAATATGATGAACAGTTAAAAGTGTTCGTGGTGAAAAGATATGATGGGATCCAATACTTTAAGAGGACGTTGAGATCTCTCAATACATTGCCTGAATGTGAGGTGAAGGATTTGGCTAGATTGGGGTTGATTAATAGAAGCGACGACAACATGGCCAGAGTTATTGGGAAGATCGTGTGGAAAGAAAGTATTAAAGAAAAGAAGTTTGAGTTATTAAAGCCACAGAAGGGAAAGCTAGTGGAAGATATGGAAAGAGGAATGAGAGCAGATGGCAAGCCATGGATGGTAATGAAGTACAAACCGATTCGATGCATGAAAGAGGTTCCAATGAAGACTATGCCTCAAGATGTGTTGAAAGATCTTAAATGGTGGTATGTTGATTGCCAGACTGCTGAAGCCGTGATGGAAGACGAAGACGAACAAGAAGTGCTAAGAGTGTATGATCCGACGCATCTTGTTAATTTATCGAAAGCTGATCTGCAGGTGTTAAATGAAAAGAAGATATTTTATATTCCTGCTTGGAAAGACGAAGCGAGGAAATATCAGCGAGTAGTCACGGTATGAGTGAGAGAAGGAGTACATGCATGAAGACCAAGAGATTGAAGATTACAAGACACGTGCTTGAAGATCAAGACATGAAGCTACTGCCAAGGGGGAGTCTGTTGGTGCATAATGTCAGTAGTTCATAGTCTAGTGTCTGTAATCGAGTCTGTAATGATTAATTATGTTTTATATGTCTTAAGCGAAGTTACTAACAAGTTCGCTGTTTAGGCGAACTTGTTAGTCAAGCGAAGTTATGGACAACTTCGCCTGAACATGCCAGGCGAAGTTGTCGTGTATTTATATAGGTTACGGCTTAGCTTAGAAAAGTAGTTCGTGTGATCATTATCGAAGTTACGAGAGCTGTAACGTGAGGACGAGAGTCCGTGTCTGTAATAGTGATATTGTATCACGTGTTTTGGTTATAATATAACGTGTTTGTTTATCGTATCGTGTTTGATCTATTCGTGTCTTCTACGCTCGTAACGACCTACGCAGGGATTCCGCACCTACGTAGATCGAGATATCCCGTGCAGATCCATCCAGGGAACCTACAATAATTACTGTTCATTCTATCTCAGATATTATTAGGGTCTGATCCCTCTTCCTTTGTCTATCTCAGATATTATTAGGGTCTGATCCCTTTCTTGTCTATCTCAGATATTATTAGGGTCTGATCCCTCTTTCCTTTGTCTATCTAAGATATTTTAGGGTCTGATCGCTTTCTTGTCTATCTCAGATATTATTAGGGTCTGATCCCTTTCTTGTCTATCTCAGATATTATTAGGGTCTGATCCCTCTTTCCTTTGTCTATCTAAGATATTTTAGGGTCTGATCGCTTTCTTGTCTATCTCAGATATTATTAGGGTCTGATCCCTTTCTTCTCTATCTGAGATATTATTAGGGTCTGATCCCTTACTTCTTCATCTTCGTACATACTGTCTTTACCTACCTGTAATATACATACACTTTCTTTTATCATTCATACATACTCATCCGTTATACATATATCTAACATACACATTCAGCTATCATATACATACCTCCCTTGTCAATACGTGCAATATCCGAAGATCGTTCACGTACCGACAAGCTTTCATTCACATTCAAAATATACATACATAAATAACATATAATCATACATGGCATATATTTACCATTTAAGGTAAGTGTATCAACTATCACATCGAGTATGCACACAGCCCCGAAAACATAACAAGGAAATGGGGCTAGAAACTCACCCGGATCCGGTTACGCTCAGAGCCAATAGTAATCCATTTCTTTAATTGTGCACGACTAACTGTTAAATATATATATTTGTTAATTAACCGTATAATTAATTAAGTCTATATTCTATTTAACCAACGTATTCTTCTAGGTTAGGCTTGTTTTTTAGTTCATGATGATGGACTAGTTTGCTTTAGATAGGATATGGTCTTAGCACTTGTGGACTTTGTTAAGTCATGCCTAACTGTCCATTAAGGCATCTGGGCCCAACTGGGTTCAGACCCAAACCAAACAGACAATTGTGTGGCCGAGAAATCAAAAGAGAACCCATGTTTGACCGAGAAATCTGGTTTGACCGAGAACTCAGTGGTTGCACGTGACTGAGAACTCAACAGAGAGCATCAGGATCAAGAACTCTTAACAGAGAACCCAGGTCTGATGCTTTCGACCTACTTGTCCATCTTTTCATTTCTATCATATATCAAAAGGGTATTTCATTAATTATACATCTATTATGGTATTATTTTTAACCCTTAATGTTTCCTTAACCACGTTCGGCCAAATCATGACCCGTGTAACCATAAAGCTTGGACCTTTATGGTTTAAAACATTCTAAGGCTAGATATAGGGTTTATTTCATGAACCGTTCATAACCATAAGTTCGTTAAGTCCATCTTAATCCTCAAGTTTGCAAATTTATGGCATAGCTATACTCGATTTACTATCCTACTAAGTTTCATGCAAAACCGACTTCGTTTACCCGTCCTTTTCACAAACCGAACATTACTCGCTTTACCCGAAATGAACCAACTAACCCGTTTATTATCAAGTTCATTACTTTATCAATAATCATGACCCGATCTATCATCCTACCAATTTTCATGTAAATCCGTTCATGAAAAGTAAGCCTTTTTAACAAAAACGTACCTTTGAGGTTTTTGTCTGAAATCACTCGAGAGGCTCAAAACCATATCAAACAAACTCCTATTTGAGTGATACAAGCGGCCACGGAACCGTTTGTTGTCCCGATATACAAACCCATTAGCTCACCTTTGCTGGAAACAGCTGCTACAGTCGCCGGAATCTTCATTTTTTGAGCTGCTACGGTTTTGCTGATAAAATCCGGACTTCCTGACCTCTGATAGAAGATATAATCAGTGAAAATCTTCATTTATATACTATGAACACTCAGATAAAATTTGAGACTGATTCGACGGCTAGATCTCCGACAATCTCTGTGTCTTTGTGGGTGGTTTTCTCAAAAACGGGAATTGAAGAAGTGTGTGTTTTTGATGGTGTAGGCTATGGTGTAGAGATGTATGAAAATGGAAAGGATTAGGGGGGTATTTATACTCCCTTAAGCCCATGGACCTTAGGCCCATCTTTCTTTTTTGGTCCATAATTGATTACATCTAATTAGCCTACTTATCCTTTCATCTTTATTATTTCACTATTTTTTTTTCTATTTTTTTCTATTAACTCCATTAAACTTTTCCATCTTAAATAAATAATATATTAATTATTTATTCTTAGAAATTTCAGAATGTTATAGAAACGCTTGAACCATGACTCCAGTGTGTCTTTATCATCATCTCGACCTACGGTTTTTTTTGAAGTAATTCATGTCGAGGACTAACAAACTGCGCATATCTTTATATGTGAGATACGTCAGACTGCCATTCGCACGTCGAATAGCCCAACTTTTGCTATCCTTATGCCACTTTGCATAGAGGATTGCATTTGAGTCATGGTACAGCTTTGATCTCTGCATTTGGCTAGCTATCCTGCTCATGCTTTAATACTAAACAAACTTTGAAGACTTTCTTTTTGCAGGCTTAGCAGCAGGAGTGACAACAAGTTTTTCAACAACAGGCTTCACATTCACCCTTTCCGGTGTTTCTGGAACGGGTAAATAGTTTGTTCCATCATCACCATCGTCATTTATTTCCACGGCTTCCTTGACTGGTGACTCGGTACCTGCTGCAGAACAAATGTTAAAAAGAGAGGCAATTTCAGGCTCAATCGCAACATTCGTTTCACGTGTCTTATTTGCTTCACTTGGCGGTTCCTCCTCATCCGCCTTATTTTCTGTAGTGGAATCACCATTACCACTATCATCAACATTACCACCATCACTACCACGAGGATCATCAAAACTATCATACTCGTGATCATCATCGTCATCATTTTTGTCCTCCTCCTTGAGCTCTGACCCTTTCGGCATCAGTGACCAGATTAGCAAGAGCGGTTTTTCGTCTGTTGCTCTGCTCGGTCCTTGGCGCATTTACACGTAGAAACCCATGAAAGGTATCCATGAGATGCATTCTCAAGTTTCCCACATCTTCATATGTTAACCGCATTACCTCCATAACTGCTAGGTAGCGGTTCATCAATGATTCATTTATGAGACCTTGAGAGTCTCGTTGATCCTCCATTTCGCCTTCTAGCTGCTCAATCATGTGACGTAACTTCACACTCACCCATCAACCTATCAACATCCCTGTTGTTTCCACATTCCAATAAACCAACTCTTGAGTCTAGTCGCTCAAACTCAATCCAAACTTTATCAAGTGTAGAGTCAAGTTCCCTCCTAAAGTTGCTTGCATAGTTAGAGGAGGAGGGAAGATCAGTCTTCAGCTTGGATACTCTTGATTCGATTCTTTCTAGCCCATCATATTGATCGTCATTTCTCAATGAGTTACGATTGATCAACTCTTCTTGATTGTTGATTTTATGTTGCAACGTATCAATCCACTCCTTTTAAATTGTAATTCGGGCTTGATCCAAATCACGCTGCTCTTGTAGAATAGCCAATTGATCTGCCAGAGCGTCTCGTTGTCGAGTGACTTCTTGATTGATAGCTTGTTGATCTTTGATGAATTTGATCAACATAAGCTCACGCTTGGCATGGTTTTCATTTGCCTCCTCCAATGTCTTAATCCTATCGAGGACAGTGTCTCGGGACCCGTATCTAATTAAACTGTTAATATGTGTAGGGTCAGCCAAGATGGCCTGTCAATAGCATTTGGTACTTGGACAGTGGCTGCACCTGACACATGATAGGAGACGAATCCTTGTTTTTCGACATTAAATCGTTTGATGGTGGATACGTTTATTTTGCCGGTGATATGGGAGGAAACATTACAAAACAAGGGAGAATGTCAAATGGAATTCTGACGTTCGATGACGTCAATCTGCTGGAGCAACTGAATCATAATTTGCTCAGTGTCTCGCAAATCTGCGACGGATAGTACTCCACATTATTCACTGAGAATGAACGCTTAAATCTTAAACCAGGTTTCAAAGTCCTAGAAGAATGGATTTTGATGCGTACTCCGAGGCATAATGATACTTATATAATAGACATGAATAACTCTTATTCACGTAAGATCGCTTTTTATTTATTATCTAAGGCCTTGGAGAATGACTCATCCATATGGCATAGACGTCTTGGCCATGTGAATTTTATAAACATAAACAAATTGGTTAAATGGGAATATGTGAGGGTATTGCCTGTTAAATCTTTCTCTTGCATTGTAAAATGTATTTCATGCTCTAAATGCAAGCAACACAAGCTCCCTCACAAACCCAAGACGATCAACTCCATAGATTTCATTCTTCAGCTGTTACACATGGATATATTCGGTCCTATCCATCCATTGGCAATCGGTCGAAAAGCCCATTGTCTTGTTATTACTGATGATTTCTCTCATTCCAGCTGGACTTTCCTTCTAGGGCATAAGGATGATACCACTTAGTTTTTGATCAAGTTCATTACACTTGTGGAGAGAAAGAAGAATAAAAAGGTCAAGTGTATAAGGAGCGACAACAAACCCGAATTTTTCAATAGAACGATAGACAACTTCTGCAGTTAAATGGAATAAAACGTCATTTCATGCACTCTATACTCCTCAACAAAATGAAGTTGCTAAACGCCGAAACCGAACACTGATTGAAGCTGCGAGAACAATGTTATCAGACTCCAAACTTCCGCTATTCTTTTGGGGTGAAGCCATCAACACGGCTTGCTTCATTCAGAACCGTGCACTCATTAACAATTGTTTGAATAAGACTCCATACGAGGTATACTACAAGACAAAGCTGCAAGTCAATTACTTCAAGACTTTTGGATGTCCTTGCACCTTGCTCCATACGGGTGCTTAGCCTGATCCTAAGTTTGCTGAAAAGTATGACGAGTGTTATTTTGTTGGGTACGCATACCGCTTATCGAGTCTACAATAAGAAGACCAAGCTGATATTAGAATCCTTTAATGTTGACTGGCAAGAGCTGAATGTTACCGATGCTCGCACGGGACCATATTGGCTCTTTGATTATGATTACTTGTTCAAACAGTTTCATGGCATGTCTATTCCAGCACTTGCAAATACTCAAGTTCCATATTCTTTACAAGAACCCTTGTTGATGCAATCCTTAACCATCACATCTCCCGAAACCTCACGAACCCGACTAGATGAGCCCATGCCATCTATGTTTGAAAACATCCCTTTAACCACCCAAGCCCAATCCTCAATATCCCCTAGGACAACCACACCAGTTACCTCACCAACATACCAATTCACTTCACCTATTAGAAGCACAACATTTTGGTTCTCTACATTCACGTCATCCATATAATCCCAAACCACCACATCCACCATAGAAACCACAACCGAACCTACCAGCCTACCCTTAGCCTTATCCACATCTTTCCCAACCTTATCCCTAAACCTACCCATACCAACCACACCACACTCAACCAATTAAACCACACCTCCCTCAATCCATAAGAGACATATCATAGTTGCCACTCCCATCTCAAGTGGCAAATCAAAGAAGTCTCCAGTGTTCCGAGATCCTGTCCTGGATAGGATTAAGGCATTGGAGGAGGAAAATGAAAACCGTGCCAAGCGTGAGCTTATGTTGATCAAATTCATCAAAGATCAACAAGCTATCAATCAAGAAGTCACTCGACAATGAGAAACTCTGGCAGATCAATCGGCTATTCTACAAAAGTAGCGTGATTTGGATCAAGCCCGAATTACAAGTCAAAAGGAGTGGATTCATACGTTGCAACATAGAATCAACAATCAGCAAGAGTTGATTAATCATAACTCGTTGAGAAATGCTGATCAACATGATGGGCTAGAAAGAAGATGCATCTGACACCGATTCAGAAGACTCATTTCAATCTACAGATAATGTGGAACAACACCAAGTAGATCATGTGGCAGATAATCAAGCAGCTCTAAGTGTGGTAGAATATGTTGCCACACCTCATTCTCAATAAGAAACTGTTCAAGCTGCCCACGCCACCGAAGATCATGCTACTGGTGACTCTGGAAATACCGCATCAACTCCCATGGATGCGATTGCAGTTCCTTATGATGAACATCTTTGGGAAGAGCAAATTTCTCAAGAGAATAGAGTTGATCAGCCAGAATCTATTCTATCAATTGACGATGTTCTTGAAAATGCTCCTCGCATCTTTCATCCCATAGAGACATTGTCTGTTAATATTCAAGCATAACCCATCACCATTGTTGAAGATATTCCTCAATTTCCCATTCATCGACGTCATCCCACAGAAAATATCATAGGATCTCCATCTGCTGGCATCCAAACAAGAAGTAAATCTGATACTATTAACAGATGTCATGTTTCATGTTTTATTCCACAGATTAAGCTGAAGGACTACAATATGGCCTTAAAGGAAAACTCGTGGGTTGAAGCTAGGCAAGATGAGCTGCTACAGTTCAAGAAGCATCATGTTTGGAGACTACTCAAGATGCCAGCAAACAAGATTGGTTGTGAAAGGTTTCTCTCATGTGAAGGTCTTGATTATGATGAAACTTATACACCCGTGGCTAGGCTCGAGGAAATCCGTCTCTTCTTGGCCTATGCCTCATACATGAATTTCAAAGTGTATCAAATGGATGTGAAGACCGCTTTCTTGTATGGAAAAGTGAAGGAGGGTATCTACGTGAAGCAACCACCAGGTTTTGAGGATCCTGATCGTCCAAACTACGTTTACCGTCTTGTTAAAGCTCTCTATGGCCTTCACCAGGCACCCCGTGCTTGGAGTGCTACCTTAGCTGAACATTTGCTAAAGAATGGCTATAGAATAGGAGTTATCGATCAAACGCTCTTTATCAAGAAGGTGAAGGGTGATCAGATCTTGGTCCAAGTGTATGTTGATGACATTATCTTTGGATCTACATATGATAAACTGTGTTGAGAGTTTGTCTAGGTCATGCAAAGCTGGTTTGAGATGAGCTCGTTAGGAGAGATGACTTTCTTTTTGGGTCTTCAAGTTGAACAAAAGGATGACGGAATTTTAATTCATCAAGAAAAGTGTGTTCGAGAAATCATCCAGAATTTTAGGTTCAAAGACTCCTCTCCTTTTCTCACTCTGATTGCTACCAGACCTGTGTTGCTCCAGATCCATCGGGAACTCAAGTTGATCATCATCTTTACAGATCTTTGATCGGACTCACTTCCAGCAGGCCGGAGATCATGTTCCCCGTCTGTCAGTGTGCCAGATATCAATGTAATCCAAAATAATCCCACCTGACTGCTGTAAAGAGTATTTTTCGGTACCTTAAGGGAAAGCCTTGCTTAGGTATTTGGTATCCCAAAGACTCCTCTATGGTGCTGCATGCTTACACCGAAAGTGATTATTGGGGTTACAATCTTGATCAAAAGTCAACATCGGAAGGATGTCAGTTATTGGGTGATAGGTTGATCTCCTGGCAATGCAAGAAACAAGTCACCGTGTCCACCTCCAATGCCGAAGCAGAATACATTGCCGCATCTTCCTGCTGTTCTTAAGTGATATGGATCCAGCATCAGCTGCTGGATTACGGTTTAAATTTCTTTAACACCCCCCATTAAGTGTGATAATGAGGCAACGGTTTGTATTGTCAAAAACCCGGTCCAACACTCAAAGACAAAACATATTGACATCCGAATGCATTTCATTCGTGATTGTTATGACCGGAAACTTGTCACTATTGAACGGGTCCACACTGATTACAACTTTGCAGACCTGTTTATAAAAGCCTTTGATCGTGCCCGATTTTTGTTTCTTGTTGAGTCTTGGGGCATGATCTCTTTTGTTCAAAATTAAGTCTATTTTATTTTTATTTTTATTTTGACTTTATTTTAATTTATTTTTCTTTTTTACTTTACTATATTTTTATTTTTGAATTTTATTTTTTCTTTTATGATAATTTCTTTTATGACAATTTATTTTATTTTTATGTTACTTTATTTTAAAATTTTAATTTAATTATATTTTGTCTTTATTTTATTTTTTGTTTTATTTTTATCTTTTTGTATAGAAAATTGTCAAAATTTTTAAAATATGTCACAATTTTAGAGGGAGAAAATGAGTTAAGTATAACTCACTAAAAAGATTTCCAGTTTAAAAAAAGAAACAAAAATGAGTCACTTGACTTACCAAAAATATTTTATATTTTAAGAAATCAGAAAAAGTTTCAAAAATATATTCTCTCATTTAGAGAGAGCTCCTGTTTAGAGGAAGTCGGATTACTAATATTCTAAAATTTTGAGAAATTGATCGACCTTTAAAAACGATAAGAAATTATGTATTATGATCCAAGCACATGAAAAGAGTAGATCAAAATCCAATAATCATTGCTTGATGTGTAGATATGCTTGACAAATGAGTAAGTATCACAGTGATATAAACTTAAATACTCGCATATGCTAGTGGTTACACTCTCATGAAGCGGTTGTCGACTCCAAAATAAGTCATATCGATGAAGGTAAAAATTTTATTAGTCAGTCATACACGAGCCCGTTAGTGATTGGTCACAATATAAATTATTTCTTGCTTTAAATTCAAATATTGAAAATCAAAAATTATTAAAGCAGAAAAACTACAAAATGCTCAAAAAGTGTTTAAAATCAACAACAAAAATGTTGATAATTTATCAAATAAAAAAGGGTATATTAGAACCACGTAACGTGGGGCAAACAAGCAAGTCTTAAACACTTTATATGAAGGCATGTAAGTCCGTATGGTTAGTAAGTCCATGGTTCAACCTTTAAGAATTATTTGAAAGAAAGTTTGCAAAAATATTTAAATAAGCTAAAAAATGTTTTGATCAATCATTAGGGGTTCAGAGTCAATTTGGGGTGATACTGATGAACACAAACTGTGCTCGAGGTATGATGAAGTTTGTAACATGTCAGACTAACAGGGGACCACACAAGTATTGTGCCTAATTCATACCTTAACGTATCACAGTGAAATCAAAATACTTGTTAAGTTTAAAGTAGACAAAATATATCTACAGTCGACTTTGGGTTCTTGGCATAATAATATCCAAATATAAGTGTGATCTAGAACGTTATAGAAAATGTGATTCCATGTCGCGATCCTTCTCACCAAAAATATGTGTTGTTTAAATTATTTAAGTTAATTAGCTCTAAGATTAATATTTTTAATATAATATTGATTTCATCTTAACTTCAAATTCTTTTGATTTCTTAAGTTTTCATTTTGTTTTTATTTACATCTTAAAATATTTTAACTTGCATTATTTTTAATTTTTATTTTATATTTACTTTTTATTTAATCTAATTTTATTTTTATTTTATTTTCAATCTTACTTTTTAAGTGTCTAGTTAAAGGGGTTAATGTTTTACAGTAAGGTTCTCTATGCAATGTTTGCTAAATGCTGACCCGACAAAAATATATCTTGCATATATTAAGGTGTTTGGATTCGGTGGGTAAATATTTTGCGGTTTTAAATCTGTAAATATTTTCAGAGTTCGAGGGTTGAGAGTGTAAAATCGTTTATAACTCGAGATGTTTTGACCCTATCGCGAGATTGGCTGACCCTATAAATAGGTCAACCCAAAATATCTTTCACTTTATTCACAAATCTTATCCACACACACACTCTCTCTATCTCTTACTTTTCTCTCAAAAACCACAAACACCACCTCCTTCAAACTTCAAGATCTTATCCAGATCTTCAAATCAAACTTCAAATATGCCTCCGTAATCACACTTAAATCTTCATCAAACATGGATTTGTTTCCTGTGGTATAGTATTTTCGTGTTTTAAAAGGTGTTTTCACCCTCCCAAGGGTCGTCACCTTAGGTGAGGTCGGTTCTTTGTTATCAACCGACAACAAGATCATTCACTGGTATTCTATCTTTATATTATTTATGTTCAGTCGTTTGAATTCACTGCACCCATCTCGACACGTTTATTGAGAGTAAAACCGTTCGGTGGTCGTTTTGGGACCTACATAAGTATACTCGCGTATTGTAGACATGCTCGAGACTAAATCATGTTCGGAGTAACACTTAGAATAATTTACACAAACTCCCTGCCGGCATACTTGATATTCTCCTTTATTGAATACATTTCTCGACCCACTAAATTATACATGAACTTAGTTTAAGCAAAGTTATATCAAGGGTTTTCTCGATAGTAAACCATGATTGATACATGATCATACTTTCTCGACAAAGTGTAAGTTGCTTGAACTTGACACTTAGAAGATATTTAAAGTAATATCTTGCTCGGATAGGATATCTTGCTCGATAAAGCATTTTCCATTCTTGAAGTGCATTAACTTGCCCGGATTCCATACATAGACAAATTTGGAGAGGTTGAGAAGATTTCTATCATTTTATATGACCCAACAATCTCCCCTCGATTAAAAGCTCAGATGCACCAAATAACATAATAAATCTCTTATGATTCACACTCAGTGAATTTCAAACATGGATACCCAAGGATATAAATATCTCATTACTTTACAATTCACACTTAGTTAATCTCAAAGGAGTTAATTATGTCATTAACATATATTAATCCACATTTAATGGTTTCCAAGGACCTAAATACCACATTCTTGCGTATTTCATCTTAATACACTCGACACGTTATTCCATGGTCCTCTTATGATGTGGTTATACATTCGATGTCTCGTTTTAGACTTTTGTCAATGCAACAGCTCACAAGTTGTTTCTTATGCAATATTCTTTTTGCATTATCCATTTAAAATTATTCTATTTTAAAAATAAAATTTTTCATTAAAATAAAACTATAACATAATTTTGCACGTCACAATAAATACAATTGTATTTGGTTGTAAAACTGTGTGTATTATCCGAAGATATTGAACACAAAATAATATTATATTTATATATATAATGAATTGTATCTTACACGCATGTCAGATATTTAAACATGTGGAAACGTGGTGTTTAATCAAACTTTTTAAACATATTATTTCATAAAAATAATCATTTCTAACACACATTTTAGGAAATGAAAGATTTACAAAAACTGATAAACCTGATCTAACCCACACGTTAGATTATTAATGTTTTACAAGAAACGAATGATCTACTAAAAACTGTTTCTAACACTATTGTTAGACTTAAACGATTGGAAAAATCGTTAAAACAAAACCAAATAAATCTAAATGGTTTTCCAAGACCGTTTCTATAACTATCGTTAGAATACAAACGATTACAAAGTCGTTTTTAAACCAAGCGGTTGAATCAAGCATTATTTTTTGTAACACGATATAAGATTTAAGATTGCACCATGATCTCTAAAAATCCAAAAACAACAAGTTGTACTACTGATGCGTGCGTGCGTAGCTTGTAAAATTTAATGGATTGGATATTTAGCTTTTGCACAATTTCGTGTTTTAAATTTATAAAAGTGATTTCTACTAAGACTAAACACAAACAAAATAGGCAAGTGTACCTATCGTATATGTAGAATAGTATCGGTAAGAACCAAGTATCGATCCATGGACACAAATGTTTCTAATAATGAATCGTCGTCTTACTTTGATAAGAGGTTTTAATCATATTAGAGTTGATTTTTGAACTTTTTATAAAATATAATTATTTATATATAATATATAGGTGACCAAGACGAGAAATTCTAAACAAGTAGTTCAATTATATCAAGGTTACCATCTAAGATCAAGAATCCACTCCATTGTTCCTTGATGATTATTAAATAAACACGTGATAAACTTGCCGTAAGAATATATGATAGAATAGCCCCTCATTTATAAGTGAGCATATCCTATGACATAAAAGAAAGTAGCATGCGCATTTTAAAGTCAACCCTTTTCTAATGTCATGCTACCACGAGAATGTCAATTTGAGTTGACAAGTAGTTTAGTAAAGTAGAAAGATTAGGATTGACTTTGATTTCTCAAATACCAATTCTAACAACTTCGGGTGGTTATAGTTTAGTCACACAACCTCCTCTTGGTTGATTTAAGTAGGTTATAATTACACATTCCGTTAACATATGATTTCTTTAACTAGCATGAAAACCTAAGCAATCGCGTTAGCGGTGTTATTTCAGAATTACCAAAACTAGAGAAATAGATCATAACTTATATCTCATTATTTCTAAATACAATATAAGGATCCATGTTTCGATAAATTATCAAAGTATTTCTATCTTTCAAGAACTTGAATCGATCATGAACGATTGTCAATATAATTGACAATCACCAACTTTGAATTGTTGAATTAAGATGGTGAAACATTTCTCATCAAAAGATAATTGCAAGATAACCATGTACATTACTAAACTAAATCATATGTTATATATAATCATCAAGTAAAACAAAGCTTCTTCATAGATTTTAGTTGGTAAATGGAGTTTAGCTCATAATGAGCATGGTTATAAACATTAGAACGGATGATGATAACAAAAACATGATTAAACTAGAATAATCTAACCAAATGTGGATGAATCTCCCTTCTTAATGATGATGGTGGATGGATGATGATGATGGTTAATGATGATGGCCTCCAAGCCTGCAAACTCTTCACTAGATCTTCAATATGAGTGCTAGTGAGTGTTTTTATAAGTGAAAATCGTATAGAATTCTCTTCAAGGAACACTTCTTAAATGACACAAGAGTCTCTATGTATAGGCTGTCTGGAGATAGAAGCATGGCCCAGTGTCTACCTGTCCCAGTTGCATGTTGTCAGATCATACATGATGACTCACCATGGCCCCGTGCGTTTTAGTGACGTGTGCTAATTCTTTTTGTCGTTTCTGAAAGGTGGCCACGGCCCCGTGTTTATTGAAGCACGGCCCCGTGTCTAGTTTTCCACTATTTTGTCTTTTATTGTAGATTTTTGTCTTTTCTGATAGGTGAGCATGGACCCGTGTTCCCAGAAGCACCGCCCCGTGTTTCCAGAAGCACAACCCCGTGTTTCAAAAAGCACAGCTCCCTGTTTCCTGAAGCACAGCCCCATGTTCTCAGAAGCACAACCCCATGTTTTGCTGTTTTTCTTTGCACTACGTGAAAATTGACCTTTGGTAACATGAAAAAGGTGTGGCCGTAGGCCTTTAGCCACACACATTTGGTTCAGGTCATATGTGACCAAAGGTCACGACACCGTGGGTATGATATTGCCACACACAGTTTTTAGTGGCCTTATGTGGTTATAAGTGTGGCTAAAGGGTACATGCATTAGTTGTTGGCCATCAAGAAGCCTTTCCAATAAATGTGGCTAAACGGTAGAAAATGGCCACATGACTATTTACTATGAGTGACCATTGCAAGTATAGAGCCACATGAATTCATGTTTCTGCCACATGAATTTTATAATAATGTGTCCAATAGGGTTGTGTTAAGCGTGCATTGTGACCTATACCGTGTAGATATAGCAAAGCAATGGCCACTTAAAATTTAATAATAGTGTGGCTAATTATACCATATAGACACTGGATACATTAAAAGTGGCTAAAAATGTATACTTGCCACTCAAACACTCCTTTGTAGATTATAGTGTGGCTATTGTCTTACCGTTTGTCATACATAATGCTTTTCGAAATTTAAAGTGTGGCTATTGTCAAACTTTTCATCACATATAGTGAGGTATGGTGTGGCTAATCATATCATATAGACACTGGAGGTTATTATCAATGTGGCTAAAAATGTGAACTTGCCAGTCAAACACTCTTTTGTAGTTTGTGGTGTGGCCATTGTCTTACCGTTTGTCACACATAATGTTTTTCCTAATTTAAAGTGTGGCTATTGTCAAACTTTTCGTCACACATAGTGATGTCTTGTGTGGCCAATCATGTCATATAGACACTGGAGGTTATTGTCAATGTGGCTAAAAATGTGAACTTGCCACTCAAACACTCTTTTGTAGTTTGTGGTGTGGCCATTGTCTTATCGTTTGTCACACATAATGCTTTTGTAATAGAAAGTGTGGCTATTATCATACTTTTGGTCACACATAGTGATTTTTTCCTATGACGTTTGATCTTGTTTCGCCACGTAAACAAAAACCAAGGGATGAAAGTGTGGCCAACGGCTAGTGTGGTTATTTTATGCCATTTGGTCACACTTGGTGAAATTTTATGACGTTTTATACAACTCCGTCACACACACAAAAAACTAAGCACTCATGGTGTGGGTAATAGTGATACATAAAATCACGAGTTTCCGGTGTGGCTATGTCACACTTTTAGCCATACATAATTTGTTATCTCCATCAACTTTGCTACCCTTTCGTCACACAACAATGTTTTTGTTGTGGCTAATGGTCATTTATAGACTCTAATTTTTGTAATTTGAGGTGTGGCTATTGTCTTACTTTTGGCCGCACCTATTTAATGTGTTCTATGTGGCCAAATAGTGTGTAATTAGGAAATATATAATTAACTTTATTTTTTGTGCAGTAATATAAAACAGCTGTAAGGAAACATGACAAAACAAAATTAGAAACAAATTATATTAACAATAATATTCACTTAAGCAAATGTATACATGTTTTTGTAAGATATATGCAAAATATCTTACAAATTACAAAATAACGACTACCTATATACTAGCTAAGGCATCGGTTTTCTTGGCACTGCTCCTTGTCTTCTGCTTGGTCACCCTGTCTATCGTTGTGTACTTTGCCTTTGGCTTCTTGCCAGCTCTGTCTGGTTCTTTTGAGGATGGGAGTGGTGGTAGCTGGAACAACAGAATATGAAAAACAAATATGTATAATTAATGTCATATTTTGTAATTGAATAGAACAAAATAGTAGGCCTGCAAACGAACCTAACGTTCGTTGAACTGTTCGTGAACCGTTCGGCGGGAAGTTCGTTTATGTTCGTTTATTTAATAAACGAATGAAAACGAACACAAAATTTATGTTCGTTTAATTAAACGAACGAACATGAACACATGTTCCGTTCGTTCAGTTATGTTCATGAGCGTACGTTCGTTTATGTTCGTTTATCTTTGTTCAATTATGTTAGTTTAGATTATAAACAAATGAACATAAACGAACACAAGTGTTCATTTTTTAAACTAAATGAAACTGAACATAGATATTTGTTCGGTTAAGTTTTCGTATAGGTTTAAAGTTAAAAGGGAACAAACCTCCTGGTCACATAAGATTAGGTGTTCTGGCCAAGCAATAAAAGTACCAGTTGCGTCACCAACAGTCATAATTTCACCTACCTCACAAGGAATAATTTCTTGTTCCTTTATGGCTTCATCAATACTAACTTTATAGCAACCCTCCGGGATTGCTTTTCCATGCAACTATTGTGGAACCGGTGGCCAATTAACTCTACCATGTGCCACCTTGTTGAGCTTGTCATTAGACACAAACGACACTCATACTCCTATAAACAAGCATGGGAAATTAAGATGGCTTAGTTGAAGTCAATATATAAGTACATACCCATGGATATGCCATGTTGGTGGGAAATTAACAATGTTTCACGTAGTACATACCTTTATTTGAGGAGGTCGGGAAGCTTCATCCGTAGATACATCAACTTTTCTTTTACGACTTCTCCGTTTTACCTAAAAACCATTCAATGAATCAGCTTATGGATGGAAATCAATCAACAATTAAAGGGAAAACTGAAATTTCCAAATACTTACTGATGGTTTTTTTGAGCCGTTACTATCCGGAGTGTGGTGTAGTTGTGTTGATGTTTGGTCAACATTGTTCTCTACATGCTTCATTGGTAATATAAAGAAATTGGAATTGTTAGGACTTATTAGGTTATGAAATATAAAAACTGAAATTGCCAAATACTTACTGATGTCCCGCTATGGGGATCGACTACCGTTTGGTCAACATTTTTGTCCACGGACTTGGCCTGCAATTCGGTAATAGAAAATGAGCACACTCACATTGAAAACGAATTATAAAAAGTACCGAAATTGTCAAATACTTACTGATGTCGCGATCTGGGGAGCGAGTACCGTTTGGACAACTATTTTATCCACAGACTTGGCCTACAATTAACTTATGCAAAATCAGCACACTTACATGGAAAGTTAATTATTAAAAAAAAATCTATCAAACTGTCAAACGCTTACCTAAGGAGCGGATTCTTGTTGCACAGCCTCACCTGAGGTAAAGATGTTTCTCACAGAACTGGCTTACAAATCAGTTTATTAGGTTATGGAAAATAAACAATCACATGGAAAGTTGTAATTAACAAAGAAACTGTCAGATACTTACTGGTGCTCGCATTTTGTTTTGCTCCACAGCACTAGTACTTTGGTTAGAACCAACCTGATTGGGAACATGATTTACCTACGAATTGTGAAAAAAACAGTGCCAATTATGTATGTTGAATGCATTAATTAATATGTTTATATGTAAAATACGTCACTTACTTGACTTGCCGACATTTGCGGCAACATTCCTTCAAGATGTCTAAACCTGGCCTCAAATGCTAACTGTTCCTTCTCACGGCTTGCTAGCAGAGCATTCGTGGATTCAAGTAGAGACGTCAACTTGTTCACCACTTCATCTCTCTGCACCGCCTCATACTCAAGTTGGGCAATCCGTTCCTTAAACGAGCCTTTTACCAGACTCACACCCCAATATTTACCTGCTGTCAATTCGTACCCAATCCCTTATTAAAAACCCACTTTTCTCTTTACCAAGCACTAAACATATATAAATATGTACAAAAACATGTATAAATATTCTAATACGCTATTAACACGCTTATGTACAAGAATCAAGTGTTGAGACAAGTTAGACAGACTCAAGTTTGTTTGAATTGACTTTAACCTGATTTAAAAAGTTTAATACTAAAACATACTAATTTGGATGCCACGCCTTCGACAACAGCATTCTTGTATGCACCATCTTTGTCCTCCCTTGCTTTCATCCACATTAATGCACGGCCTGGGATCTCATCCGGTGCAAGTTCCTTGTTTTTGACCTTGTAAGATATTCAAGAGAAAGTATTTGACGGTCATGCATTAGACACATAACCAACAAATCATTGACCTAGAGAGTAAGGTGATTACCAGTTTCTCTCGAAGGTAGGTATAACCCCCTCGTCCCATGTGATGATCAAAAACATTGTTTGCTCGAGCTCCCTTTGTTGAAGCCAAGTGTTTCTTCAACCACACATTTAATTATATTTAAAAAAACATAAACTTTTCTGATAGTGTAGAGGATTTATACCTGAAACTTCCCTGATAGTGTGTACTCAACGAAGCGATCCCAGTCTTCTTTCCTGATCATCGTCCTGTGTCGCTTGGGTATCGCCTTCAGCTTCAGAGGTTTACCGATGTTCGGCATAATGTATTTGGCATACATTTTTCTTCGGAATTTCCGAAGAAGGTGCCCGAGCCGATTCATCACAGAAGGCCTGTGACACGCCTCAATCTCAAAATATTTCTTCATAATATAATGTAGTAAAGGTAAATTACTTCTCAAAATATAAAAAAGCACAAATAAAGATTGAGAATAACCATTATTTGTTCCCACAGTTTATCTCTAAGCTCCTATGTGACCTCCCTCCAACTTAAATGTCTCAAGCCAACTATTTCCTTTACAACATCCCCTAATAAACTTGTAAACTTTGATCTGGTTTGGCCAGTGAACCTACCCAGATTATCAAACTCCAGTACCAGTCTGACACCACCAGAGTTTGCATAATCGGTACGTATTTTAGGTAACCTCGTCAACCCCCTTGTAGGTTTTTTCGTAGTAGCCAAACTGTTGATAGGTTCGATAGCCATCGTCGCTATATCATCGTCGCTGGAGTAGTCTTCAGTGTCGTATGATTGAGCGTCGTCGTCGTTGGCTTCCTCATCAGATTATAAAACCTGTTCTTTTTTGATTGTTTGATCTATAAGCTTCATATTCGATTGTTTTTTTCTGGAGTAGCCTTCAGTGTCGTCTGATTTGTGGAGTGGAAAAGTTATTTAATAATTTGGAGTGTAATTTGATTTTTGGAGTGTTAAATATTTGGAGTTTTTGAATATTTGGAGCCAATTTGGAGCTTTTTGAGTTTTGCCTCCCTTTTAGTTAAGAACTAATAGATTACTGGCATAGTTTTTACGACAGAGAACCTGTGGCTGAAATTAGACAATTTGACAGAAGATGGTTTTTAATATATATATATAGTTAAAGGGGATAAGTGTGTTACTAGCTTACTAGGATATTTATATATGTTTTTGTACATTAGCGTGTTACAAGCGTAATAGACTCGTTTGAACAAATATATAACATATTTTAACCTAATCGTTTACAAAGTGTTTTTTGTTTTATTTTTAGATTTAACAAAGTGTTGTTTACGATTTAATAAGCGTATCACAAGCGTTTTTCACAAAGAAAGAGATAGCCATTAGATGAACCATAAAACATGTTAAGAAAGCATTTTAAGATAATCCATAATTACCATTTATCAACAGATTCGGGTCTAGGGTTAGGATCGAATCTCACTCGTATTCACTCTTGAAAGATGTTTGGACGGATGAGGTGTATTGGGAGAGAGCCTGATTTGATTAACAATCAATAATAGGATGAACAATTGCAATCAAAACACAAACAAGATAGAAATGGTAATATGAAATATTAGCCGAATGATTCTCATTAAGATGAAACACTCATACATACATTCATACATACAATCGATTAAGAAATATCTCAGCCGCCACCAGGAGAGCTCATCCTGGAGGCAGAGACTCTCTCAAAGGGATAAAACCCTAAATCTCACACATACACAATACAGTCACTCATGCTAGACAAATGAATAAAAACATCTATTTATACTAGTCTAGCATGACTTGTTCTTCAAGCCATCCACCCTTGGTTGAGACCAAATAATATATTTGTCACCCACATATAAATTCGATTGCGTCGGTCTAAAATATAAGTACCATTAATTACAATACATCACAAAAAAACCAAGATGAGAGAAGCTAACATCACCATCACTCCGCCTTGTCCACAGTCTTCGACCCCATCTCCTTAAAACTCATGTTGGTTGACACCGTAGTTACGGTGTCAACCAGAGTCCCACACACTGAGTCGTAGCATGCAGATTGTTGTTTCAGATAATCAACAGCCTTTGCCTTAAACTCAGTGTCTGGTTCCATCAACATGAGTTTACATGAGTCGAGGGTCTTTAATTTTTCAAATGTGAGTCTAGCCCTAATCTCTTTGACTGTCTTCAACAAAGTGTCGTCTTTCTCTTTCTCAATATTCATCCTTGCTTTCACCATGTTCTTCACGGATTTTTCAGAAGAATACATTTTTATTATCTTTTTGAAAATGTTAGTGTGATTGAATAACAAATTAGATGTTACGATATATAGATCTAAAATTTAATTTTTGGTAGTTGAGACAGTAATTTAATGTAGTTAAGTTGATTTGTAGCCTATCTAGTAAAATATAGTATATTTAAAGCGTAATACATGCGTGAGATATAGGTTTTTTAAATTTTAATTAATTTGAATGTAGGCTATCATTAGATAAATATTTTTCCAAGATTTTTGACAGGTGAGTAGGTATAGATGTAATTAAGTTCCCAAATTAATTTTGAGGATATAATATTGAAATATTTTTCCCAATTTTGACAGGTTATAGAAATGTAATTAATCTCTAGGTAAAAAAAACATGAGATAAGTGTGAGCGTTTCCCAAGCGCGGGACACCCTTTTGTTTTTTTATTGTAAAGTTACTATTTGCTTACATATTAACTGTTTGGTCCGTGAGCCTTTCGGTTATATATACCTACACCATATTTGTAAAACTCATATACCTACATAATTTTAAATTATTTTTTTAGTTAATAATGGATTGCTCATCAGCATCCACATCCTATAAGGTTGTCCTCAGAAGGCAAATTGAGGATCAAATCGAGGCAGATAAAGCTTGTCGGGAAACTCTTACTGAAGAATTTGTAAGGACTAGCAACAACTTGGATGCCAGAGATGCCATTGTAAAAGTTATTACTCGAATGACCGCTAGTACTATCCGAGATCTTGCTATTTTGTTTATGGTTGATGTAGGACAGAGAGAGCTTGACCAGTTAAAACTTTTAGGCAAGGCAATTCTTGAACTGAATTGCTCAATGGAATTGAAGTTGAAGTTTCTTATGTCACTCAGAGATTAGTAATAATAAAATTTGTATGTTTGTGATGGTGTGTTTGAATGTGTGTTTTGGTAATAATAAAATTTTTATGTTTGTGTTAAAACATTGATTCAACATGTAACATTACAAAGTGGTAATAGAAGACTAGAGATCTCCATAAGTCCATATCATAGGATCTAACAAGTATCTTAAAGTACATAGCAGTAAGTTTTGAAATCATTCAAATTTGTTGTTGCCTTTTCTTAAGTTCAGCAATCAACTCTTCTCCGGTTAAAACAGTGTTGTTATTTTCATGGAATACTAGTGCTTTTTTGATAAGAGTATTTCTGTGTTGGTTTACATCCGAGAGGAGGATTTTACACAAATACTTTGACCTCAACCTTTTTAGCTGTTTTTGTTGTTTAGGGCCTTCCTTGCAAAAATTACACCCCCATGGTCTCTTTCCATCATATTTCTCCATGTGTCTCATAGCAAAAATACCACAATCTATTCCATTATTTATTGTTCTCCATGTCATCTTCAATCTATTGATTGTTGCTACTTGAATTTGCAGAGTAAGGGGGTGTTTTATTGTTTTAAGATACATGGAAAAGACTTTTCTCTAAACAAAATAGAAAGCAATTTAAGTATTTTGACAATTTTTATAACATGTATGTGTGTTTTTTTGGGTTAAAGGTATATATGTTTACCAGTATATCAGGAGTCTTTCCGTATCTTTCTTCAAAATTCTTTCTAATTGCTTTTGATTTGTCTTCTAAGCTTTTAAACTTTTCATCAGCTGGTATTTCTTGATTTGCACTGTTGTCAAGTAATTATATCACTCCTGTTTGAAGATTGAAGGTAACCACAAAGAAATGATCGTGTTGTAGAATTGGCACGGGCACTATAGCAACCTCCTTGAGTGATAGAATTCCAAAAATTTCCATTTGTTTTTCGATGTTGTCTGATAACACATCCAGTCTTTCTTTGTCTATGTAACCCCTTGACTCATATAATGGTCACTTGTCTGTATAATAATTAAAATTCAGACAATTAAAGCGTTTGTTGAGAGTTTTATAATAGTACAAAGAAAGTAGATTAATTTGTACCAGCACAGTGCTTGAAGCAAAGAATTTGAACGGTGATGCTGCATATTTTTTCTTTTCTTCATAGTTCATTAGTTCAATGAATACATTCATTGCATTGGTGGTTATATAAATGCCAGGACAGTAGCTTTCAAAGATCACCTTGAACGATTTTGTGTGAGCGGACTTGTAGACCTCCTCCCAAATGTCTTCAAGACAAAAAAATATATACTCTGAAATTATTTTTTCATCTTCTGTGACACTAGTGGATACGTCAACCTCTCTCAAAATATATGGATATTTCAGTGTAATGATGTTATCACTTGTTGACAATCCTGTGTCAACTGTTAAACATAAAACAACTCATTTTAAATTTGACTAAAAATAATTGTAACTATAATTAAATACCTTCAACCCCTTTTGGTTTTTATTTATAATTAAATACCCTCTTTAGCCCACTCAACCATTATATTAACAACTTTATCAGTATCAGCGCATGAGACATTGTTTTCTTGACATGCATCACCTGCATCATTTTTTACGACAACCAAAGATGTAATATGTTCAACTGTGATTATAATTAAGCTGGTACATATACCTTTTTGAGCAGCCACTGGATCACCAACATCTGAATCAACTGCATCACACAGATGTAATAAGTTTAAAATAACAGCATAAGCGTTTTATGAGCATTTTAATTATACTTATAATTAATTTAGCCCAAATACCTTTTAGAGAAGCCACTGGACCACCAACACCAACATCTGAATCTATTGCTGCAACTGTATAAGTATTGAGATCTTTCAACTTAAACAAAAATAGTTTTGAAATGGGAAAGAGAAACTTGAAAAAAGAAAATATAATTTTTTTCTCACCTAAATTAAAGAGTGATAAGGGTTTTATGGTGTCAGTTTCTTGTGTTTAGGGACCACATAATTAGTGAATCTATTTTCCCATTCATAACATCTAGCAAAGATATTGTAATTTGATGGATGTCTGTCCTTTCCTTGACGGACCAACTCGTTGATCTCTGAGCAAATTTTATCAAATTTCTTCAACTTGTTATCCATTGCCTTATTCCAAGATTGTAAAAAGAAAATATAGTTATTGTTAATTCAAAAACATTTTCAATTTATACCAACCAGTTGTAATGGAGTTAAATAATAGTCAACCAGCTCCTGGTTGTGTGTTCCCAATGGCATTTGCAAACTTAAAGGTGAATAAACATTTACATAATCATCCAAATTTTGTTCAGCTGTTTGATCGGCATTATCTGTTTCAGATGCACTTTGACCATCTATTTTTGATTATATATAATGTTGTTATATAAACGTTGCATTACATGAAATACATATAGAAATAAGAGATATGAGAGTTTTTTAGAAGAAAATAACAAGTTTCTCACCATGTTCTTGTTTCTCCTCAGTTGCAGTGTTTTCTTCAACTCCAGGCTTACCGGCAGATGCATCACCATATGTACCACCACATGCAGTCTCATCAAACACATTCCCGGCAGCACTAACTGTCACAGGTGCAGTAGCAGCAGCAGCCGCATCAGCAGCTTCATCAAGTCCCTTCCTGGCAGCACTAACTGTCACAGCAGCAGTAGCAGCAGCCGCAGCAGTAGTCACATCAAGTCCCTTCCCGGCAGCACTAACTGTCACAGCAACAGTATCAGCAACAGCCACATCAGCAGTCTCATCAAGTCCCTTCCCGGCAGCACTAACGGTCAAAGCAGCAGGAGCAGCAACAACCGCATCAATCCCCTTTCCGTCAACACTAAACGTCACATAAGCAACAACAACCTCAGTAGCATCTTCTTCTAAGGGAGGACCATTATTCTCCAAGTATTTTTCCATCTTATTAAGAGTAGTTGTTATGTAGTTGACTGCAGGCATTGTGACGGGAGTCCCAAATGGACCATATTTTTTCTGGTATTCATGCGTGTAAAGCATCACAAGGAAGCTGATCGGACCGTTGTATTGACTGTTGATATATCTCCAGTGTTCCTTTGTCATTTTCAAGTTTTCAATAATATAGCTGCACCAATCCATATTTGGAATATCCGAGGTTTTATCAATTGCGGCGATGAATCGTTGATTGACTGTTGTTGATTAGGTCACAAATCCTATACAGGTGTTGAACAACACAAGGAAATTAATCTTAAACAGTTCACCAACTCCTTGATCCATGACCAGTTTGTCTTTCACGTGCTTTATACTTATTCTTGGAGTTGAGAATTGATTTTTGAACAAATCTGTAGTAACATCTTCACCCAATCTTAGTCTACTCTTGTCTAAAACAGGAATCTTACCCATTGGTATCCCCAACACTTCATGTACTTTTTGTGGTGTTATCTTAATAACACCGCTCCCAATGTTCAATTCATTTAAACGGTTATTATAGTTCATGAGCAACCAATATCCCAAAGTTTTTGGATTTTGGGTTACTTGAAGCCTTAACATTGACCCGAAACCCATTTCTGCTACACAAGTTTTTTGGGTAGTGGTCATTGCCTTCACTGCATCAACAATATTATAAGGTGCACACCTATTCTTCATTTTTTTGTCTACAAATTCAACAAAAGGTTTTCTTAATGTCCTATCGGTTGGCTTCTTTTCTTTAATGGCTTTCTTTTTCGGACGCTGAAAGTCCGGGTCAGAGGTGCTGTGTTCCACCTCTTTCCGCTTTGACAACAACCTATCGATTTTTGTGTCAAGGTCTGAATCAGAGTCTGCTTCCGCAACATGTTTTGTTTTCACCCTTTTCACCACCGGAGCAACTTTTTTAGTCTTCCTTTTATCTGTATTTTCATATCTCTTCTCGTTCAGATGCTTAGCTTTATCAGTCTTGTTTTTTACGACAACTGAATCACACACATACAATATAACATGGGGGTAGGGGATAACAACACGAATGACAAATAAACAGAAAACGCTTATCAAACATCACATTGATAATTCTCATACCAAATCCATAACACGCTTAGCATACACTTATAACATGCTTTAATATTACACATAGATTTTAAAAAAACAAAGATATGTATTACAACAACAGCAATCAATCAATCAATCAATCATACCCAGTAAAGTCCCACCGACAGCAAAGCTATAAGTAGGGTCTGGGGAGGGTGGGATGTAGGCACACCGTACCTCTATCCAAAGGAATAAAGAGGTGGCTTCCAGAGAGACCCTCGGCTCTAAGTACATGTGTATGAAGCAAAATAAAGGAAATCAAAGTTTAACAGTTATATAAAAACTACTACTACTAATAATAATATTAATAATAAGATCATAGTTTAACAGCTATATAAAAACTAATAATAATTATAAAAATAATAATATATGTAAGAGAAATACCATTATGGTATGTGACCTAAATAAGTTAAGTCTAAGCCCTAAGGTATTCAATTCTCCCTAAAAATCCTTAACTTTAATTCTACTTCTCAACGAATTCCTATCCTCAACCATGTCCTCGGAGAGGTTTAGGTCTATCAAATCATGCTTAATCCTCTCATCCCAAGTCAATTTCGGTCGTCCTCTACCCCTCCTCCCCTCTATAGTAATGTTTTCTACGGATCTAACAGGATTCGTCGTCTGTCTTCTCTTCACATGTCCAAACCATCTCAATCTCCACTCTCTTATCTTGTCTGCTATGTTCGCCACCCCTAATCTCTTGCGAAACACAGCGTTTCTTATTCGGTCTAGCCTTGTGTGCCCACACATCCAACGTAGCATTCTCATTTCTGCTACCTCCATCTTCTGCACTTGTGCCTTCTTGATGGCCCAACAATCGGTTCCATATAGCATTGCAGGTCTAACTGCCACCCTATAGAATTTTCCCTTTAGTTTAGTCGGGAAACTCTTGTCACACAATATACCACCCTATTACAACAACAACATGCTTATTAAACGCTTTAATACATGATGGTAGCTTTACATAAGATAATTTAATCAAAAGCTTTGCAAAACTCAATTACCGATGCTTAAATTCACCGCGATACATTTTAAGAATAATTAAAACTAAAACACTAAAAAAATCATAAATTAACACATGTTCCATCTTTATTTTAAGACCTATCGTGCTTGTGCTTCGTCCTTGGTTCCGTTCCAGAAGTAGATGAGTTAGGGTTCTTCATTTTCTCCTTATGCTTGTGGTTGTGCTTGTGCTTCGACCTTGTGCTTCACAGTAGAAACGAATCGTCGACGGTTTTAAGGAATATTGACTTACGAGGATGTGCTTCACAGTTGAATTTTGGAAATAATTATCGCCGTTAGGGGGTAATTATTTGACCCTTTTAAAAGAAGCTGAGGCGCGTGCTTTTAAATTTTAATTTTACGGTTAGGGATTATTGTACAACATAAAAAAATATAATATTAGTGGGTGGTGGTGGGTTCAGGTGGTCATGATGGTGGTGGACGGTGGCGGAGGTGTGGTGGTTCGTGGTGGAGAATGTGTGGTGGTGGGTGGTGGGTTGTGGTGGCGGAGGTCGGTGGTGGTTATGGCGGAGGTGTGGTGGGTGGTGGTGGTGGCGAAGGTGTGGTGGGTGGTGGGTGGTTTGTGGTTTATGGTTAGTGGTTGGTGCTGGAGGTCGTTGTGGTTGGTTCCAGTGGTTGTGGCGAATGTGGGTGGTGGATGGTAGCAGTAGGTGGTGTGTAATATGATTAGGGGTGTCCATCGAATCGAATAACTAACTTTCAAGTTAATCGAATCGAATAATTTATTTTTTTGCTGGTATTCGTATTCGATTCGTATTCGTTTAAAAGTTGGATTATTCTATTCGTATTCGTATTACATCCCATATTCGAAATTCGATTCTATTCGTGTTTGAAACTCGAATTCGAATCATGAATTCATATTCGATTACTACACTTGAATACGAATTGAATCGAGTCGAATTTCGAATGTTTCGAATTCGAATCAAATTGTGAACACCCCTAAGTATGATTGAGGATATGTAATCCATGAGACGATGACGGTGTTATCCCGTATGATGACCATGATGATTGGCCCAATTATGACGACGACGATGCTAATATAATGATACCCACATGAATACATGGATATGACAACCTGGGTTGGTGGTGATTATCATAATAATGATGTTAACCTATATGGTACGGTTTGCTTACGCTAACCCATACGATGACTACTATAGCTCGTACGATGATCATGACGTCTATGATGATCACACATATATATTATGATGATCAATTATAGGTACCTATATGACAATACGCCACACAGACGCACACACACACACACATATATATATATGTTTGTGATGATGGTGACACCAATGTTTAATGACATGTAACCCGTATGATTAACGACGACCATGTTGACGTATACAATGGTCATTCTGATGGTAGCCTGTACGACTGATGATGTCTTTGATGACGACAACAATTCATAAGATGGTGCTGACAGTGATCGCTAATATTGGGCGTTTTGTTTACGATAACCCATACGATGCTAACTACACCCCGTACATGGCAATAGCTCATATATATGTTGGTGTTGATGATGTTGTTGATGATGATGACACTGATAAAAAGATATACGTTACCCGTATGATCGACGCCGACTACGATAGCCTATACAATGACCACGTTGATTACCCGCACGTCTGATGATGATGCCGTTTCATGGTGACGGTGATCGATGATTATGATGATGATAACCACTATAACACATGATAATGATGATAAATTTATGATGTTGATCATCATCATAACAAATATGGTGATGATGATTACCTAGAAGATGATAATGATACAAAACTACATACTTATTCATTATGATAATGATAACACTAGAATGTTATGAGCTTCTCTATCACGAAGTTGTAAATCTTATCCAGAAAATCTTGTTAATGGTTAAGATAAGATAGTTCAATAATGGATAAAATTTTAATTTTATTTAAAAAATATGATTTTTTAAACGAACTCAATTTTTAACGAAATTTATACAAGAATGTTTATAAAAAAAACTAAATAAGACTATGTTTTTATATTTTTTTAAAAAGTTAAATATAATAAGTTATAAAACAAAAACCAATATATATATATATATATATATATATATATATAATTAAATGTGTAGAAAAAAATAGAAAAATAAAATAAAAATTCAAACCAATCTCAATCTTACAATTTCAAACCATTGATAAAACCCCTTTCCTAAGTTCATAACCCTAAATCGAGTTCTAACTTTCTAACTTCGCTTTCTAGTTAGAATTTAATGTAATTCGTATTTACTGTGATTTATGTAGTCAATGATATTCGTAGACATCGCTTATCCTAGCTATTTTGTTCTGAACATTCAAATGCCACATCTCAATAATGGAGTTAAGTTCATGGTAGATATCGACAACGATTCCATGAGTAGGATGGTATGTTAATGTTATCAACAAATTTTTTTTTATGAAACATTTTACAGTTTTGCAAAATATACATTCTAAGAACATTTTTTGTGTTACTTATAGCTCATTCCTAAAGCTGTTCAACCAATGTTTGCTGACATAAAATCGAATACCGGCTGTTGTTTGATTTATGATCAAAGTGGTAGAACATTTTCTGTAGTTATAATCAAAGTACTTGATGACTTTTATTTTGGAACCGGTTGGACTGAATTAATCAGAAAATGTTGTATAGAAGCTGGAACATATGTTGTTTTTGAGCTTAAATCAAGATCTATGTTGAATATGTTTACTTTCAAAAGAAACGTAAATGATCAATCCGATACTATGATATGTATTCCAGTCAGAAACCGACACGTCCATTACTTGGTAAGTTTTAATTTCTATTTTTTAATGATTGTTTCCAAATTGAAATGTCTATTATTAACATGTTTAACAGGATTTCCCCGAGTGGTACGTGATTCAAGAATTTGGTGAAAATTACATGAATTTGCTTTTCGAGCTTATTGCTCCAGATAGATTTATGTTTAAAGTTTCATGTCTTTGGGATGGAATAGGTTGGTGGTTAGAGGATGGATGGATTGAGATTTTTAAACAAACCAACTTGAAAGGTGGTTCGTTTGTTGTGTTTTAAATCATATCATATATTACATTTCATATTAATGTCTTTCATGAAGATGGCATAGAATTTATCCTTCCTGGTCCAAATCAGTTGTTTGTCAACTATCAATTAAGCAATCAAGGTAGTTCCTCCCAAAACCCAATTCATCTTGATGAGCAAAATGATGACTCTAAAATCGTCTTCCACACGAACGTCACCAAGAAATTGGTAAATTGACTTTTTAAATTTCTTTTTTATTTACAAGTATATTCGTTTAAATTTTAACAATATCATCTTAACTTTATAATATATTTGAAATTTGTTTTCACAGCGTCTTCCGTGTCAAATTGCTACCAAGATTGATGCCTATGATGGAATGCTAATCACTTTGGTCAATCCCGAAGGTCGTAAAAGAAAAATGAAACTTCATGGTGAAGTGTCAAGTCTGAAATTCAGATATTATTTACCAAAATGGAAAGATTTCAAGGAGGAAAATGAATTACAGATTGGTGATAAGTGCATATTTGAATATGACATCAATGAAGGTACTTTGTTAGTTTCAAAAGTTGATTAGTGCAAGAATGCTTGTTGTGTTTGGTGATTTTTGGAACATTTGTGATTTGGAGACTTTGGGAAACATTTCTGATTTGGTGACATTTGTGATTTTTGGAACATTTGTTATTTTCATGTTTAGATGGTTGTATTGATACATATTTTAGTTTATTATTTTGAATGTTGGTTGGTTAGTTTTTAAATGCTTTACTTTTATAGTTTCTTGTAACATCTATTTTGTTATTCACTTTTCTTTTGTTTCTCTCTTCTTTTGTTTCATGGGATGTATTGTAGTGGTGCCTTTTGTATGAAAACTTTTAAAGAATTGTAACTATGGAGTATCTTAATACAAATAATTAAAACAAAAAAAACACTTTGTTAAAAACGCTTGTGATACGTTTATTAAGTCGTAAACAACACTTTGTTAAATCTAAAAATAAAACAAAAAATACTTTGTAAACGATTAGGTTAAAATATGTTATATTTCTGTTCAAACGAGTCTATTACGCTTGTAACACGCTTATGTACAAAAACATATATAAATATTCTAATACGCTAGTAACACGCTTATGTACAAAATCAGTTATTGATTAATTAATGTTTTTTTGATTAATTGGAAACAAAAATCAAAGTCTATTACGCTTGTAACACGCTTATGTACAACAACTCCTTTCTAAACTCTCATATATATATATATATATATATATATATATATATATATATATAGTTTTGTTTTCAATAAAAACTCCTTTTTCATCCCCATAAACACTAAAATAAAACACTTAACAAAACCACAAGGAGTGTAGCTTCACGGATTGAATCAGAAAAAAAAGTGAAGATATTATATTTTATTTGCTTCTTGTTGTTTTGTAGGGCTTTTAATTAGTTTTGTAATCTGAGTAAAAAACTAAGAAACTTTGTGATGATTTTAGACCAACTATTATGATGTATTTTTATGTTTCTGAACGGATTTAAAGGCCTTTTAATGAGTAGTTTAGTTTTAGTGTTTTCAAAAGGAGATGTTTGACCGTAAACAAGGTATTAATTTTATTAAAAAGAGGTTACTATAAAAATTTAATAAAAATATGTTCCTCCTGAGTTTCGAACCCGCGACATTTGAAATCTATGTTTAATCACAAGGGCCTCAACTGGTTGAGCTACACCCTGAGAACATAATAGAACCTCTTCTAATATTTATATAACGAAATTTCGATGTATAAAATTTTCATTTTTACCCGCCAATTAATCGAGTTATCTTCTGGAAGACTCCCAATTCAATTATTGACCAAATAAAATCTCACAATCTCACCAAACCCTAATAAATGATCTGTTAGTGTATTTATTGAACTCTCATCAATCTCAATCCTACCAAACAGCTTCATTAATCTCAGATGAGTACCAAATATTTTTGTTTTTAGTGTCATACATAATAAAATGTCAGTTACATTTATTGTCGTTAATTAGTATATATATATATATATATATATATATATATATATATATATATATATATATATATATATATATATATATATATATATATATCGTTGATGACAAAGTTAATAAAAAAAATTCTTGGAAGATGGATAAGTCTTGGATGTCAGTAGGCGACAGGTGCAGTAAAGCATATAAAGATGGTGTTAAGGCATTTCTAGATTTTGCAGTTCGTAATTGCAATGAGACATCACCACCAATTTCTATTTCATGTCCATGTGTTCGGTATGTGAACCACGTATCTCTTAGTTTAGACGATGTAGAACATGACTTGTACAGGTTTGGAATTGATAAGAATTATACTACTTGGATAAACCATGGAGAAGCCGACACCAACATTCCAACTAATGTTAATAATACTGGGTTTGCATTCACCTGCATTCCAACTAATTATGATAATAGTACTGGGTTTGTTGACACCAACATTCCAACAGATGCCTATGAAACTGTAGAAATGGTAAATGCTACAAAAGACAATTTCAAAGGCGACAAGAAGTATCAACAGTTTCTACAACTACTTGTTGACGCTGAGAAGCCCCTGTATATAGGATGTCTTGACTTCACCAAGTTGTCTGCATTAGTACAACTACTCAACTTGAAGAGCAAGCACGGGGTATCTCATAAGTTCGTTAATGAAGTGTATAAATGACTACATTATTTACTATAAGGATTATAAGGATTTGGAAGCATGTCCAGTTTGTAACAAGTCAAGGTAGAAGGTGGATGAGAAGACTAACAAAACTTACATAAACACGCCCGCTAAGGTATTGTGGTACTTTCCCATTATTCCACGATTCAAGCGCCTATTTCAATCAAAGTCCACATCAGAGAATTTAACATGGCACGCCACGAGTACCAATAAACCAGGTGTTTTACGCCACCCATCAGATTCACCAGCATGGAAAGCCATAGATGACAGGTACTCCGATACCATCGGAAGTGATCCAAGAAATCTTCGTCTAGGGATTTTCACTGATGGGGTCGACATACATAGAGGGAATAGAAACCACAGTGCCTGGCCTATTTTAACAGTAATTTATGATGTGCTAAAATTAGTCAAATAATAAATAACTAAAATTATACTAATCTAGACAATAAGTAATACTCTAGACCCTTAAACTTAACTTAAACTACTAACCGACAAGTGAACCGATCGACTCTAGTACAGCTAAGTAAGTCCAGATATCGAACCCACGAGACTCTATAAATTACAAAATTAGCAAACAAGACTCAACAACAAGACACGACTATTTATTAATAACATTTGAGTGGGAATTTAATACTAATAATTAACTAATAATTACTTAACTTTTAAACTAATAATTAGACTATTAAAACCCTAAAAACCTAATTAGTATAATAATAGTAAAACATAATCATTACCGTAAACTTAATTAATTAATTAATAAACCTCTAACCTAGTTATTTTAACTAATAAACAATCAAATAAACTAAGATTAATTCAGATGACAAAGATAACTACTGTAACACCCCGTAACCGCAGCGGAAACATAAACGGGGTGCAACAGACACGTCTGATATCAACAGCATTGCTTATAAAGAAAACACTACTACATTAATTTACACCATATTATATTGTTCCGAGTTTAGTTACCGTCTAAGCGTTAGCACATAAGTTTTACCAACAGTACATTAACATATTTAATACAAAAAGATAATTAAACTTCCACAAAAAAAAGCATGCATCGTCAAGCATGTAGCAATTATTCCAGTTTGAGGGTACCTAGAAAGCATGTAAAGAAAACGGGTCAACTACGAATAGTTGGTGAGTTTCACTAATTTAAATAAACAGTGACAAATCATTATAATAATCATATATTAGCGATGTAATTATGCTGAGCCCACAAGTGAAACCTCTGACTATCCACAAACAACCCCGTGGCATACTCCGCCCACGAACCTGCCCCAAACCGCTATGCCTAACATTACATAGCAAAATAAATAACAACAAAATAGACATGTGCAACTGGCTGGGAAACATCAGCAAATCCATGCCGGACCAGTTGGGTTTGTCAGACCAATAGTACTATTCACACTCTACCGGCTTTTAGCTAATCACTCGTGTTGCGGGGCCTTACAATGTTAGCAACTCAGACAATCACCATCTTAGTACATTTCCGTACGATTCCCGTACAATAAAATATATATAAATACACGCAAATCCATGCGTTCAGTATGTACTTAAACATTTTAATAGTAACATGCTTTCCGCCCCGAGAAAATATTTAAAAACAATTCAGAAAAAGGGGCTCGTGAAACTCACCTTATCGCAAGCAAGTAGGTAACACAGTACGCAAGCTACTAGTCCGGGTCTGTAATACGATCCCTAAGTTCGTTACTATACAATCACTATTAATATAACTTTAACCGTGTTAACCGGTACATCTGGGGACACTGTTAACCCAGTACTGTACCCTTTCCGGGGGCAATGTTAACCCAGAAACACTTCTCCGGACTCAGATTGTGATATCGTTTAGAGTGCAATAGTCAAAATTACTATTAGTTCGTTTTCCCCGTTTTGCGTGCCTAGCACGGTTATCCGTTTTTACGTTTTAAAAATGAGTTTGGTCACACACGACCCGAAAATAGTTGTTGACTGATAATTTAATTAAAGTTGTGAAATTAGAGCTCGGTTTAGACGCCCCGATTGGCCGCGGGACCCGTTTCCGTCTTTAGTGTACCGGAAACTGTTAAATCGGATAAAATTACCCAAATCATCCGAATTATTTTCGGATGATTTATTTTTACCTGTTTAACTCAGTTATAGGAAAATAGTTCATTTTTAAGGTTTTTATACACCAGTCAGCTCGTTTAGACGAACTTTACCGGTTTACGCGTTTTAAACTTTAAAAGTTTGTTTTTTTAGCACAAATAATTATCCGTTTAATCTCGGAACTTGAAATTTTGCACAAATCACTTTTTGACAGTGGGGAATTTTATAAAAACATTTCCAGAATTAATTTTTATATTTAAAATTTATTTATCTATTTTTAAACACCATTTAAACACTATATATGTCGTAAATACCAAACGACCTTAGAAAAATCCCAAATTTTTCCTGGATGACCCCTACCATCCATATAGTCCCATGTAATTTTCCAGAACCAAAATCTCTTTTTACCTGCCATTTTCACTAAAACCGAGCTAGAAAACCCTAGAACTCGTTTAACCGAAAAACCTACTTAGACTTCTCCAACTGACCTAAAATTTTGTGTGTGACTTTTACATGTTATAAAAAGCTTATATTGAATTTTCCAGAATTTATCATGATATTTAAATATTTTTCACCATTTTTAGCCAAAACCGAGCATTAAATTTACCAAATATTCATCCTTTGTCCAAATATTACCAAATTTTTACAGAACTCATATTTTCATGTGTTTAACACTTCTGTAAAATTTCATGACCTAACTCTAAATCGTTCACAACCTCTTCAAAAACTCATAACCGAACATAAACCGAATATACCTTTTGTTCTCCGCCACTACAAGCTACAAACTCGTCTTTCCGCCTTATCTACCACTAAATACAGAACATACAACCAACATACCACAATACGAAGTAAGTTACACTCACCATCAAGCCTCTTACAATATAGTTTCGGTTATTGTTTCAAAATTAATGTTTAAACCGTAAAAATTCGTTTTTGGTTCGTTTAACTCCTTTCTTGGACCAAGATCCCTTGTATAACCCGTATACATCACTTGATCATGCAAGAATCGGCTTTCATCTCGGGCTTTCACCCTTTTTTTCACTTGAAACCTCATTTTCTTGCAAATAAACTCTAGAAACGAAGATGAAAACGTAAATAACTCGATTTTTACCTTGCTTTGTCTTCAAAATCTTTGGATTTCTAGAGAGATGATGGAGATTGGTTATTTACTTGAGAAAATAAAAAATTATTGTGGAATTATCCACTTATAGCCGTGTAAGGCCCCGATACCGGTAACCCTACTTTCGTGTTGGATTTACTCATAAACACAGTTCTAAATATCAGAGTTAATTAAAAACTTTACGCGGAATATAAAACTTTCATAAAACATTACATATCAATTCATAATCATGTCTTAAAACATTCCTCTTGTCTTTCAAAATCAAAACATAACTTATAAAACATATCAGATCTTCAGATGCCAGGCTTTAGTCTTCTACCATGTGTCCTCCACTCAAGCCAGCTGTCTCATCCTACTCACCTGCGTGCATACTAAAAGTCAGCTACGCTGAGTGAGTTCTAGTTAATCATACAATACCATACAATACCTTATTACATACATACGTACTTAACCTCATAACTTTCTTTCATACACACATAAGTACTCATGCCTTCATTCTTACTTACATACTTTCTTTCTTACTTACATACTTTCTTTACATTCATAATCATACGTTTTAAAGAGCCTTTCGCCCTATAACCTCACAGATATTATAAGGGTCTGGTCCCTAACATCACAGATATTATAAGGGTCTGGTCCCTAACATCACAGATATTATAAGGGTCTGGTCCCTAACATCACAGATATTATAAGGGTCTGGTCCCTAACATCACAGATATTATAAGGGTCTGGTCCCTAACATCACAGATATTATTAGGGTCTGGTCCCTAACATCACAGATATTATTAGGGTCTGGTCCCTTGTTTTCGAATATTAGTAGGGTTCGATTCCCTCTTCGTTACCATACAACCATACATCATACCTCGGGTATTATTAGGGCTCGGTACCCTTTTCGTAACCATACAACCGTCATTTCCTTCCTTTATTAACTTTATTACGTTCATACACATAAACATACATATCATACTTGCCATATTTATAACGTTACAACCTGACAGTACGTGCAATATCCGAAGATCGTTCACGTACCATCAAGCAATCATTCATACATATCACATATGGCATACACTTATCACTTAGGATAAATGTATTAACAACACATCAAGTATGCACACAGCCCCGAAAACATAACAAGGAATGGGGCTAGAAACTCACCTGGATCCTGTTACGTTCGCCGTTGATCGTAATTCCTTTCTTTAACTGGGCTCGGCTAACTGTATAATATTTACACATATCAATTAACTACTACTACTCGTTTTGTATTTCTATCTATATATGACCCACAACGAACGGGGGTCCGGGGGCAGCGCCCCTGGCAGCGGGGTTCTAGGGGCGGCAGCCCCTAGCGGGGTCCAAGGGGCAGAGCCCCTGGCTGGGGTTAAGCTGCCAGGTCAGCTTGGAAAAATTTTATTTTCGATAACTGCCTTAACACATTTTCCATTAGGTTTTTAATTTATTTTCTAAGCGAACTTCACTTTAGGCGAAGTTAAACCTTAGGCGAACTTGGCTTCAGGCGAAGTTAAACCTTAGGCGAACTTGGCTTCAGGCGAAGTTAAACCTTAGGCGAACTTGGCTTTTAGGCGAAGTTAAACCTCAGGCGAACTTGGCTTCAGGCGAAGTTAAACCTTAGGCGAACTTGGCTTTTAGGCGAAGTTAAACCTCAGGCGAACTTGGCTTTTAGGCGAAGTTAAACCTCAGGCGAACTTGGCTTTTAGGCGAAGTTAAACCTTAGGCGAAGTTACCATTTCAGCGAAGTTGCAATCAGGCGAACTTGGCTTCAGGCGAACTTATCATCAGGCGAACTTGGCTTGCAGGCGAAGTTCATCAGGCGAACTTAGCTTGCAGGCGAGGTTCATCGCTTGAAGGCGAAGTTGCCCAGATGAAGGCGAAGTTGTCGCGCTGCAGATCTGTTTGCCCATAACTCCTTCGTTTCTTAGCCAAATAACTCGATTTTGGTACCCACGGAATCGTATGATCGGCGCCTACAAATCCCAACCATCAAATCGGCCTAAAATCGACGTTTTAGGGGTCCGATTTGGGCAGTTGTGTTTCGGGTCCGATTAACCCGTCAAATCCTAACCATTTTCAGTAATATTAGCTTTGCGGGATTAGTTCTTACCTTTCCAACTCAGATCTACCAGCAAAATCTCGGGTCTCGACTTCGGATCTCGGTCGGTTATGTGTGTTTTTGAGTGTGTAAAAGAGAAAGATGGAAATAAAATGATATCTTGGGCTTGGGATGGGTATTTATATCTCTCAAGCCCACGGACCCAAGGCCCATTCTCATTTAACCCATCTTACGTAATCTAAGCCCATGACCCGTTCCTTACTCGACATTAAATAACTAAAACGTGAAATCACTAAACATAACTTTCTTTTATTTAACATTATAAAAATTTTAGGATGTTACAAGCCGTGAGTTTGGAGGGGGTGGGGTGGGGCCCACCTCCTTCATTCTAGTCCACAAGTTTGGATTTCCAATTGTGGATAACGTTTTGGATCAACTCAGTTCGGTTCATTTTTCGTTTAGACGTTTAATTCGGCTTTTAAAAATGCATTTCATTTAAACCGGTTTAATACATTTAAAAGTTTAAACCATAACCCTTGTTTACTTAAAACACCATAATAATATTATTTGCGCATCTTTTTCGGCTTGAATGATGGTATTTTGCTCGGTTTGGTATTCATATTTCGTTTAACGTACCGACGTATCGTTAAATCGAAATTCTTTTTCTGTGCCGTACTTTACTTATCTCGAAGCATCAATGCTTCGTAAAAATCACTAAATATTATAGATATCATCTATAACTGAACCCTCGATTCAATCGGGTTTCAATAACTATCAATTGATTAATCGTATATTGAATACGATAAGTTATCTAATCAAGTATAATCAATTTTGAGAATCATATATCCTCGTATAATCACATCAATAAATCGTGCATTCAATAATAACTATAACGTAAATAGTACATGCCGGTTAGGGTCTACCTGATTTCGTCGGAATCGTTACATTCTCCCCCCGTTAAGAAATTTCGTCCTCGAAATTTTAAGCATCATCCACTTCCTTTCCGGGAAATAGGTGGGGGTATTTCTTTCGGAATTCGTCTGTTCGTTCCCATGTATATTCTGGGCCTCGTTGCGAATTCCATCTAACTTTAACCATCGAAATCTTATTGTGTCTTAGCTGCTTGGTTTTCCCGTCTACTATTTCTATGGGTTCCTCTACAAAATTAAGCTTATCGTTTAATTGGACACCCTCTAATGGTAACACCGATGTCTCCGCCAGACACCTTTTCAAGTTCGACACGTGAAACACATTATGAACTGCACTCAGTTCATCAGGTAGTTCTAATCGGTATGCTACGGGACCGATTTTTGCAGTAATATCGAATGGTCCAATATATCTAGGGGCTAACTTCCACGCCTTTCCAAATCTGACTACACCCTTCCAAGGTGATACCTTCAAATACACTTTATCACCCTTCTCAAACGAAAACGGTTTTCTACGGGTATCGGCATAACTCTTCTGCCGATCCCGTGCGGCCTTCAAATTGTTCCTAATTTCAAGGATTTTGCTGGTCGTTTCCTGGACCAGGTCTGATCTAATAACCTGGGTGTCACCCACTTCAGTCCAGCAGAGTGGTGATCAGCACTTCCGACCATACAATGCTTCGTAAGGCGCTGCCTTTATACTGCTATGGTAACTGTTATTATAGGAAAATTCAACGAGTGGGAGATGTTGATCCCAATTTCCCTTAAAATCCAGTACGCATGCACGAAGCAAATCCTCCAGGGTTTGGATGGTCCTCTCAGACTTACCATCGGTCTGAGGGTGGTAAGCTGTGCTTAGATCAATACGCGTTCCCAGCGCTTCTTGCACAGCTTGCCAAAGATTGGAGGTGAAATGGCTTGCCCGATCGGAGATGATTGAGATGGGTATTCCATGACGAGACACAATTTCATTTATATAAATCTGCGCAAGTCTCTCAGTGTTATAATTATTTCTAATCGGAATAAAATGTGCCGATTTGGTTAATCGATCCACGATTACCCAAATTGCGTCATGTCCTCGGGACGTCTTAGGGAGATGTGTCACAAAATCCATCGTGATTTGCTCCCACTTCCACTCGGGAATTTCCGGTTGTTGTAACATCCCCGAGGGTTTCTGGTGCTCCGCCTTAACTCTCGCACAAGTCGTACACTTACCGACATACGTGGCTATATCCTTTTTCATACCCGGCCACCAGTAGAACTCCTTCACATCCTTGTACATCTTATCCGATCCCGGATGTATGGAATATTTTGATCTATGCGCTTCGTCCATGATTAATTCACGAAGGTCATGGAGGGTCGGGATCCAAACCCGATTTTTGAAATAGAGAATTTCGTCCACACGCTGTTCGAAATTCTTCTCATTGCCGTAAAGTCCCTCATTTTCCAATTGTTCCTCTTTCAACGCCTCACGTTGAGCGACTCGAATCAGGTCCGAAAGGTTCGACTGGACTATCATCCCCAGTGCTCGCACTCGCAATGGCTTAACCCGATCCTTCCTACTCAAGGCATCGGCTACGACGTTAGCCTTGCCGGGGTGATAACGGATATCACAGTCATAATCGCTTAACAACTCGACCCATCTTCGTTGCCTCATATTCAGTTCTTTCTGATCGAATATGTGCTGCAAAGTTTTATGATCGGTGAAGATGGTGCACTTCGTACCGTAGAGATAATGTCTCCAGATTTTAAGTGCGAAGATAACCGCTCCCAGTTCTAAGTCATGAGTAGTGTAATTTTTCTCGTGTACTTTTAACTGTCGGGAAGCATAGGCTATAACCTTATTATTCTGCATCAACACACATCCTAACCCTCTACGCGATGCGTCTCAATACGCGACAAAACCATCGTCTCCATTGGGGAGACTTAAAATCTGCGCTTGGCACAATTTTTGTTTTAACATTTGAAACGCCGTTTCCTGCTCTTCTCCCCATTCATACTTTCGATCCTTTTGAGTCAGGAGGGTTAAAGTTTGGGCGATGCTGGAAAAGTTCTCTATAAATCGACGATAATATCCAGCTAAGCTTGAATTGGCGGATTTCCTTTGGAGATTTAGGCGCTTGCCAATTCTTAATTGCTTCAACCTTACTCGGATCAACGTGTATTCCTTGATGGTTTACAACGTGACCGAGGAATTGCACTTCTTGTAACCAGAAGTTACACTTGGAGAATTTTGCATACAACTTCTCCTGATTCAGAAGCTCTAAAATTATTCTTATGTGTTGCCCGTGCTCTTCTTTACTTTTCGAGTAGATCAAAATATCATCAATAAACACGATGACAAATTTGTCGAGGTAGGGTTTACAGACTCGATTCATGAGGTCCATGAATACTGCCGGAGCATTTGTTAGCCCCAAAGGCATAACTAAGAACTCGTAATGGCTGTAGCGAGTCCGGAATGCGGTTTTTGGGATATCTTCTCCCTGAATTCTAACCTGATGGTATCCCGATCTAAGATCGATTTTGGAGAAATAGCTCGCACCTTGCAGCTGGTCAAACAGATCATCAATTCGGGGAAGAGGGTACCTATTTTTGATTGTTAACTTGTTCAACTCCCTGTAATCAATGCACATTCTAAGGCTCCCGTCCTTCTTTTTCACGAATAATACAGGTGCACCTCACGGGGAATGACTAGGACGTATAAATCCTTTATCCAACAATTCTTGCAACTGATTGGATAATTCTTGCATCTCGGACGGTGCAAGTCGGTAGGGTGCTTTAGCAACAGGGCCAGCTTGAGGTATTAAATCGATTCTGAATTCGACCTGTCGGGTGGGCGGTAATCCAGGAAGTTCTTCTGGGAAAACTTGTGGAAATTCGCGTACCACCGGGATATCTTCCACCCGTTTCTCCTCAGAATCTGTGGCCGTCAAGCTCGCTAGATACGCCACGCATCCCTGGCGTATATATTTTAACACCTTGAGGTGGGATATAAATGGTATCATTGTGCCCGACTTCTCTCCTTGCACTAACACCTCTTCGTCATCCGACACCCGGATCTTGACGATTTTCTTTTCACAGTTTATTTCCACTTTGTTACGTGCTAACCAATCCATTCCCACTATCACGTCGAAACTACCTAATTCTACCTGTAATAAGTCAATCAGGAAGGATTGATCGTTCAGAATAAAAGGGCAATTCTGAACTATCTGATTAACTATCATGGTTTTACCGTTAGCGACTTCTACGGTATAAGGTTCTATGGTTTCACTAATCGGAAGGTTTGCTATCGATAGGAACTTAACGGAGACAAAAATTCTATCGGCGCCCGTATCAAATAATACAGAAGCGTAATGATCAGAGACGAGGAATGTACCTGTCACTACGCTGGGGTCCTAGCGTGCTTCGTTCGCCCCCATCACAAATGCTCGGCCTCTCGCCGGATTGGACGACGATGCCTGACCCACGGTTTGCCTCCCATTTCTTCCCTGGTTCAGTTTCGGACACTATCTCTTGAAGTGATCGGTGCTGCCGCATTCAAAGCAAGCACGGCTGGTGGTCATCATTTGGTTTCCTTGTGGGTTTTGTTGTCGGGCTGGTTGGGTTCTAAGTGGCTGCGCACGGATAGGTTGCGGTTGTCGGTTCAGATTGTTTAGGTTTGTCCTACAACTCGGTGCGTAGGGCCCATTCCTGCCACACCGGTGGCACACTACCCCCTTGCACTCGCCACCATGCTGGTAACCGCATTTCCCACACTTAGGGAGCGTCCCTTTCTGCGATTCTTGCCTTCCGCCTGAACTAGTCATGGCGTAGTTCTGGGCAGCGGACCGAGCACGTTTATTTTGCTGCTTCTCCTGGATCCTATTGTCATACGTACCCCGCTTTCCCCCAGCAGACTCTCCTGCCACCTTCGGTGACCCACTCCTCACGAAATCGTATGTGACGATACCAGCTTGCGTCACCGCACCCTCAAACGTCTTGTGTCCCCCAGAGTTGACTATACTCCTTACTACTGGAGTTAGTCCCCATATATAACGCTCAACCCTCTTTGACTCTGGGGTGACCAACCATGGCACCAATCGCGACAACTCATTAAATCGGTTCGTATAACCCAAGTGGTCTGCCGCCTGCATCTCCAGGTTCCACAATTCGTTTTCTAACTTCTGCAGTTCGTTTTTCGGGCAGAAATGTTCCAGTACAAGGGCCTTGAGCTCTGCCCAGGTCATGCGGTTTGTCGCTGCCTGACCGCGAGTTTGCACTATTGTGTTCCACCATGTCAAGGCATGGTCCGTGAACGTGCAGGTAGCATACTTAACAACGTAATCCTCAGGGCAGTTGCTGATGTTCACAACAGGCTCTATTTTCTCAATCCACTTAACCAACCCATTTGGTCCCTCCGACCCGCTAAATTCTAGGGGCTTGCACAACATAAAATCTTTGATTGAACATCCCTTTGTTGCAGGAGTCGGTTCAGTGCGGTTCGTTTCTAAACTAGGTATAGGGCCATTACTTTCTGTAACGACCACCTTAGGCGGTGCGTCATTACTCGGAATCGGGTTACCGTTCGGTGGAAGGTTAACATTTTGTTCCCCATCATTATTGGTGGTCGTTTGATTGCTCGCAGGGTCTAGATTGGTCGTATTGGTAATACTGGCGGCGATGCGCGATACTATATCCTGTATCGCCGCCTCTAACTGTCGAGCAATCAGACGGTCAACATCGGCTTCTGACATTCGGGCTGATCGTTTTGGTGCCATTCTACACAATATTAAGAAAAATACATATAATTAATACAAATTCCAATCTCGATACACAACACACATTCCATTCATTAATAAACATCCTACACATTACATTCCTGCCATCATCACATAGATTAAGTTTTTATACATTGGTCATACATCGGCATCATTTCGACATAACCCGCTATGGGTCAGTGCTTGAATGATACACCAAAAGTATCTACAATGACATCCCCAAAAGAGACCCCCTATGGGCTAGTGGCTATACTATAACTAACCAAGAATCACTCTATGTTAGCATCACCACTAACTGCTTACACAGAGTATCAAAAAGCGGACCCTGACTACTACCACCCTAACACAACTAAGCATGGTGGTATACCAACCACACCAACACTGCCACCATCGCCACCAACACCGCCAGAAAACCCCAGATCCGTGTCTCCATCCGGTCAATCATCCACTGGGAGTATGCGCCCTCCCTCCTCAGCTGAGCAATCGCATACTGGCTGTCCAGTATGCAGTCCGCCAAGTACCTCCTCCTCTGGATACCCATCGTCAAGGCAATGGTGTGCTCAACCACCTGCTCGGTGAGCACTCGGAGCCATGCAGCCTCGGAGGAGGGACGCTCATCCCTCTCCGGCCTAGGGGTACCCCACACGGGTGGTGGCACAGGCTTGGGCTGGGGGCGGGAGGACTCGCCCCTATGGAAGGTAGGTCTGGGTGGGGTAGAGGTAGGTGGGACATAGGGGACAATGATCCGCGCCGTGAGGCGGGATCCGGGTCTGGGAGGGGTAGGGGTGGCCTGTGGTGCGGGTGGGGTGGGGGATCTGGCAACCCTAGTAGGGGAGGACAGGCTAGTACTCCTACGGCTAGTCTCACTAGGCTCAGTGCTGGATACTAGGCGTAAGCTCCTAGAGTTCCCGGAACTGGTCTCCTCTGGGTCCTCCTCCACTGACAGACTTCGTGATCTCGACATCCTTACTTGTACACAAGTTAGCAGACATATAGTTCCTTCCATAATGTAAATCATAATTAAATTAATATACACATACTTATACAACTTTGCCACATAAAAATATTATCATATACTTACACATATGTTGCCGATTTTACCAATTAATGTTCCCCGTGACTTCCCCTGAATTCCCTCGTGTGGACAAGTCTGTTATTATATTCCGGACCATAATAACTCACTTGTCCATCCAAGTTCATCCAGATCTCGTCACTATAAATTATTAGTTGATATTCAGATCCTATAATACTTGAGCTACTGGCTATATTTTAGGTATCTTTTAAAGACATCATAATTCTTTACAACCAATGGCTCTGATACCAACTTCTGTAACACCCCGTAACCGCAGCGGAAACATAAACGGGGTGCAACAGACACGTCTGATATCAACAGCATTGCTTATAAAGAAAACACTACTACATTAATTTACACCATATTACATTGTTCCGAGTTTAGTTACCGTCTAGGCGTTAGCACATAAGTTTTACCAACAGTACATTAACATATTTAATACAAAAAGATAATTAAACTTCCACGAAAAAAAGCACGCATCGTCAAGCATGTAGCAATTATTCCAGTTTGAGGGTACCTAGAAAGCATGTAAAGAAAACGGGTCAACTACGAATAGTTGGTGAGTTTCACTAATTTAAATAAACAGTGACAAATCATTATAATAATCATATATTAGCGATGTAATTATGCTGAGCCCACAAGTGAAACCTCTGACTATCCACATACAACCCCGTGGCATACTCCGCCCACGAACCTGCCCCAAACCGCTATGCCTAACATTACATAGCAAAATAAATAACAACAAAATAGACATGTGCAACTGGCTGGGAAACATCAGCAAATCCATGCCGGACCAGTTGGGTTTGTCAGACCAATAGTACTATTCACACTCTACCGGCTTTTAGCTAATCACTCGTGTTGCGGGGCCTTACAATGTTAGCAACTCAGACAATCACCATCTTAGTACATTTCCGAACGATTCCCGTACAATAAAATATATATAAATACACGCAAATCCATGCGTTCAGTATGTACTTAAACATTTTAATAGTAACATGCTTTCCGCCCCGAGAAAATATTTAAAAACAATTCAGAAAAAGGGGCTCGTGAAACTCACCTTATCGCAAGCAAGTAGGTAACACAGTACGCAAGCTACTAGTCCGGGTCTGTAATACGATCCCTAAGTTCGTTACTATACAATCACTATTAATATAACTTTAACCGTGTTAACCGGTACATCTGGGGACACTGTTAACCCAGTACTGTACCCTTTCCGGGGGCAATGTTAACCCAGAAACACTTCTCCGGACTCAGATTGTGATATCGTTTAGAGTGCAATAGTCAAAATTACTATTAGTTCGTTTTCCCCGTTTTGCGTACCTAGCACGGTTATCCGTTTTTACGTTTCAAAAATGAGTTTGGTCACACACGACCCGAAAATAGTTGTTGACTGATAATTTAATTAAAGTTGTGAAATTAGAGCTCGGTTAAGACGCCCCGATTGGCCGCGGGACCCGTTTCCGTCTTTAGTGTACCGGAAACTGTTAAATCGGATAAAATTACCCAAATCATCCGAATTACTTTCGGATGATTTATTTTTACCTGTTTAACTCAGTTATATGAAAATAGTTCATTTTTAGGGTTTTTATACACCAGTCAGCTCGTTTAGGCGAACTTTACCGGTTTACGCGTTTTAAACTTTAAAAGTTTGTTTTTTTTAGCACAAATAATTATCCGTTTAATCTCGGATCTTGAAATTTTGCACAAATCACTTTTTGACAGTGGGGAATTTTATAAAAACATTTCCAGAATTAATTTTTATATTTAAAATTATTTATCTATTTTTAAACACCATTTAAACACTATATATGTCGTAAATGCCAAACGACCTTAGAAAAATCCCAAATTTTTCCTGGATAACCCCTGCCATCCACATAGTCCCCTGTAATTTTCCAGAACCAAAATCTCTTTTTACATGCCATTTTCACTAAAACCGAGCTAGAAAACCCTAGAACTTGTTTAACCGAAAAACCTACTTAGACTTCTCCAACTGACCTAAAATTTTGTGTGTGACTTTTACATGTTATAAGAAGCTTATCTTGAATTTTCCAGAATTTATCATGATACTTAAATATTTTTCACCATTTTTAGCCAAAACCGAGCATTAAATTTACCAAATATTCATCCTTTGTCCAAAAATTACCAAATTTTCACAGAACTCATATTTTCATGTATTTAACACTTTTGTAAAATTTCATGACCTAACTCTAAACCGTTCACAATATCTCCAAAAACTCATAACCGAACATAAACCGAATATACCTTTTGTTCTCCGCCACTACAAGCTACAAACTCGTCTTTCAGCCTTATCTACCACTAAATACAGAACCTATAGCTAACATACCACAATACCAAGCAAGTTACACTCACCATCAAGCCTCTTACACTATAGTTTCGGTTATTGTTTCAAAATTAAAGTTTAAACCGTAAAAATTCGTTTTTGGTTCGTTTAACTCCTTTCTTGGACCAAGATCCCTTGTATAACCCGTATACATCACTTGATAATGCAAGAATTGGTTTTCATCTCGGGTTTTCACCCCTTTTTTTACTTGAAACCTCATTTTCTTGCAAATAAACTCAAGAAACGAAGATGAAAACGTAAATAACTCGATTTTTACCTTGCTTTGTCTTCAAAATCTTTGGATTTCTAGAGAGATGATGGAGATTGGTTATTTACTTGAGAAAATGAAAAATTATGGTGGAATTATCCATTTATGGCCGTGAGTTTGGAGGGGGTGGGGTGGGGCCCACCTCCTTCATTCTAGTCCACAAGTTTGGATTTCCAATTGTGGATAACGTTTTGGATCAACTCAGTTCGGTTCGTTTTTCGTTTAGACGTTTAATTCGGCTTTTAAAAATGCATTTCATTTAAACCGGTTTAATACATTTAAAAGTTTAAACAATAACCCTTGTTTACTTAAAACACCATAATAATATTATTTGCGCATCTTTTTCGGCTTGAATGATGGTATCTTGCTCGGTTTGGTATTCATATTTCGTTTAACGTACCGACGTATCGTTAAATAGAAATTCTTTTTCTGTGCCGTACTTTACTTATCTCGAAGCATTAATGCTTCGTAAAAATCACTAAATATTATAGATATCATCTATAACTGAACCGTCGATTCGATCGGGTTTCAATAACTATCAATCGATTAATCGTATATTGAATACGATAAGTTTTCTAATCAAGTTTAATCAATTTTGAGAATCATATATCCTCGTATAATCACATCAATAAATCGTGCATTCAATAATAACTATAACGTAAATAGTACATGCCGGTTAGGGTCTACCTGATTTCGTCGGAATCGTTACAACTACCCAGGCCAGAATCCTCAAAGTTACGGTTATTAATTAAATGGAAAACGCAAGTTATGGAACTGGGATCATAAAATAGACACTTGACAGAAAACCCGAACATGACCCTTGAACTTCAAGAAGACGCCTATGGATTTCTAACAAGTTTTAAGACTCACCAGTTTTATATTAAACTTCCTCACGGTTATTTAATCGCTTATGTCTAAGTATCTTTTATGACGAAAACCTAACTTACAAGTCGGATTTCAAAAGATAGCAATGCAGACCCAATTAATTTAATAGACTAAGCTGACAATCAAACATAGACGGACTCGATACGAAAAAATAAAATATAGCAATCCCAACAAGCAAAGATCTTTCAAAAACCTATCACCTTACAGCTTTCTAGGCTGGCAGTTCACTTTTATCTATTTACTTGATTTTATTGTTTCTACGATTTTAATGCATATTAATCACAAACCAGCCAAGAACACACAGTAAATGACCTAAGAAAACCCTATTTTATGAAACAATCAACAAGGGCAATGTGAAACAATAAATTCAAGTAAACAAAACCAAGCAATCATACGCATCAATTAAATCAAACTCAACCGTTTACTTAGAACATAAAATCCATAACGAAACGAAATCCAAATAAAATCAAACGGAACTAAAGTTCATCACGACCTAGGCAGTCTATGAAATTTAGCCTAGCATCTCAAAGTCTAAATCAAACAAAACAAATAATAATGAAAACATGGTGAAAATCGAAAGAACGGAGAATTAAAGGCAATAAAACCCGTAATCTCCAAACGTGAACGTATAAGTCTTCACCGGCTGTCCTCTTGCCTTCAAAATCACCACAAAGCTCGAAAATATGCTCCAAAGTCTCTCCAAAATCGGCCAAGGGTTTCAGGTTAAGTCAGGTTTAAGTTAAATGTGTTTAAATAACCAAAACAAGGCCCGTCATTAAGCGAAAACGAAATTAATTAAGCCCAGTGTTGCCTAGGCACCGCGCGGAGGGCATTTGGCCTTCCCCCTTCGCGCGGTGCGACGTGCTTTTTATGGGGGCCGGTCAGACCGGTTCTCTGTTCTGGTTCTTCCTGACGCGTTCCAGATCTCCGTTTCAGCTCGTTTTTCGCCCTTTTAATCACGATCAAATCCCGGAACCTACGAAACATAAAAACGTTAGTAGTATACAATTCTTGACTAAAAACGAACAAAAACAATTAAAATATTAAATAAAATAAACAAGGGAAACATATATATTTAGCATTATATCAAATATCCCCACACTTATTCTTTTTTCGTCCCTGAAAAAGTTTGATGCAGTCGGATCAGAATCGGAAAATTACAGTCTAACAAACATATAAGTTAATTTTTAAAGCTCAGAAAAACGCAAAAACCGCGATCACCGATATTGTGGTCCACTTAAATCCATGCCTTAATCTTTACCGGGACAAATATGATCCGACAATTTTTTACTCAGTGGTTTACACAATTAAGACCCGCTTATTTTCAGCTTTTACCGGATCAGACCACCCCAACTTGACTTAAACCTCAAAATTAGTAGATTTTAAACTTTTTGTTGCTCTATTTTTTTATGAATAGTTAAGACGATCAAGGGTATTGTTTATCCACCTAAATTTAAGCATCAAAGTCTACCAAGCAGCTATTAGATATGATTAAGATTCAATTAATTTATAGCTAGTGTTCCCCACAAAATGACATACCTCTGTTATCAAGCAATACACCAAACCATTACCATAGGTGAGTATGCAAAATTTCATCTATAGGGCTTACATGTGGCGTGTCCCTTGTGATCCGTTTCATAATGGGACGCGAGCAAGGGGGCCCCACATGGCTAACAGTGTGGATGATCAAGTCTGTAATGCATTTGTACTTTTGTACATTTTGTGATCATGTTTAAAGACTTATATGGCAGAAATCTGCGGGTTTGCTCTTTTTAGCTTTATTTCAAATATACACAACCCCATTTGGAATTGTGAATACCCAGATGAATAGTCGGCATACAGACCCATGGTCTCCGGACCCGGAGTATCCCATCAATACAAGATTTGAGGTTATAAAACTATACGCCAATGATGTGTAAAACACTAAAACTAGCTGTTTAAGATTTATATCAGAGGCTACACGGCATACGCTAACGTTAAACCTACCCAAGCATCATATGATAACGTATTCAATTTTTTAAACTTTATAATATTTTCACTTTTCATACCAAGAATTGAGGCTTGAGTATGGTTGACTTTTCATACTTATTTTCCACAGACAAAACGCTTTACCCACAAGAGATTTCCGACCCATTTTATCAAATTGCCCTTTCATTTTCAAGGCTGAGCCTACCAACACATCACAAGTTAAGTGCGCTTTCTTTTATTTATCTCATATTATTAGTAGTTTGAAAAACCAATTTCCGATAAATATCATCATCTCCCACTTTAACGCAAAAAAACTAGATTCAAGGGACATTTTAAACATTTTTTCAATTTTTTATATTTTTTTTAATTTTTTATTTATTTATTTTTTTTAAACATAAACTCAATTTAAACTACGACTCAAATATCCTATCCCCACACTTAAATTTTGCATATTCCTCAATGCAAGGATAAGGACGAGCTAAATTAAAAGTAAAATTAAAATTAAAATAAAGTCGGACTACAAAAAACTAAAAACCTAAAAAATAATGTAACATCCTAAAATTTTAATGTTGAATAAAGAAAGTTATGTTTAGTGATTTCGCGTTAATTATTTAATATCGAGTAAGGAGCGGATCATGGACTTGGAATAATTGAGATGGGTTAAATGAGAATGGGCCTTAGGTTCATGGGATTTAAGGGATATAAATATTTCCTAAAACCCCAAACCATCATTCATTCCATCTATTTTCTAACACTCCAAGACACACACACCACACACCAAACACCACTGGCCGGCCGAGGAGAGGAACGGACAGATCTGAGAGAGAGAGAGCGTTGGTTGTGATTAAACAAGTAAACGAGATCCAAACAACCTCAAAAAGGTATGATTCTTGATCTTTGAAGTTTAAAGATCCAAGTTTTATAGTGTAGATACGACCGAAAATGGTTGGGAAACGTAGTGGGTGATGTCGAACCATAACAAGGGTGTTAAAATCGCCCAAAATGCTGGACAGAAATCAAAGCCGTGGCTGATCTGGGCAACTTCACCTGCAACTGGGCAACTTCGCCTTCAAAGCGATAACTTCGCCTTCAAAGCGATAACTTCGCCTGAGGCCAAGTTCGCCTAATTGATAACTTCGCCTGAGGCCACGTTCGCCTAATTGATAACTTCGCTTACGGCCAAGTTCGCCTAACTGGTAACTTCGCCTAAAGCCAAGTTCGCCTGATAACTTCGCCTAGAGCTAAGTTCGCCTGAGGTTTAACTTCGCCTAAAGCCAAGTTCGCCTGATAACTTCGCCTAAAGCTAAGTTCGCCTAAGGTTTAACTACGCTTAAAGTCAAGTTCGTTTAGAAAATAAATTAAAAATCTAATGAAAAAATGTGTTAAGACAGCTCGACCCCAGCCAGGGGCTCTGCCCCTTGGACCCTGCTAGGGGCAGCCGCCCCTAGACCCCGCTGCCAGGGGCGCTGCCTCCGGATCCCCGTTCGTTGTGGGTCATATAAAGATAGAAATACATTATGAGAAGTGATAGTTAATTGATACGTATACTTGTTATACAGTCAGCCGTTCACAACTGAAGAAAGGGATTACGATTAACGGCGAACGTAACCATGTTCAGGTGAGTTTCTAGCCCCATTTATGTGTTATGTTTTCGGGGCTGTGTGCATACTTGATATGTTTGTTAATACGCTTATCCTAAGAGGTAAGTGTATGCCTTATGTGAATGATATGATATGTATGAATGATTGCTTGATGGTACGTGAACGATCTTCGGATATTGCACGTACTGTCAGGTTGTAACGCTATGTGTAAGGTAAGAATGATATGTATGCTTATGTGTATGAACGTGATAAAGTTAATAAAAGAAGGAAATGACGGTTGCATGGTTGTATGGTTACGAAAAGGGTACCAAGCCCTAATAATACTCGAGGTATGATGTATGGTTGTATGGTAACGAAGAGGGAATCGAACCCTACTAATATTCGAGAACTAGGGAACCGAACCCTGCTAATATTCGAGGAAAGAGGGAAACCGAGCCCTAATAATACTCGTGGAAAGAGGGAAACCGAGCCCTAATAATACTCATGGAAAGAGGGTACCGAGCCCTAATAATACTCGAGGAAGGAGGGTACCGAGCCCTAATAATACTCGAGGAAGGAGGGTACCGAGCCCTAATAATACTCGAGGAATGTAGGGCGTAATGCTCTTTATAACGTAAGATATGAAGGTAAGTTAATACAAAAGAAAGAATGAAAGTATGAAAGTATGAAAGTATGAATGAAAGAATATAAGTTTATGTGTATTGTATAGTGTATGATTAACTAGAACTCACTCAGCGTAGCTGACTTTTAGTATGCACGCAGGTGAGTAGGATGAGGCGGCTTGCTTGAGGAGACACGTGGCATTGAACAAGAGTCTGGCATCTGAAGACTTATGATGTTTTAATTTTAATGCTTTAATGTTGAAAGACAAAGGATGTTTTGAGACAAGTTATGAATTATGTAATGTTTTATGAAAGTTTTATATTCCGCGTAAATGTTTTAATTAACTCTGATATTTAGAACTGTGTTTATGAGTAAATCCAACACGAAAGTAGGGCTACCGGTAACGGGGCCTTACAAGTTGGTATCAGAGCAAAGTTCGAGAGATTTAAGCATCCTACATGCTTAGACTCGAATAGAGTATGGGATATAAATAAGAAAGGAAAGAAGATGCCAGTTCAAGAATGCCAAGTTTCGCTCAAGCAAGATCAGTGAAGGTAAAGTGTATGATTAAATGATATATGTTAATGAGAAAGAAAAGATACGTGAACGACAGGGATAGGAATAATTGATTGTTTGATTTGACAAACTGCTTAAATAGGACCAGCACAAATAGACTCATAAAGGGAAGTGTATGGGACACGGAAAGTAACGTGATCAGCTAATCACAACTGGCCACTGTTATTACCTGTTAGCCTTGCTATCCTTGTACTAAATAATTCCTTGAGTGATGATGTTTGTGTTTTCCCTTTTAGAATACGATGGCTGGAGCTGGAGACATTGTTGGAGCTGGAGGTCGCACTGGACGACGCGGCAGGCCTCGTCGTGTCCAGCAACCTTCGGTTGAGACAGCTTCCAACACCGAAGCTGAAGGAAGCACAGCGGGAAGAAACCCGGAAAACAATGAATGAGTTCAACTGGATCCCGCCATTCAAGCAGCTATTGTTCAAGCTGTGGCCACTGCTGTGAAGAATATTACCCCGGGAAGGTCTGCTGGAAGCCGTGAAAGAACTGTTGAAGGGGCAGGTGGTAATGATAGAAAGGATGACGAGAGGGAAAGGGGTGACTCAAGTGAGGTAAGGTCTGTGAAAGATGATGATAGGAAGAGGGGCCGAGGCGGTTGCAACTATAAGTCCTTCAAAGGTTGTGACCCGCCTAAGCTGACTGGTTTAGGAGATGCAATCGCTACTCTTCAGTGGATAACCGCCATGGATAAGGTTATCCGCATTAGCGAGTGTCGTCCCGATCAAGCGGTAGGTTATGCTACTCAATCATTTGAAGATGAGGCTATGTATTGGTGGGAGAGTGTGGAGCAGAGGAAGACCCGTGAAGAGATCAAAGAGATGAAGTGGGACGATCTGAAGGAGTTAGTGATGATGAAGTTCTGTGCTGACGCCGAGGTTGAAAGGGCGGAGATGAAGTTCCTAAACTTGAAAGCTGGGACAATGACACATCGTGAGTACACCACCGAGTTCAATCGAATGTCTAGGTTGGTGCCCGATATGGTCAACACTGAGGCTAAAAGGATCAAGTGTTACATGAGGGGATTACCACAGAGAGTCCGCATGTTAGTCAGGACAAGTAAACCTGCTACTTTCGATTCTGCTGTCGAACTCGCAGAAATAGTCTATGCAGACTTGGCTGCGGATGATGTGGTGGTGGGAGACGAGAAGAAAGAAAAGAAATGGGTCGCTCATTCTAAACGACCCGGTACCCAGATGTGGAACCCTAAGAACAAGCAGCCGAGAGTTTGGGAGAACAGGTCGTGCAAGACCTGTGGCAAGGCACACAGTGGTGAGTGTAGGTGGGGAAAGGGTTCGGATACATGTTATAAGTGTGGAAAGATTCATGCCGGAGAATGTAGATTTGGGTCGAATGTTTGCTACAAGTGTGGGAAGGCAGGTCATTATGCTCATGAGTGCAGTTCTAAGCCAGCATGCTACAAGTGTGGTAAGACAAGTCATTTTGCTAGGGAGTGTACCGAGAGTGAAGCTGGAGGTAGTAGAAGGAAGGATGCCGATCAAGCTAGGCCAAGAACTAGAGCCTACATGTTTACCCAAGAGCAAGCTAGACAGATTCCTGATGTTGTGACCGGTATGTTCTTAGTAAACGGCATTTCTGCTGCTGTATTATTTGATTCGGGCGCAAACAAAAGTTTCGTAGTCAAACCATTTAGTAAACTAGCTAAAATGAAATGTTGCCGAGTGTCTGAGACTCTTATAGTAGAAACCACTAGTGACACTTCGGTTAAAATAATGAAAATGGTTAAGGACTGTAGGATAGAATTGGAGGGACATGAGTTCCCTGTTACCTTATACGTTATGACCTTGGGAGGGTTCGATGTGGTTTTGGGTATGGATTGGTTGTCTGAGTTTGAGGCTCAGATAGTGTGTAAGAGTAGGATGATAAGGTTAAAGTCATTAGATGGTAGTGCGGTGAGAATTTATGGTGATAAAGAAAGTTCTGGGCTTAATGTCATTTCGATGATAAAAGCCGAGGGTTTGCTAAGGCGAGGGTGTTGTGCCTACCTGGCGTATGTCGTCAACGTTACGGCCGAGACGAAAGAAATGAAAGATGTTCCTATTGTGCGCGACTACCCAGAAGTATTCCCTGAGGATCTTCTGGGGTTGCCACCGGAGCGAGAGATAGAATTTCAGATAGATTTAATACCAGGAGCCCAACCTGTCGCGAAAGCGCCTTACCGTCTAGCACCGTCTGAGATGAGAGAATTGATGTCCCAACTGCAAGAACTCCTCGACAAAGGTTTCATAAGACCGAGTGTTTCCCCGTGGGGCGCACCAGTATTGTTCGTGAAAAAGAAGGATGGAAGTATGAGAGTGTGCATAGACTATCGTGAGTTGAATAAGCTTACGGTAAAGAATAGATATCCGTTGCCAAGGATTGATGATCTGTTTGACCAACTGCAAGGTTCAAGTTGGTTCTCACGAATAGATCTCAGATCAGGCTACCATCAGCTGAAGGTGAAAGAGGCAGACATCCCTAAGACAGCGTTCCGAACGCGGTATGGACACTACGAGTTCCTCGTAATGTCATTCGTTCTAACCAATGCTCCTGCAGCATTTATGGACATGATGAATAGGGTGTGTCGACCGATGTTGGATAAGTCGGTTATCGTCTTCATCGATGATATATTGATTTATTCAAAGAGAGAGTCTGACCATGCCGAGCATCTGAGAGAGGTATTAGAAGTTCTGAAGAAAGAGAAGTTGTACGCCAAGTTTTCGAAGTGCGCGTTCTGGTTAAGAGAAGTGCAATTTTTAGGTCATGTGGTTAATCCGGAGGGGATTACCGTGGACCCAGCTAAGATTGAAGCGATAACGAATTGGAAGACTCCGCAGAATCCGACTGATATGCGAAGCTTCCTAGGGTTAGCTGGCTACTATAGGAGATTCATCGAAGGTTTCTCCAAAATAGCCGCACCGCTGACCGGTATGACCCGAAAGTCGATAGTATTCAGTTGGGGAAAGTTTCAGGAAGAAGCCTTAGAAGAATTGAAGAAGAGACTCACGCAAGCTCCAATCCTTGCTCTACCCGATGGTGACGAGGATTTCGTTGTTTGTGCTGATGCCTCGCATCAAGGGTTAGGTTGCGTGTTGATGCAACGAGGGAAAGTGATAGCTTACGCGTCTAGACAGTTGAAGGTCCATGAGAGTACTTATCCGACGCATGATTTGGAGTTAGCAGCTGTAGTGCATGCTCTTAAGATATGGAGGCATTATCTGTATGGTACTAAGTGTACTATCTATACCGATCACAAGAGTCTAAAGTACTTCTTCGAGCAGAAAGAACTGAACATGAGGCAGAGAAGATGGTTAGAATTGATAAAGGATTACGACTGTGAGATTAAATATTACCCCGGTAAAGCTAACGTGGTCGCTGATGCGCTATGTCGTAAGAATGAGGAAGTCCTTGCAGTAGTGAAGTCATACAAGTTGATCATGAACCCGAGTCTTTTTGAAGAAATCATCAAGGTGCAGTCAGAGGTGTTAGTAAAGAAAGAAAGGATTTATGGCCAGCAAGACGAGTTGATGGAAAACACTCATGGAGTTAAAACTAGGTTCGACCGTATGTGGATCCCACGCCATGGTGATCTTAGAAGTCGAATCTTAGATGAAGCTCATAAGTCAAGGTACTCAATCCATCCTGGAGCTACAAAGATGTACCAAGACTTGAAGAGAGATTACTGGTGGCCAGTAATGAAGAATGATGTAGTGGATTATGTTAGCAAGTGCTTAACTTGCTTACAAGTCAAAGCCGAGCACCAAAAGCCTTATAGGAAAATGCAACCGCTAAAGATACCTGAGTGGAAATGGGAACACATCACCATGGATTTCATAACTAAGCTACCTCGTACAGCTAAGCAACATGATACCATTTGGGTGATTGTGGACCGCTTGACCAAGAGTGCTCACTTTCTGCCCATACGAGAGGCCATCTCGTCAGAAACGTTAGCAAGCTTGTTCATCAAAGAAGTTGTAACCAAGCATGGAGTACCGTTATCGATCGTGTTTGATAGAGATACACGGTTTACTTCGAGGTTATGGAAGAAATTCCATGAAGCTATGGGGACGAGGTTGAACATCGGTACGGCGTATCATCCTCAAACCGATGGACAGTCTGAAAGGACGATCCAAACCCTTGAGGATATGCTACGTGCTTGTGTTTTAGATTTTGGTGGAAGTTGGGATGATCATCTGCATCTGGCAGAGTTCTCCTATAACAACAGTTACCATTCAAGTATTGGTATGCCACCGTTTGAGATGCTTTACGGTAGACGATGTAGAACCCCGGTGTGTTGGGGTGAGATTGGTCAGAAAGAATTGGGAAGCCTAGAAGTGGTTCAAGAAACGTCTTCAAAGTTCGATCAGATCAAAGGAAGAATGAAAGCCGCGCAAGACAGACAAAAGTCTTATGCAGATAAGCGGCGACGACCAATTGAGTTTAACGTTGGTGACAATGTGATGCTCAAGGTCTCGCCTTGGAAGGGGATTATCCGTTTTAGGAAAAGAGGAAAGTTGAGTCCGAGGTACATTGGACCGTTCAAGATTGTAAATCGTGTGGGTGAAGTAGCTTATAAACTGGATTTACCCGATGAGTTAGAAGGAATTCATTCAACCTTCCATGTTTCTCATTTGAGGAAGTGTCTAGCTGATGACACGTCTCACGTGCCGTTGATGGACATTGAGGTTGATGAACAATTGAACTACATCGAGCAACCGATAGAGATCGTTGATCGCAAGGAGAAGCAGCTTCGTCACAAGATTATACCTCTGGTAATAGTGATATGGAAACACCGCAAGGGATCAGATGCTACTTGGGAAGCCGAGGATGAGATGCGCAAGTTTTACCCTAGTTTGTTTATGTAATAGTTAGGTTTCGGGGATGAAACCTCTTTAAGGAGGGAAGACTTGTAACATCCTAAAATTTTAATGTTGAATAAAGAAAGTTATGTTTAGTGATTTCGCGTTAATTATTTAATATCGAGTAAGGAGCGGATCATGGACTTGGAATAATTGAGATGGGTTAAATGAGAATGGGCCTTAGGTCCATGGGATTTAAGGGATATAAATATCCCCTAAAACCCCAAACCATCATTCATTCCATCTATTTTCTAACACTCCAAGACACACACACCACACACCAAACACAGCCGGCCGGCCGAGGAGAGGAACGGACAGATCTGAGAGAGAGAGAGCGTTGGTTGTGATTAAACAAGTAAACGAGATCCAAACAAGCTCAAAAAGGTATGATTCTTGATCTTTGAAGTTTAAAGATCCAAGTTTTATAGTGTAGATACGACCGAAAATGGTTGGGAAACGTAGTGGGTGATGTCGAACCATAACAAGGGTGTTAAAATCGCCCAAAATGCTGGACAGAAATCAAAGCCGTGGCTGATTTGGGCAACTTCGCCTGCAACTGGGCAACTTCGCCTTCAAAGCGATAACTTCGCCTTCAAAGCGATAACTTCGCCTGAGGCCAAGTTCGTAAGGGATTACGATTAACGGCGAACGTAACCGTGTTCAGGTGAGTTTCTAGCCCCATTTATGTGTTATGTTTTCGGGGCTGTGTGCATACTTGATATGTTTGTTAATACGCTTATCCTAAGAGGTAAGTGTATGCCTTATGTGAATGATATGATATGTATGAATGATTGCTTGATGGTACGTGAACGATCTTCGGATATTGCACGTACTGTCAGGTTGTAACGCTATGTGTAAGGTAAGTATGATATGTATGCTTATGTGTATGAACGTGATAAAGTTAATAAAAGAAGGAAATGACGGTTGCATGGTTGTATGGTTACGAAAAGGGTACCGAGCCCTAATAATACTCGAGGTATGATGTATGGTTGTATGGTAACGAAGAGGGAATCGAACCCTACTAATATTCGAGAACTAGGGAACCGAAACCTACTAATATTCGAGGAAAGAGGGAAACCGAACCCTAATAATACTCATGGAAGGAGGGAAACCGAGCCCTAATAATACTCGTGGAAAGAGGGTACCGAGCCCTAATAATACTCGAGGAAGGAGGGTACCGAGCCCTAATAATACTCGAGGAAGGAGGGTACCGAGCCCTAATAATACTCGAGGAATGTAGGGCGTAATGCTCTTTATAACGTAAGATATGAAGGTAAGTTAATACAAAAGAAAGAATGAAAGTATGAAAGAATGAAAGTATGAAAGTATGAAAGTATGAATGAAAGAATATAAGTTTATGTGTATTGTATAGTGTATGATTAACTAGAACTCACTCAGCGTAGCTGACTTTTAGTATGCACGCAGGTGAGTAGGATGAGGCGGCTTGCTTGAGGAGACACGTGGCATTGAACAAGAGTCTGGCATCTGAAGACTTATGATGTTTTAATTTTAATGCTTTAATGTTGAAAGACAAAGGATGTTTTGAGACAAGTTATGAATTATGTAATGTTTTATGAAAGTTTTATATTCCGCGTAAATGTTTTAATTAACTCTGATATTTAGAACTATGTTTATGAGTAAATCCAACACGAAAGTAGGGCTACCGGTAACGGGGCCTTACAAATAAAAACAAAATTCAAAATAAAAAAAATTAACAAGCTAGATAAAGGAAAAGACTTAGCTGGTAATATGTGCATGAGATATGATGCCAAAGTCTTCTTCCATGAATGCCCTCCAACTACGAACGTGCTCAGCAAATAGTAACTCCTTCTCTCTCACACGAACGCAAGCGACAAAACAAAACAAACATATCTAAAAATGTATCTTATCATAATGATAGATATTAAGCAATTAAAGTGTTTCACATCAACCGACAAATAAATCATGAATAATTAGCAGCAAATAATAAATATAAAGTATACGTTTTAGCTGCTCCATCATCCCCACACTTATCTTTTGCAATATACTCTTCCTTGGGGATCGTTTCTCTAGCTCACTCAAACTTCAAACCAGCAAAACTCAAAAAAACAAAACAAAGTCGAACTACAAAAAACTACGTTAGTGACTCGATGAATTATACAAACTCCACGAAACCTCCCCACACTTGAACTTAATCAGGAGGTTTCTCCTTGATCTGGACCCTGTCCAACCCTTTCAGTTCCACCTGGAATTTATCAAACAGTAATATATCAATGGTGGAACCGCAAAATATTAAATTAGAATTAAAAATCAATAACGGGTCAGACCACCTATATTTAAACACTCCTAGCAAAAGCCGAATGCGTTGTATGTATCGAGAACACAGGTCGTGTTTGACTTTTAATGGCTTTTTCACTCACGTAAACCATCTTCTAAAGTATACGCAACTTCGGTTTTCAGGTAACCTATCATCCTTGGCCTTATCCCGTGGTTTTGATTCCTGATCATCATTAAAACATAGTCCACGGGCCGGCAATGGTGTTCTTCCTCCAACACCGCATCCTCATATATAACGTCCTCTACAAGTAGGGCCTCGAAAAACGCAACATCCCCATTAACGTCCAATGTGTCTCCCTCGTCATACTCTGACAATCCATCCAACTCCAGATCAGGGAATTCATCTTCCTCACTCAATTCATTCACAACCTCTTCCTCAACGCCAAACATCAACTCAAGTGAATCTTCCAAATCCACGTCATCCTCTATCTCTTCTTTCTTCACTAACGACCTCTGATAAGCAGCCCACTCTTCTTCATTTATCTCATCATCAGAGTCACTCCCAAAATCAATAATAGCATGTGAAACCGGAGGTGGGACTTCAACATCTATTTTTTTCTTTGTTACTTGAATGATTTCCTCATCTGACTGCTCAACATATTCCAAGGATCTCAACCTCTCCATTTCATCTTCTTCATCCAGTCTCGTAGAAATTTCTTCTACTTGACGTTGGAGATCTGTAATAATATCTTGGTGATTTTTGAAGATGGTATCATGCTCAACGAACATCTTTTGGGTATCTGTAGCCATGTATTGAACCAACATCTTTTCTTTCCTACCCATAGCAGCTACATCCTCATCAGAAAGGCTTTTAGAAAATTGATCATAACACTGCTTCTGGTTTTGCTGAGGTTGCTGATACGAATTATCAAAATAATACGGAAAAGGTCACTATGAAAAATTTTGCACCGGCTACACAGAAGGGTTAGTACGATTATATGGACATGCACGAGTCATATGACAACCAGCGCATCTATAACAAATAAATCTAGAACCCTTGTATGTACAATCATAGGATAAATGAGGTTCACCACACGTATCACAATTAAGGTTACTATAGTATGGACATTTAATGGTAAAGTGCGGTCCATTACAAATTTCACACATAATTACAAGAATAAGAAAAAGACACGGACAATTAGACACCTACGACCAAAGAAAAAAATAAACACGCAAAAATCTAATTAACTAAAACCCTAAAAACTCAAAAGCAAAAACACAATCGCACGTATATAGCAAGTAAGTCCAATCAAAGCTAACAACGCAATCGCCAAGAGTCCCCGGCAAAGACGCCAAAAACTTGATGTGCTAAAAGTAGTCAAATAATAAATAACTAAAATTATACTAATCTAGACACTAAGTAATACTCTAGACCCTTAAACTTAACTTAAACTACTAACCGGCAAGTGAACCGATCGACTCTAGTACAGCTAAGTAAGTCCGGATATCAAACCCACGAGACTCTTTAAATTACGAAATTAGCAAACAAGACTCAACTACAAGACACGACTATTTATTAATAATATTTGAGGGGGAATTTAATACTAATAATTAACTAATAATTACATAACTATTAAACTAATAATTAAACTATTAAAACCCTAAACCTAATTAATATAACAATAATAAAACATAATCATTACCTTAAACTTAATTAATTAATTAATAAACCTTTAACCCTAGTTAACTAATAAACAATCAAATAAACTTAGATTAATTCAGATGACAAAGATAACTACCCAGGCCAGAATCCCCAAAGTTACGGTTATTAATTAAATGGAAAACGGAAGTTATGGAACTAGGATCATAAAATAGACACTTGACAGAAAACCCGAACAGGACACTTGAACTTCAAGAAGACGCCTATGGATTTCTAACAAGTTTTAAGACTCACCAGTTTTATATTAAACTTCCTCACGGTTATTTAATCGCTTATGTCTAAGTATCTTTTATGACGAAAACCTAACTTACAAGTCGGATTTCAAAAGATAGCAATGCAGACCCAATTAATTTAATAGACTAAGCTGACAATCAAACATAGACGGACTCCTTACGAAGAACTAAAATCTAGCAATCCCGACAAGCAAAGTTCTATCAAAAACCTATCACCTTACAGCTTTCTAGGTTGGCAGTTCACTTTTATCTATTTACTTGATTGTATTGTTTCTATGATTTTAATGCATATTAATCACAAACCAGCGAAGAACACACAGTAAATGACCTAAGAAAACCCTATTTTATGAAAACAATCAACAAGGGCAATGTGAAACAGTAAATTCAAGTAAACAAAACCAAGCAATCATACGCATCAATTAAATCAAACTCAACCGTTTACTTAGAATATAAAATCCATAACGAAACGAAATCCAAATAAAATCAAACCGAACTAAGGTTTATCACGACCTAGGCAGTCTATGAAATTTAGCCTAGCCTCTTAAAGTCTAAATCAAACAAAACAAATAATAATGAAAACATGGTGAAAATCTAAAGAACGAAGAATTAAAGGCGATAAAGCCCGTAATCTCCAAACGTGAACGTATAAATCTTCACCGACTGTCCTCTTGCCTTCAAAATCACCACAAAGCTCGAAAATATGCTTCAAAGTCTCTCCAAAATCGGCCAAGGGTTTCAGGTTAAGTTAGGTTTAAGTTAAATGTGTTTAAATAACCAAAACAAGGCCCGTCATTAAGCGAAAACGAAATTAATTAAGCCCAGTGTTGCCTAGGCGCCGCGCGGAGGGCATTTGGCATTCCCCCTTGGCGAGGCGCAGCGTGCTTTTTTATGGGGGCTGGTCAGACCGGCCCGGTCTGACCGGTTCTCTGTTCTGGTTCTTCCTGACGCGTTCCGGATCTCCGTTTCAGCTCGTTTTAGCTCGTTTTTCGTCCTTTTTAATCACGATCAAATCCCGGAACCTACGAAACATAAAAACGTTAGTAGTATACAAATCTTGACTAAAAACGAATAAAAACAATTAAAATATTATATAAAATAAATAAGGGAAACATAAATTTTTAGCATTATATCAATTTACAACCTTCCACCTTGGATGTGTATGAAAAGAAAGTTCATCATGCTTTCTTTATTAATATCCAGAGTGCCAGGAAACAATATTGATGTGTTTTTACAGCCTTTAATTGACGATCTAGCATCTGTATTTGAGGTCGGGGAGCCAACATATGATGCATATAAACAAGAAATGTTTACACTACGTGCAGTTGTGTTATGGGAGATTAATGATTACCCTCCTCTTGGTACACTATGTGGTTGCCCTTACAGTGGATTTAAAGGTTGTGTAGTGTGTCGGGGCGACACTCAGTGTGTTCGAATTTTTCACACAAAGAAGCAGAGTTATGTTGCCCACATAAGGTATTTATCACATGACCACCCTTTCAGAAAAGAAACAAAGACGTTCAACGGAAAAGAAGAGATGATAACCGCTAAAGAGCCTATGACAGGGGAAGAGATATACGACGAGGTCAAAAACATTAAGAATGAATGGGGAAAGGGATCAGAATCTCTAAGTGGGAGTAAGAGAAAAAGGGATAACACAACACCGTATCCATATTGGAAGAAGTTCAACATATGATACCAACGGCTCAGCTATTGGAAGTATTTACCTGTCCAACATTGTATTGATTTGATGCATGTTGATAAGAATATGGCAGAAAGTATTGTCGGGGCGTTGATGAACATTCCAAGTAGGACAAAAGACGGATTGGCAGCTAGAAAGGATTTGGAGTTTTTAGGGATTAAAAAGGAGTTGCAACCGAAAGCAAAAGGCAACAATACAGAACTGCCTGCAGCATGCTTCACATTATCAGCACAAGAAAAAGACATGTTTCTTGAAACATTGTATAAACTGAAGGCTCCACTAGGGTATTGTTCTAACTTCTCTAGTTTGGTGAATCTTAAAGAAAGGAAGCTACAAGGCCTTAAATCACATGATTATCACATGCTTATGTAACAGTTTCTGCCCCTTGCGATACAGTCCATCATGCAATAACCAATGAGAAATGCTATAATCAGACTGTAAGGCCCCGTTACCGGTAACCCTACTGTCGTGTCGGATTTACTCATAAACACAGTTCTTCAAATCAGAGCTTATTAAAACTTTTCGCGGAATATAAAACGTCAATAATTTGTTACAAAACATTAAATCTTTTCCTTGATACCATAACACCAAAACTTTATATTTAAAACATCTTTACTTCTTTCTTCAGATGCCAGCCGTTCAATCCATGCCATGTGCCATCCTCATGCTAACTCTATAATCAGCTCACCTGCGTGCATACTAAAAGTCAGCTACGCTGAGTGAGTTCTAGTTAATCACATAATCATACAATACATTCTTGCATTTCATACTTTCTTACCTTCATACTTTTATACATTCATATATTCATACTTTTATTCATTCATACTTCTATACATTCATGTATTCATGCTTTTATTCTTTCATACTTCTATACATTCATGTATTCATACTTTTATTCTTTCATACTTCTATACATTCATATATTCATACGTTTTAAAGAGCCTTTCGCCCTATAACCTCACAGATATTATAAGGGTCTGGTCCCTAACATCACAGATATTATAAGGGTCTGGTCCCTAATATCACAGATATTATAAGGGTCTGGTCCCTAACATCACAGATATTATAAGGGTCTGGTCCCTAACGTCACAGATATTATAAGGGTCTGGTCCCTAACGTCACAGATATTATAAGGGTCTGGTCCCTAACATCACAGATATTATAAGGGTCTGGTCCCTAACATCACAGATATTATAAGGGTCTGGTCCCTTGTTTTCGAATATTAGAAGGGTTCGATTCCCTCTTCGTCACCATACAACCATACATCATACCTCGAGTATTAGTAGGGCTCGGTACCCTTTTCGTAACCATACATTATCATTTCTTTCTTCTATTATCTCTATCATGTTCATACACATAAACATACATATCATACTTACCTTACACATAGTGTTACAACCTGACAGTACGTGCAATATCCGAAGATCGTTCACGTACCATCAAGCAATCATTCCTATATATCATATCATTCACATAAGGCATACACTTATCTCTTAGGATAAGCGTATTAACAAACATATCGAGTATGCACATAGCCCCGAAAACATAACACATAAATGGGGCTAGAAACTCACCTGGATACTGTTACGCTCTCCGTTAATAGTTATTCCCCTCTTGAGCTGTGCACGGCTAACTGTATAATATTTACACGTATCAATTAGCTACTACTACTTATGTTGCGTTTCTATCTTTATATGACCCACAACGAACGGGGGTCCGGGGGCAGCGCCCCTGGTAGCGGGGTTCTAGGGGCGGCAGCCCCTAGCGGGGTCCAAGGGGCAGAGCCCCTGGCTGGGGTTAAGCTGCCAGGTCAGCTTGGAAAAATTTTATTTTCGATAACTGCCTTAACACATTTTCCATTAGGTTTTTAATTTATTTTATAAACGAACTTCGCTTCAGGCGAAGTTAAACCTTAGGCGAACTTGGCTTCAGGCGAAGTTAAACCTTAGGCGAACTTGGCTTCAGGCGAAGTTAAACCTTAGGCGAACTTGGCTTCAGGCGAAGTTATACCTTAGGCGAACTTGGCTTCAGGCGAAGTTAAACCTTAGGCGAACTTGGCTTCAGGCGAAGTTAAACCTTAGGCGAACTTGGCTTCAGGCGAAGTTAAACCTTAGGCGAACTTGGCTTCAGGCGAAGTTATACCTTAGGCGAACTTGGCTTCAGGCGAAGTTATCCTTAGGCGAAGTTACGCTTGAAGGCGAAGTTCATCAGGCGAACTTAATCTTGCAGGCGAAGTTGTCGCGCTGCAGATCTGTTTGCCCATAACTCCTTCGTTTCTTAGCCAAATAACTCGATTTTGGTACCCACGGAACCGTATGATCGGCGCCTACAAACCCCAACCATCAAATCGGCCTAAAATCGACGTTTTAGGGGTCCGATTTGGGCAGTTGGGTTTCGGGTCCGGTTAACCCATCCAATCCTAACCATTTTCAGTAATATTAGCTTTGTTGGATTAGTTCTTACCTTATCAACTCAGATCTATTCAACAGAATCTCGGGTCTCGGCTTCGAATCTCGGTCGGTTATGTGTGTGTTTTTGAGGAGTGTAAAAGAGAAAGATGGAAATAAATGATATTTTGGGCTTGGGATGGGTATTTATCTCTCTCAAGCCCACGGACCCAAGGCCCATTCTCATTTAACCCATCTTACGCAATCTAAGTCCAAGACCCACATACATTTCCCAACACTAGCCCGACCCATACCAACTCCTATTCTATTATTTATTTCCTGATAACCCGAGTAATCTTTCCCTCTATTGTTAAGTAATATAATTAATATTATCTCGAAATTTCGGGATGTTACACAGACTTTGTTTTTTTTTTCAAGTCAATTTGTAGCAAAGAAATCATTGTAGAAGAGCTTGATAAGATGCAGGAAAAGCAAATAGTTACACTGTGCCTGCTGGAGAAGTACTTTCCTCCATCATTTTTTGATGTCATGGTTCACTTAACCGTGCACCTTGTCAGAGAGATAAAATTATGTGGGCCACCATACTTTCGTTGGATGTATCCCTTTGAAAGGTGTATGAAGAATATCATAGGGCATGTGCGAAACAAAACTTATCCAGAAGGGTGCATTGCTGAGGAGAACATTGTGGAAGAAACAATCGAGTTTCTCAGAGAATACCAAAAAAACATCAAGAGTACTGTTGGTATTCCACATGATAAGCATGATGATAAATGGGAGACAATTCCTGTCATAAGCGCTAAATCAGTTGAAGTTTCTCCTGATCTCTTCAAGAGAGCACATTTCTATGTGCTGCAGAATACGCCTGAAATAGCGCCGTATATCGAGTAAGTATTACTAACATATATACTCTAGATTATATATATATATATATATATTAATTCACAATATATTATACTCCTACTTGCAGACAACACAAAACCTCTTTAAAAACCAAATGCCTGGTAAACGACAAGCATTGCTGGAGAAGGAGCATACTTTAAAGTTTGGTGAATGGTTACGCGACAAGGTAGATCAATTTATTAAGTCTTCTATAATTTTTAAAAATATTTTATAGTTTCTGCAATGTAGGTGAAGAATCTAATCTTTATAATGAAATTCAGGTTGAAAGAGAGCTAGCGGGCTCCCCAGGTTCTATATCGGAAACCGTAAAGTGGATTGCACACGGAGCACACCGCAACGTATACAAATACGACTCATACGACATCAACGGTTTTGAATTTGGTACAAAATCTCATGATGGTAGAGTTTATCAGAACAGCGGGGTTGGTGTAGAGGCGGATGACATGCACATAAAAAAAGACGTGGTGACCTATGGACAAAACTTTTATTTTGGGGTTTTGCAAGAGATATGGTATCATACCACAAGAATTCCGGTCTTCATGTGCCGATGGGTTGACCGTAAACATGTCAAACATGATATTATTGGTTACACGTCTGTCGACCTAAACAAATTTGGCCACAAGGATGACCCGTTCATATTGGCCTCGCAAGCATGCCAGGTGTTTTATGTTCAAGATCAGTTGGATAGAAAAAAGCATGTTTTCCCCATGACTCCACCTAAGAATTATAGGCATTCGTATGACGAGGTCGATGAGGAATTTAGTACGGTAACTTTCCCTCATGAGGGTAATACATTGCCACTTGTACAACCAAATCAACTACTTCGTAATGAGTCCCCGGATGATTACTAGAGGCCCAGGAAAAAGCTTACAACTATTCTTAATAGAGATTGAACCTTGCAAAGAACTGCTGGTTACAATAACTGAGGGTTCCAGCACACATTTTATGGTGATTGACGCCAATGTCGGGGTTGTCGACCCAGCAGTTGTATTCGTTCGCCTAGTTAGATGTAAATAATGTTTAAATTTAGTTGTGATACATGATATCACCATTTTTTACTTTGTACTTATTAATTCAAACTAAATACATATTGGTTGTTTTTAATACTATTACTACTTATACAGGCCGGTTTGTTGAATTCATTTCATCTTCTGGCTATTTTGGTCAATTGGTGTCAAGTTCAAACATACATCATGTTACATCGATAAAAGTCACAACTGACTTGTAGTGTATCATAGGTACAATTTGAGCAGCAGAAAATAAACGATTCAATAAAGTCATTACACTCATAACTGACTCGTGCAATATCAAAGTTACATTAATAAAAGTCATTCACAGTTTTTTACCAAGAAATTATTATGAATAAAACCATAATACAAAGAAAGCCCAAAAATGCATCATCTTGTCTAGGGTGTTCATGGTTCGGTTGGAAACCGAGAAACCGCCCAAACCGGCCATTAGTGACAGTCATCATTTCTCGTATGATGGTTTTGTTTCATGCACAACCTCAATTTGGTTATGTTTCAACATACTTTTCAAAAGCTGGTTTCATGCAAAACATTATCAACTCATTTTATAAAAAAAGACCATTATGCCCTTCTTTTCACTAACCTGCATACCAAAATTGTACCCTCCATACTCAGATCTTTGACCAAAGCAACTGTGGGTCTTAGACTTTGAAGAAGTCTTTGAACAAATAAAATTCAGTTTTGAAAAAACCCTTCCAAACTCAATGCCATCACCAGTAACCTAATTTAAGATTTGGTGATGGCATCGATTTTTGGAAGGGATTTATCAAAATATAAGATCTTTGGGAAGTTTAAGATCTGTGGAAACCTTAGATGTTTTCTGCTTGGCCAAGTTTGGAATTCACATAACATATATATAAGGGTAATAAATTTCAGTCAGAAATTTTATTGCAGTCATTAAAGTCAAAATAGTTGGTTGTTGAGTAACTGCATACTACCTGTCAAAATGGTATCCACACACTTTGGAAACGCTCGAATGCTAATTAATTTTGGAAATTAAATACATTTATGCCTACTACTTGTCAAAAATCTTGGAAATATATTTATGTTGGAAATTAATTATATTTATGCCTACTACCTGTCAAAAATCTTGAAAATATATTTATTTAATGATAGTCTACATTAAAGTTAAATAAAATAAAAAAAACTATATCTAGCACGCTTTAAAAACGGTTACTAGAAATATTGGTTGTTTTAATACAATTACTATATCTATTATGCTTTAAATACGCTTACTAGAAATATTGGTTGTTTTTGTTTTAATACTATTACTATATCTATTACACACATTCAAACATCAAGTGTAATGCAGAATAACCAAAAATATACTACCTAAATTACATTACATTATAAAAAAACTAACACCTAGCATCAGATTCCATTTCTGAATCTACATCAATATTAATATTAATTATTAGTTCTATTAAATGACAGGCTCGTTTAGGCTCGCGAGCCGGCTCGAGCTCGATAACTGATATAAAAGACATGCATGCAGCATCATCAACACAGTTAATTATAGGATAACCAAAATATATTAATAATTAATTAATTTAGATGCATTACAATATACTAGTCAGGTGCCCGCGCTATGCAGCGGAGTACGTGCGCAGACCCGATGATGGTGCGTTCGTAACTCGAAATTGGACGCGTAACACGTGCAAAGCCAGTACGTGTGTAACTGACAGTTGAACACGCATGACCGGCACCTGAATGCATGTTACATGCATTAAACATGCTTAACCGACATCATATGTGTAACTCGCGTTGATTATTTGTGTGTTACGTGGTGTTGGGCGCTTACCAAGGTTGGGTAATGCTCGTTACGTGAAGTTGGACACGTGTTTATCGGGTATGGTACGTGTAAACAATGTCATCACGAACCTGATGCCGAAAATGTACAAAAATTTCAAATAAATCGATTTCAAACCAACCTGTTTTGACCCGAAACCCATCTGGACCGGACACCGTTTTAACTCGAAACCCGTTTCGACCCGATACCCTTTTGACAGGACCCCTTTCGACCTGAACCGAACCAAATTAACCAGCTTTTGTATTAACATGTTCCGACTCTAATTCATTTTGACCCATGATTCGAACTGCCTAACCTAACCCATTGTCGTTACAAACCGGTAATCACGTAAATGTTAATTTTTTAAAATTAATAAACTCTAGCAATATCATACTCAAACTAAAGAGAATAAAATGTTCGTTTTTATAGAATGATTTTTTTAAAAAAAAATATTAACGTGTGAAAAATTATGAACGTTTAAAAGTCGTGGAGGTAGTTTGTTTTAAATATGGGGTAGATGTGTAATTATTCTATAAATTAACAAAATTTTATTAAAGTTAGAGGATTAAAATTGAAACTATTATGTAAGAAACTAAAGTAACCGTACATGTTGTGCTATAAAGACAACATTACCCTTAAAATATCCTAAATCTATGCATAGCATGTTGTACAATAAGCAACAAGTTAGGTACCTCTTAAAATTTAAGGGGTCCGTAACTCATGCTTTATATATAGTAGAGATAGTAGTTTACCCGGGCAATGCTGCGGTGATGACAATATATTTAAACAAATTTTTAATAGTTACAACTTTTTAAACATATGGCACGATACAGTTTTTTTTAAAAAAATGAATGTTGCTTTTTGTACTTTACAATTACTATACGAATCATAAAAAAACAAGTTTTGTATGATCGAAAATCATTTTGCTGTGAATTTTTACCTGAACCAAATCTATTATGGTAGTCCCGATTATTTTGGAAGTTTTTTGAAACTTTCATGCACGACCAAAGATTTAACGTTCACCCATAGGTAAAATTGATATTTCCTTTAAATGACACAAATTTGTTTTGCATATAATTATTATGACGCAAACCAAAAGCTTTTTTTTTAAGATATATCGAAGTCATTATGCTTATAACATGTTTTAACCAGAATCATAGTTGACAGTTTAATTTTAATGTCCCAAACTCATTTTACTTATTATCTATCTTAATCTGAACAAAACTTTAATTTTTTTTATAATGGCCTAAATCCATTTGGCTTACATCCCATTATAACTCGAACGCATTTTAACATATTAAAGTCCTCGATCATTAATCCGAAAAAATAAAAATATTAGAAAAATGATGGAAACTCAGTTTGCTGGGCATTTTGACCTGAACCAATTCCACTATGTTAGTCACGGTTATTTGGGAGTCTTTTGAAACCTTCATAAACGACCAATGATTTAATGTTTACCCAAAGCCGAAATTGATATTTTTTAAATAACTTGGATTCATTTTGCATATAATCGTTTTGACGCAACCCAAAACCATTTTTTAAGAAGACTCGAACTCATTATGCTTATAACATTTTTTAACCATAACCATAATTGACAATTTCTTTTCTTAAATGACTCAAACTAATTTTACTTATTGCCTGTTTTGGCCTAAGCAATATTTTAAACTTTTTTTATACTGACATAAACTCATTTGGCTTACATCCAGTTATTACTCGAAGGCGTTTCGACCTGTCAAAGTCCTCAATCGTTGACCTGAAACAATAAAAGTTTTTTTAAAGAAAATGATCAAAACTCATTTTAATTTTATTTTGACTTGAACCAAAATTGATAGTTTTTTAATTAAAACGAAATCATTTTGGTATAAGTTTATAACATGCGCACAATTATTCTTACATTGGAACGTCGATAAAAATTAACACGTTGTGATTGCATGTTTGGAATTTATTAAAACGTATTATATTCAAATATATAAATAAAAAACAAAGGAAGAGAATATAGATTATTATATGGGTAAACTTAAGGGGGGTGAAAGAGTAATTATTGATTAAATTTACAAAACTTGAGTTTAGTTGAAGGGTAAAATTTGTAATTATATTTTAGGTTCATAATTGCATATTTGAGTTGTACTCTTATGCTTAATTGACTTGTACATTATAATCAACACCTTAAAATAAAACAAAATTTATATCAAGACGTCAACAAAAATAAGCATATTGCAATGGTAAGTTCGTTTTTGTTTAAAACACAATATATTAAAAGATATTGAAGGGATAAAAATTTTAAATGAATTTGTCAATTAAATGATTAAAGATAAAGGGTTTATGTGTAACTACTTTACAAATTAACAAAGTTGTATTGAAGTTGAAGGGTCATTTCTGTAACTATTTTCTAAAGTAAATATTCTTAACCGTACATGATGTCAAAACTACTATATTGCCCTCAAAATTTCAAAATCTTATGCATTAGTGATTGCATATTATGCATTAGTGATTGTACCTCTTAAAATTTGAGAGGTCCTTCACTCATGCTTTATATATAGTATAGATATTAATATAAAAAACTAATTACTAATTATGAAAACTAAGTCCTACCATCAGATTCATATCTGAATCTATCATCTCTTCTAGAGTCCGAGAGGGCATGGTCCTCTCCCACATGCCGTTCGAGGTGTAGGTGGAGTCCTTTAGCCTTTGCAGGTGAAGGTGCACCTCGGTACGGAATGTCCCATAAGTGGACACAGCCTTGAAGTCCTCGATTCCGTTCAACCCAATCCAGGCGACCTCGATGCCCCGGGCTTCCATCACAATGCTGAAATAATCAACAGTGGTGTACCCAAGAAACCTAATCATTCGGTTAAGTTGTTGGTCCCGGAAGGTTAGAGGGTTGACATAGTCAACATACCTCACCCTTTGATTCTTCCGGACGGCGTCGGAAGAAAAGTGGAAAACAATGGTGGAGAAGGTGGGGTCGTAGTAGATGGGTGGAGCCTCACCCTGTTCACGTACAATCCAATTTTCCGGCGTCATATAATATTTTCGGAAACCGAGAAGAAGATGGTGAAGAAGGCGGTGTGTTGATTGTTATTTACTGGAATATTGGAGGCGATGTGGGGGAAATTGGAAACCATGAATGGTATTTAAACACCATCATCGGAAACCGGTAAATCTCCCTGACAATTTGAATTTGGCGGCACAAGAAACTGGAAAGACAATGATGACCTAGCCACTCGTCAAATCAAAGTGTGGCCTGTTGGTTATTATATTTTAGACCGACACATCGAATCATTACTCGTTTATAATAAGAAATTAATGAAAGACAAAAAGATATTATAAGGAGTAATTGAAGCATTTCGGGTGAAATATTATATTATATTTTATTCCTTTGGTCTTATCCAAGTGGCGGTGGAGTGAAGACCAAGGCACAAGACTAATATAAATAGATGATTTAGGTCATTTGTTTATGTCATGTGTGCATTGTGAGATTTTTTATTGTGTTGAGAGTTTGCCCCCGGGGAAGAGCTCTCCCCGGGTGGCCATTCCTCTATGATTATGTATGTATGAATGTATATATGAGGGTTCTTGATGAGAATCATTCGGTTAATGAAAATCATACTTCTACATCAATCTATTGTGTTTCGATTACATACAATTGTTCATCGTACTTTATTGATTATTGTTAATCGAAACGAACTCCACATCCGTCTATTATTATCGTTCAAGAGTGAATACGTGTTACGATCCTAACCCGGATCCGAGCTCCACTGTTAATACCGATTATTCACGCTTCCGCACTAGGGCTCGGTTCTCACAATTGGTATCAGAGCGAGGTTACCGAATCATTTAGAGTAACCGCTGAACAATATTCAGTTCGCTCTTGAATCCGCCATGGACGTTAAACTTGAAGTTTGTTGAAGTTTTTGTTGGTTTTTGCATGGATTTGGATGAACTTTGATGATTGAAGGATTATAGATGTGGATTGATGTTTGGGTCGATGATTAGTTCGAAGATTCAACATCAACTTCATGTTTATATTTTCGGTTTTGTCCAGATCTACAATATTCGGTTCGTTTTTGGTCAAATTCGTTTATATTTGATGCTCTAGATTTGAGTGTTTGATGAAATTGATGTTATACTGGTAATAGAATGATGATTTCGAGATGATATGGACTGATTTTAGTGGTTAATTTCAAGTTTAATTTCTGATCTAAGAAATTAGGGTTTGTATGTCAAAATTAGGGGAAAACGATTATTAAGTGTTCGAATGAATGTTTGTTGATACATGTTTATTGTTGGTGATTATGTTCATGAGTGGATGATTGTTTGTCACACCCTCAAAATCCACTAACGGAGTTTTACCGTCAGAGGGTGTGAACTAACAGGATCGAAATCATTAGTTATAATCAAACCATAAAAACGTTTAAATGAAATTAAGTGCGGAAGCGTAAAAAAACAAAAGAAAAAAGTTGCGTCACGCAGAACGACTTAAAAGCCCAAGTAATAATAGTTAAAAACATGTTTGCATATCAGAATGTTCAAAAAAACCATGCATGATCCTATACCGCGCGCCCGCCTCGGCTACCTGAGAATATCATACTAAAAGTGTCAACACAAGGTTGGTGAGTTCACAAGTTTATATAAAATAAAGCGTTTAGCGTCTTGCGTTCAGCGTTTTGCGTTCAGCGTTTTGCGTTACCAGATAGTGTTAAATCAATTATATATCGATAGGTAGCTAGCCTATACAACAAGTATTACTAAGTGTTCGACACCGAAGCTGACTGTTTATCAAGTGCCTTGCCACCAGGTCATCCAGACCATGGTATGTGTTAGCCAAAATTACACCCGCTCGACCTCCAGTCGAGTTTAGCGTTGGGTGGGGTTTGTCAAACCCAGTAGTACTACTCAACATTGACTCGCTATTCCAAATATTAACCGGTTCGATGTGTAGGACTTCAATTGTTTCGTTTGCCACTTAGCCTTTACAAGTGATATATAATTTACTAACAAAATCTTAAATGCGTTTTCGGAGTTTGTTATCTCCCCCAAGTGAAAAGCGTTTGAAAACAGTTTAAAGGGGTAAGTGAAATTCACTGTTTGCGAAGAATTCCCAAAATAAATCACCAAAGGATGCGCGTCACAGAAAAACTCTCTCTAGCGTTCTAAAACAACAAAGAGATTTTTCTAAGTGTCGGAACTATTATCGAGTCTCTAGACTCGGCACATAATACCTATGCACACAATATGTTTCGTGTTTCGTTTGTGAATCGTGTGTGACTTTAACAAGTACATTTGTGATACATTACATGTGTGAGCAATTATTTACGTGTCATGTATTAATAATGTACATCACTAGCAATTACTCCCCGTGAGGGCAATTTGGTCACACATAACAATTAACTAGCAATTATTCCCCTCAAGGGCAATTTGGTCACTTAACTAGCAATTATTCCCCGCAAGGGCAATTTGGTCAAAACACTACAATTAATTAGCAATCATTCCCCTCAAGGGCAATTTGGTCAAAACACGACAATTAATTAGCAATCATTCCCCTCAAGGGCAATTTGGTCAAAACACGACAATTAATTAGCAATCACCATGTTTCATGTAACTTTTACAAAATTCAGCAACTAGTTTCTTAACGACAGAATTCTACTTGTAAAACTAGTCTATTCCACCGATCATAGAATCTCAATTAATTTACCAAAAATCATCACAAAAGCATATATGTGTTAGGTTTCCAGAACATATTTTGTTGTATTTTCATTCCATATATGTTTCTCACAATGACCAATTTACCACAGCAAACTCACAACAGTCAAATTTATGCGCAACAGAATGTTATTTGAAATTTCCGTTAAACGAAAAATCCAACACATGCAAGACCACTTGGGTTAGGTTTCTAACTCAACAGTCAACTTCCAGAAGTGGAACCAACCCAATTGGTCTCGTATTTCATGAGATATAACATTTACAAAACAACCTAACAGCAGGTCTAACAACTCAGCTTTGCACAACGTTTTTGTAAAATCATAAAGGTTAACTTTTACACGTCCAAAAATTGCAAATTTAAATTCTTTAGAAACTAGACTCAACCTAGTTTACTGTAGTATCAATTATCTCAACCAATTTTTACATTTACACCCCGTTACAGTCAATTGAACATCAACAACACAATCTGTCCAGAAACTGTTTGCAACAAAACTCAACATATTAACTATCTATGGACCATAATCCATTCATATGACCTTATAGACACCATAATCATTATCCATGCACATCAAATACACATTACATCCATGATTAGGGTTTTACTTGAACTCAAAATCAAGAAACAAACGATTAACATGCAATAACACCAATACTAGCTATCAATTCAACAATCAATACATCTTTCAATCAAAACAAGACATATGAACATCATGTATATAATTTCCAGATTCTAGGGTTTATAATTATACCTTCCAAAGCACAAAAATAAGCAAGGGGAAGGTAGAAGATGACTAGAATCGGGTGTAGGATGCTTCAATTGTGAAAACCAAGATCAAAAACCAAGCAATATGTGTGTGTGTGAGCCGATCGTGAAGAGAGACAAGGGGGGGGGGGCTGCCGTCAATTGTGAGGGAGAGGAGAGAAAGAGATTAGGGTTCTACATATTATTAATAATAACAAGATGTTACACTTAAGTCCCTCAACTTTCAAATGTTACTTTTCTAGCTTAATTAATTTAGTTCTTGTTTCTTGTTTAGCATCACACATAATATAATCAAGTAACACATAAGTCTAACACATAATTATCACATAATTATTGTTTTGACGTTTTTCGTTTATTCACCAATCGTTTGCGTCAACTCGTTTGCGTTTCGGTGCAATTCCCGAAAGACTACACATGTAGTAATTGTCAAGCGTCATTTAACCCTAGTTTAAATGTAATGAGATGTGCGTTACAGATCCAATGATCTTAAGTTTGAATTGACGGAGTTTGAGTTAACGGAGTTAACCTGAAATTAACGAATGTCACATTGTTGAATAAGTGTGCTGCTGATATGAATTGGGTTTAATGGTTGCTGCATAATTCTCATCACAAGAAGAATGTTGCTGATATGATCATGTACAAACGTTGCACTTGCTGATCTGATTATAGCAGCTATTATAACCGTTTAGTCACGAACAATGGCATCAAATTGTTTATTAATTCACGAGTAGTTGACACGAGCAGTTACGGGAAAGAACTCGAGTTGTAAACAGATTTACTTGCTGGTACTATTTTTTCAGAAGAAGAGGGCAGATTGGTCCTTTTGTAGCTGGTATATGGCTACTGATATGGGTTTATAAATGACCCATTTGCTGATATAATCGTTTTTTTACGAGTCTGTAATTGACCAGGGTTGCTGCTGCATAAATGACATGTTTGAGGATGTTTAATGATTATTATTGCTGTTATCTGCTGCTGATATGGTTAACGTTTCCAAATGTTAAACAAGTTTACAAGGCTGGGGGTAAAATAGTAATATATGTTGCTGATCAAGTTAACGAGCATGTGCAGCAGGGGTATCATGGTAATATTGCAGCTGAAACGAGTTTTTGTGTAGAAAATACAAGTGTATGCCTCGAACACTTCTGTTGCAAGATTATATAAGCTGCTGCACGGGTTTTTTTTGGGTGGTTTACTGCTGCATGCAGCTGCTGAAATATGTGTAACGGGCCCGAACAGGGGATTAAATGGTCAACTTGCTGTCGCTGCCCAGTTTTGTTTATAAGGGCATATTGGGGATGATTTTTTGTTGTTAAAACATGCTACTAATTTGCTGAAATTGCTGTTAGAAAATGGCGTTAATGAGCTGAGTATTTGCTGTTAACAAGCTGATTGTTGCTGACTAAAACATGTCGTTAACAAGCTGATCACTTGCTGAATTAACGCGCTGTTAACGAGCTGATTATTTGCTGGAAAAATGTGCTGAATTTGCTGTTAAAATGTGCTGAAACGCACTCTTTAAGTTCTGAAATATGCTGAAACGTGTTTAAACGAGCTGAAATACACTGTTTTGTTGCTGAAATGTGCTGAAAGTTGTTGTAGCAACTGAAAGTTACTGTTTTTGCTGATAAATGAGCTGAAACGAACCAAAATGTGCTGAGTTTGCTTCTGTTTGCTTTTTAAACGCGCTGAAACTACTGAAACTAGCAGTTTAAGTGCTGAAATAAGCTGTTTTCGCGCTGAATATGCTGTTAAAAATGAGATGATTAACGGACTGACTTTGCTGCTGAGTTTGTGATATGAAAATTGTGCCGAGTAGATTAATTGAACAACTGTTACAGCAGATTATTGCAGGGGTAATTTGGCGCCGAAACAAGTTTATTTTGCGGATAAAGGATATTTCTGAACACTTAATTGATGCTGAAACAAAGACTTTTAATGTGTAGAAAAGTTAAGTATTGATTATCTCCGAGCACATAAGTCTTTTAAGCCTCGAGCACAAAAGGATGAATTTTTTATATATCCTCGAGCACATATGTTCATGCAACCAGCACTATTAGACTCGATCATATCATGTCTACTCTTGAGCACATGTGTGAATTCTCGAGCATGTCTTGTGAAGGTGTCACACCCCGACTTAGGGCCTAGGCGTGTGACCACAAGTTGGTACCTGTGTTGTAAATACTTCAGAGTTGCGATTTATTTTAGTGGAAGACTTTGGTTATAATAAAATATTAATTTATTTGAAAACTTCTCAGATAATAAATATCCGAGTGTTTGATTAATAAATCATGTTTGAAATCTTTATAATAATTCAATAATTTAAAACTGAGCCATCTCTACCTTGCGAGCATCTATCTTCATGAATGACTATATTCCTTGTACCTGTGCTAATCTGTTTCCCTGAAATGTGGGGAAAAATACGTTAGCTATATGCTGGTGAACACGTATGACTCAATAAAACATTTTGAATGACGATTACAATACAAATGTAGTTTTCTTGACAATCTCAGCGGAAGCATTTCTACTTCCGGTATATGTACCACTGCCCTACACACACAACGGTATTCCCTCAGCGAAAGCATTTCTACTTCCGGTATATGTACCACTGCCCTACACACACAACGGTATTCCCCGAGCCAAACGGCCCTAAACTGAGAACCGGTCATGATCCTTTAAGCTCGGGGCTTCATTGCCTTTGATTGATTGATTGAGCTTTAACAGTTATGTTTGGATCCATACACATGCGTATTCGGTCTGAGTTGATATTATTCTCTACGTTGTATTATAACGTTTTAGAGATTTCATTATCTCATGTAGACATTGATTGACTCGTTAAAACAAACGCCCGTTCGTCTCATTGAGTATAAATATGTTTTGACTGATTAAAAAAGTTAACGTATTCACCTGTGACTGCCTGTTCTGATTGATATGGTAATCTCATTTGAAACCTTGACATTGAATGATTGATTGATTGATGATTGACCTATTACAAAATAGGTTTATATAAATATCCGGATCGTCATCTGATCTGGCTGCAGACCCTTAGTCTGATTTTGATAGCTTAAAACCTTGATTGATCATTTGTTTGAATGAAATATTTAGACTTGAAGTCTTTTTGTTTATTTACTAATCATATGCTGAGTTTTTTCTTCATGAAGAAACATCTGTAATCTGTTTCTTCTTCAAGAAGAAACATTCATTGACTGCTAGCTTTGAATGTAAAATCTTATGTTTCTTAATCATAAAGAAACAATGTTTTCGCTATATTCCTTGTATATGAAATGCTATGTTTCTTATTCGTTAAGAAACTATATTTTGACTATATCCTTATGAATGGAAAATATGTGTTTCTTAATTGTAAAGAAACATTACTATAATCCTTTGTATGTTTAAAGCTTATGTAAACATAATTATGATCAAGGTTTGGGCTATACCCCTGACTATGGTTTAAGCCATATAATATAATAAAAAAATAATAACTTAGGCAGAATCCCTACATTACACGGTTATACGAATTTTTATTTCACGGATTGATCGAGCAGCATTCCACTCTCTATCACGTTCTAGAGCTTAGACTGTCGGAACTTCAGAGCTTGGCACGCACTACGATGGTTGGCACGCAAAACGAGGCGTCATATGGTGGTCGTCGTCTCGTGCACGTACTTTGAGGCACGCACTTCGAGGTATCGTCGGTAAATGGCACGGATTACGAGGTAACGATTTTCGGGTCGTGGCACGGAAATCGCGGTAGTGAGAGAGTAAATCCTAGAGAGAGAAAGGATTTTGGTGTGAGAATGAAGTGCCGTGAACCCCCCTATTTATAGCAGATTTTGGATCCCATCTCGGTACGCGATGAGTCCTCTTCCTTGGCCGTCGCGTACCGCGACGGCGCCATTTATGCATGAGCGCCACGTGGCCTGACACGTGTCCTTCCCTGCTTCCACGTGTCATCAGAGTGTGACACGTGTCCCTGAGTCATTACGGTCCATCGCGATACGCGATGGACGTGTCCTTGGACTCGTCGCGTATCGCGATAGGTCCTATGGATATTATTTTTCATTTTTAGTCCCTCGTCTTTTGGTAGCTTGTCACTTCCGGTCTAACTCCCATTGTCCAAAAATACTAAGGCGGCTCTCAAAGCGGCTCGCGGCGATGCGAGCGTGCAAAGTGCGCCATCAAAGCGCCACATTGCGCCCATCGCCCGAGCCCGTGCGCGTCGGGTGCTTCGCACCCTCCGCTTGGACCACTGGGTGCATGTTAGGCATAAAAGAATATTAATACGAAAAATTTCTTCCTTATAAAGAGCTTCCATTTCTTTACCACTTTCCATGTGGGATGGGTTTTAATTTCCTTATTTATACCCACGTGGAATGCTTCCACTTTCTTACATATTTCAATGTGGGATGGAATTTCCTTATTCCATATCCTTAACATAAGATAACTTTATTTTTGAGATTTTTATTTCCTTATAGAATAATCTTGTTTTCTTTATTTAAATTTTCCCAACACTTATTTTAGGGAATAATTTTGATCCTTTAGTTTTACTTAGTTGTCAAAATTGGGATCGAAAGTTTGGGGATGTAAAGAAGGTTTGTAAAGAAAAATGTTAAGGCATATTCACGAGCATGTCCTTTGCTCGAGAGCATGTCTAGTTGACATTCAAAAGTCAAACGGGCCAAGATGAACAATATGATGTATACTTGTATATCCGTTGACTTTTTTACCGTGTGTTCTAAATGAAAATTGTTTGCCTAAGTATGAGTGACCGTTTGGAAGTGACTTTTCTAGTCAACTCATCCGTTGACTGTGTCGGGTCAACGAGGGGCATTTTGGTCATTTTTAGAGATTTTTGATCAAAAAATTGGGCAAAAATCACGAAATTTTCACAACATCAACAAAGTGCTTACAAGAACAAGATGGTTGATTTATCCGGATCATTTCAAGAGTTGACCATGTCAAATGTCAACTTTCAACCACAAAAGGTATCTTTTAATGCGTTTATTTTGAATATTTATCAACAATTCTTGATAAGGATGGTCAAGATTATTTGAATTGAAGATGTTCACCCACACTTGATTTAAAGACACATTCATTTATGACATTGCAACAAAATTGGGGGAGAAAATTTACATGGAATTTCATTGCAAATTTTGGTCGAATCAAGTGAAAGACTCACTTTAAAGAAAATTTTGAGTTTATTTCCTTTTGCGATTTCGAATTAACTTGTAGTTGATCATTGAAGTTTGAATCCTCGATCTTATGTCTATACAACTATATCCCAAAGAGATAAAGAGAAGGTGATTTGAAATGAAAAATGGGAGACGCTTATTGTGAGGGGGAGAATTTCTACGAAAGGCATCGGGTTTTGAGGTATCGTGAAAGTGATTCGATGGCATCGGTCTAAGGGGGGATTGTTGGTTATTATATTTTAGACTGACACATCGAATCATTACTCGTTTATAATAAGAAATTAAAGAAAGACAAAAAGATATTATAACGAGTAATTGAAGCACTTCGGGTGAAATATTATATTATATTTTATTCCTTTGGTCTTATCCAAGTGGCGGTGGAGTGAAGACCAAGGCACAAGGCTAATATAAATAGATGATTTAGGTCATTTGTTTATGTCATGTGTGCATTGTGAGATTTTTTATTGTGTTGAGAGTTTGCCCCTGGGGAAGAGCTCTCCCCGGGTGGCCATTCCTCTATGACTATGTATGTATGAATGTATGTATGAGGGTTCTTGATGAGAATCATTCGGTTAATGAAAATCATACTTCTACATCAATCTATTGTTATTCGATTACATACAATTATTCATCCTACTTTATTGATTATTGTTAATCGAAACGAACTCACCACATTCATCCATTATTATCGTTCAAGAGTGAATACGTGTTACGATCCTAACCCGGATCCGAGCTCCACCGTTAATACCGATTATTCACGCTTCCGCACCAGGGCTCGGTTCTCACATGGCCATTAGTTACGTTTTGACACACTTAAAAATATTTAAGTGTTACCATTTATCACTTATAGTCACACAAAATAAGTGTACCCGTGACAATAAAAAACTTAGAAAAAATAAAACTAAACTACTTTTTGGTCACACAACCTCGTATAAGTGGCCATTAATTACATTTGGACACCCTTAAATATATTTAAGTGTGACCATTTATCACTTATAGCCACACATAATAAGTGTATCCGTGACGATAAAAAACTTAGGAAAAATAAAACTAAACTACTCTTTGGTCACACAACCTCGTATAAGTGGCCATATATTTTTAAGCGTTTTAGCTACATTACTAATAAATACAATGGTTGTTTGTCATATTTCGCCACATTATTAAAAATGTTGCTAACAAATGTGACATTAGGTCACACAACGTAATATAAGTGGCTATATCTTTTATCTTTTAGACACATCTCTTATCAATCAGTAGCCGTTCGTCACATTTGGCCACACTATTAAAACATGTGGCTATTTAAATGTCACAGTTTTCCCTTAGAGTGTGGCTAATACATATGTTTTTGGTCATATGTATCAAAGATCAAACAAACTATGACTGTAGGTCACATTTCGCCACACATTTTTATAATGTGGCTAGCTTATGTCACAGTTTTTTTTTAAAGTGTGGCGAAAAGTATCTGAGTAGGTATAGAATGGTCACATGAAAAAAAACATGTGTGGCCAAAGCTAGTCTGGAAGGTTTTCAAACGTGGTCAAAGACCATTTAGCCACACATTTAAGCCAAAGTGTGGAAAATCGCCCAGACCACATGTGTGGCTAAAAGGCGATTTTCACGTAGTGTTGGTTTTCTTTGGTTTTTCATTCGTTTCTTCGTTTGAGGCTTGGATTCATCTGAAAATACATTTTAGCATGATAAGTAGTTATTTTAACTATATTATATGATAGAAGTTGCAGTTTTTAGATATTATTTGATGCTTAAAAGATGTATATTTTTATATACATCAACTACGCACATAACCCAAAAAATGTTTATAAGATTATAATCTCTAAAATATTTTTATTTTAAACCATTTCGTTAACTCAAAATCCTAATAAACAATGTATTAAGATTGTAGCAACAATCTCACAAAATCTGTTTTAAGATTGTAGAACATTGGTCACATTTTATTAAAAATAAAATAAACGCTAACGATACTCTCGTTAGTAATAAGAAATATACGAGTACAATACCATCTACAAAATAGAATAAAATGAAAATAATATACAATTTTTAATATTCACAATTGATAAGATAAGGTGCCTTCATCAGGCGCTTCATGTAATAGCTTCGTCTTGTGTCTTCATCACATCATCGACTGAGCTCCTTGAATCGCATATTCTTGAACGATCTTTTGTGTATTCTTCAACGAGAGGTTGATGTGCATCTTCTTGTATGATCCTTCGCTAAAAAAACGAACAAACTAATGTTGACAGTTGAGGCTGAGGCACGTGTTCAACACGCTTCCCTTAAAACAGATTTTGCGCCTTTACATAAGGCAACGCACCTGTCTCCCAGGGTACAACAGCCAAATCAATTTGTACTGTTGAAAATGTCCGCACGCCTGAGGTTACATCATGTAAATTGTAGTGCTAGACCTTGTGGAAAAAATAAAAAGAATGAAGAGGTAGAGAAATCGAATAAAGAAACTCATATGGGTCTTCAAAACTTTCCTTTTCACCAATAACTCTTCATGCATGCATGTATTTTATTCCTTGAACTTCCTAGCTTCTCATTTTTCTTGCATCTTTCAAAAGAGGCGCATAACCTACTATATATACAAGAGTTAAGGGTGAGTGAAAAGTCTCACTTCATTAGAGACTTAATTCTCTAATAAAACTAATCCAATATTATAAAGAAAACTCTACTCAAGAGTTTCAATATATGAAGAGTTATAATATTAATAACTTAATAAATTATTTTTCATTCATCATTTATAATTTTCCAATATATTCCACCCCATACTCGAACATGATCCAAATACCCATATATAAAAGGTTCAAATAAAACACAATTGTTTTGTGAGAAGTGTGAGAAAGCTTTAACACAAAGTACACCACCAAAATAGGACAGTATAACATGTAAATATGAAACTATACAACTTATAAAACTACCAATTTCAACCACTAAATCTTAGATCCAATTGTGTACATCTATTCTTATGCTTATCACAAAAGTATTGTTTTTTACATTAACCGTACCCTATATAGAAAATTGTTCAAATAAGAAAATAATTGTTTTGTGAGAAATGTGAGAAAACTTTAAAATAAATTACACCACCAAAATATGACAGTATAACAAGTAAATATGAAACTATACAACTTTTAAAAACTACCAAATTCAACCACTAGATCCTAGATCCAATGGTGTACACTATTCTTATGCTTCTCATAAAAGTATTGTCTTTTACATTAACCTTACCCTATGTAGAAAAGAGTTCAAATAAAAAAACAGTTGTTTTGGGAGAAGTGAAAAAGATTTAAAATAAAGTACACCACCAAAATAGGACAATATAACATGTAAATATAAAACTATACAACTTTTAAAAACTATTTCAACCACTGGATCATAGATCCAATGGTGTACATCTATTCTTATGCTTCTCAAAAAAGTATTGTTTTTACATTAACCTTACTATGTGTCTTTGTGTGTGTGTATATATATATATATATATAGTTTTGTGAGAAGCATAAGAATAGATGTAGTAGACCCTTGGATCTAGTATCTAGGGTTAACGTAAAAAACAATAGTTTTGTGAGAAACATAAGAATAGATGTAGACCATTGGATCTAGGATCTAGTGGTTGAGATTGGTAATTTCTAAAACTTGTATAGTTTCCTATTTACATAGTATAATGTCCTATTTAGGTGTTTTATTTAATTTTAAAGTCTTCTTATACTTCTCACAAAACAATTCTTTTTTATTTGAACCATTTTCTCTTTCTCTCTCTCTCTCTATATATATATATTTGAGATTTTTACCATCTTATAAACTTTTTTTTTTATTTTAAATCGGTTTAATTAAATTTAATTTATTAGGCCAAGATTCAACTAAAAATTAAAAAAATATATAAAATCCAAATGCAAAATACAAGAAATAATGATTGATTGAAATTCCTAACATTGGAAAAAATACATAGCTTGGTCCTTTGTGGCTGGGTCAACTGCGATGGTGGTCAACGACGAACCAACAGTGGTGGACCAAGCTATGTATTTTTTTCAATGTTAGGAGTGCTTCACGAATCATTGGTTAATCGTTAGTTATTAAGATATTTGATTTTAATAATATTTTTTCTATGTTTATTGTTATATCATTAAAGTCGTTTAAAAAGTTAGCTTATAAATTTCGTTACTCGTTTGGGCTATGGGTTTTTTTATTTCAGATCGACTGAGTTATTTAAATCATTAGAGATGACTATGTGTTAACACACCTCATGTATTGTGGCGAGGACGTTGAATCATATAAAAACATGACGTCTAGTTATTTAAATTATAAGGGTTGTCTAACATATGAATTAATTGCAGATGCATAATATCGTCTAGGCGTTAATTACTCAAAGAGTAATCACCGAGTACTTGTAACTTCTCAGTCGAACAAGGAGGCAATGTCAATCGACTTCAACAACCAACCTAGATAGCCATTTAATAAAAACTAATAAAATGTAACATTTATATTTTTACATTTTTAAGATATATCAACATTGTAAACCTTAAACTTTGTTAATTGTTTAATTTATTAAAGATAACTTAATAAAAGTGTTAATTACAAAACTGGTTCATGTGGTTTAGCCTGAGGGACAAGTTTGGGTCTAAGTTGTAAAAGCAACAAATCTGATATTTTAGGTTTCAACTTTGTAACATGTTTAGGGTCTAAGGTGAAGTTACGCCGACTTTTCTGTTAAATTTGCGTAAAAAGTCAAAAATAACCAGGGATTATTTGTTTAAACTTTAATCAACTCAAAAGACTATTTTGCTAAATCATCACTTTTTAAAAGATTAACTCGGTAAAATACATAAATTATACCCACCATCACCAACGTGATAACTAATTGGTTTTGTCAATAATGTCCAGAAGGAATTAATAGGACCAAAATCGCAACAATATGCTGATTTACACATTCATTCTAGGACCAAAACTGCAGGTTGTCGTAGGAAACCTCGAACGAAGAAAATGTTGGCGGTGGTAAGAGGTTTTCTAAATTCGCAGGTTGCCACATCAGCGGAAGTTGAAACAAGAAATACAATATTTAGGATTACCTGCCAAGCGAAAATCTTTGAAATCTATGGGATTAACTACTTGATCATATATTCTAGATTTAGTGTCTAGCAGATTTATTTCATGGTTTTGTAGGTCCCTACTCATCCGTGGATCTTCAATAAACAGATCAAAACAAAATCTATAGGTCACACCTGGTTTATGAGCTTATGCGCGTGACCAACATTGTTATTTGTTTTGTAAATATTTTAGAGTTACAGGTTTGTTTTCGTGGAAGACTTTGATTTACTAAAATAGTGTCACACCCCACCCAGGATGGGGTACTTATAATGACCCGTCAGCGCAGACTTACAACAGGAACACAATCTTATATAAACTCCTAAAATATTTGTTACATGTCTAACTATTACACATACGACACAACGCAACGGTAATAGAATAAACTGTCTAAACTCTTCCAACACTTAGCAGCTAACTCCATGCCCTTATTTATCAACCTGTAAAACATGCTCGGGTAAAAATAGGTCAGCACAAAGCTGGGTGTCACATGAACCGACATATTTAATAAAATGATACTAAAACAATTTTATTGATCAAGTATGAGCTCATTGCATGTCATGCCATAATTATAACCCGCCCGCTTCACGTTAAAGCCGGGTCAGAATTATATATTCGCACATACAGACTTTACGCACGTCTGTTGCTGTATAAAGTGCATGTTCCCTCGGGAAAATTCAATGACCATTATAATATATATAACACCTTGGGTGCCACACCATATGCGCCATGCAAATACATAATAAATTACAGTCCAAATAATTTTATGAGCATGTATCAGAGTTTTAAAAATAGTTAAATAACTCACTTGAATAAACTTTCTTCAGCTAATTTGCCCCCCTCACATACACTGCAATCTATAATTTAATATACTGGGTTACTTATTTATGTATGGATAATGACATCATAATACTCACAGACCCTTTTTCACAACAACTGTCTTTTTGGTGCACAACTATTCAAGTCCAGACAGTATTAAGGTAATCTATTTACAGTTCATCCAAACCATTCTTGATCAAAGTGGTCATATCAAACAACAATCTAGTTGTGCACGTACTAGACAAGTTATGCTATAGTTACAACATGTTGTTTTCTAATGGGTTACCACTCTAAAGTCTGCATGTTGTTGTTGTTATTATTATTATCTACCTATTCTATTAAAGTAAAATAATTGTCGACATGTATCGGTTTGTGGTTAATCTTCACAATTTTTCCCTCCAAAACTAATATATGACATAGATTAATAATTATTCACTTTCCTTTTACACTCTATTTATATTATATCTATAACATGAATAAATTATTCACTTTTCTTTAAACTCTATTTATATTATATCTATAAAGTTCTATAAAAATAAATATTTACATATTATACTACTATACATTGTTAGAATATATTTCACAACATACTTGGTGAAATCCAAAAATCAACAACAAACCATGTTTATTAAATATTATAAAAAATATAATTTTAAATGTTATTATTAACATATTATACTATGTATATTGTTGAAAATTATAAATAAAAAAAAATAAAATAAAAACTCTAATATGCTTTCAATTTACGAAGTAATTTTTTTAATTATTAAATTATAAATATATACTTAAAAGTTGATCCATTTTTTAAAAGTAAATCCATTTATCTATTTTTTTTTGTAAATTGTCATATAAATTTATAAACTATAAATATATGATTTAAATCTATCTATTTATTTTTTCGGTTAATTTAGTAAACTATACATATATGTGTTAAATTGTAAGGATAATTTATACCAATCACTTTCAAATATAATATAGCTTATCAATTTAGTTTCTTGAGTTTTATAATTAAGGACTACTTCGGGTTTTTTTGTGGAACTTAAGTTTGATTGTTACGTGTTAAAAGTTGGTAAATAGATCGTTTTGTATAAATTAACTGCATGTGGCTCAAATTTGTTACGCGTAAAAATGGGTAATCTGAATATTTTTTAAAATTTGAGAATGCAAATAGATTTATCGTCAAACTTGATACTCGTTCAAAGTTTTTACTTGAAAATGTAACACAAATGAAAGTTAGAATTTTAAATGTGACTTGGTTTCGAATTTATATTTAAAGACATTTTTTGGAAATAGTCAAATGATTCGGGAATTGCACATTTAGTATTTTTTTCCATGACTATTAAAATTTAAGAAAAAAATGACAACCACTTCTGACATGACACCTCCAGGCCTGTCAATACATTTAAATTTTATCAAATTAGAAACATTTGTTTCAGCATGGATTTTTCCTTGAATAATGATCAGAATGTTGTATGTGAAGCATGTCATACAAAATCATGCTTAAGTGAAGCAAACATTCACAAAATTGAACGGGTTAATCTATTATTTTTTTTGTCAATTGGCAAACTCGTGAAGCCCCTCAAACTTATTAAAACAAATTTCATGGTGTAGCTCAAAACTATCGTTACATGAGAAGTATTCTCCGAAATTTATTCATAACCAAATTTCTTTCAATTATACATACATGATACTGAGAATAAATTTTCAATACACGGAATGTTCTTGGGTATGCTTTTGTACGTGCATTATTTTTCTTATTAAGTTCATTTTTTGGAACAAACATTTTGTGATATAAATAAAATTAATTTATGTATAATGATACAAGTGTGACACCAGGCAATTTCAGGTTAACTTTGTTAACCAAACCCAGTTAAACCTTGTTGACTATGTCTGTAAAATCAGTTAGTTATGTTAACTACTACGTTAATGAACTCTCATACATGTAGTGCCATGTATGGATACATTTGATCAAGTCGTGTCGTTGGTGACTTACACAAGAATAACTAGTTATTTGGAACTAGAATAATAAACTGTTACACATGCTATAATAAACATTATTGGTTACATGTACCTTATATGATAGGCATAATGTGTTATATACTTTATATATTACATGACTAGTTTCTATATGCCTATGTGATATTATAAGAAAGTTAGATAATTAAACTTGTTACATTATATGATATGTTACATGTTATGTTGCCTAGCTAGACCACTAAACCTTAGACAACATAATACATAGAAATGATTTAAAAGTCAGTAACATGTCACATATAGTTTTATATAAAACTAACCTAAGGTGCATTTTATTTATGTGAATTAAATGTAGCATTATTACAAAATTGATTACAAGACTTTAAGTTGGAATTTTTTTTTCTTTTCCCTCTTCGATCACTTAATGTAACTCCCTTTGTAAGACCCCAATCCCGGTGCCCTACTTTGGTGTTGGATTTACTCATAAACACAGTTGTAAATATCAGAGTGAATTAGAACTTTTCGCGGAATAGATAAAACTTCAACTTTCATTACAAAACATTCATGACTTGTCTTTAAAACACAACTTAAAACATGTCAATCAGTTCATACATTAATAACTGAGTATTCAGATGCCAGCTTCATTATTCATCTGCATGTGTCCCCCTTCAAGCCAACTGTCTCATCCTACTCACCTGCGCGCATACTAAAAGTCAACTACGCTGAGTGAGTTCTAGTTAACCAGGCAACATACAATACATTCACATATTTTTATATATGTATCCGTAGATACATATTACATACTTAGCATGTTATCTTTCTTTCATTCGTACATACATACTTTCGATCTATCTTTCATACTTTCATACATTCATAATACATACATAACTATCTTTACCATCTCAGATATTTTTAGGGTTTGGTCCCTTCCTTCTATATGTCAGATATTATTTGGGTCTGGTCCATTCCTTCTCTATCTCAGATATTATTAGGGTTTGGTCCCTCCCTTCTCTATCTCAGATATTATTAGGGTCTGGTCCCTTCTTTCCTAACAACCATTCCTACACCTCTTTATACATACATTCTATTATATACGTTCACATATATTCGTACCCATTCATACATAATTAATGCATCTTATTTAAGACACACCTTTCCTGGCGATACGTGCAATATCCGAAGATCGTTCACATATCGGCAAGCATATATTCATAATATTCATACATACTATCACATCAAACATCATAGCATACACATATTATTTAAGGTAAGTGTAATAACATTCACATTGAGTATGCACATAGCCCCGATAACATAACAAGGAAATGGGGCTAGAAACTCACCTGAGTCCTGTTACGTTCACCATTAGTGGGTATTTCTTTGTTTAGCTGTGCGTAACTGACTGTTCAACAATTACACGTATCAATTAACTATCACTACCCATATCGCGTTTCTAGTCTAATTATAACCATCAACGAACGGGGGTCCGGGGGCAGCACCCTTGGCAGCGGGGTCCAAGGGACACAGCCCCTGGCTGGAGTTGAGCTGCCAAGTCAGCTTGGAAAACTTTTTTTTTCATTAACTGTCTTAGCACATTTTTCATTAGAATTCTAATTTATTATTTTATTTGCTAATTCATAAAGTTCGAGGGCTTCTTTGTAATTAAATCATTTTATTCTAAGTCCAAGGACCTTTCTGTCATTCCTTCAAAGTCTAATTCATTATCCCACTCCTTAACGAATGAGGTTCATCCGCTACTTCTTAACAAATGGATCTTTATAACGAATTGACCCTCATAACGAATTGGCCTTTGTAATGAACTGGCCTTTATAACGAACTGAACTATATAACGACCTGGTCTTAACAAATGATCATAACAAACTGCTGCTAATTCGTTATTTCTCCTTAACGAATGGGCATAATGAATTGCTGTAATTCGTTGTTCTTCCTTAACGAATGGGCATAACGAATTGCTGTTAATTCATTATTTCCCGTTAACGAATTAGGGTTAGGTCAGAGAATTTCAGAAACATTCTCTGACATGCTTAACCTCGTACGCCGTTTTCCGGCGCTGTCATCGCCGGAAAACCGGGATCTCGTTGGAAAAGCGAGATCTTACTCGTTTTCCACGGTTTTCGTCTCGTTCGATCCAGATCTGTGCTAGGGTGACCCTTAAGCTCATCTTTTGATCGGTTTATACCCGGTTCCATCCGGATCCTGTGACTTTAACGGTTTAGGGTGTCGGCTCGTCGTCTCGCGACTAGATCTAACGGTTTTGGATCCATATGATATCGTAATGTTATTACCTCGGATCGATGCTCGGTTTTCCCTCTTGGTTTCAGGTAGTGAAAGAGAAAGAGAAAGATGAGAGAGAGCTTAAGTGTGTGTTTTTGATGGTGTATGGAATAAGTGGAAATGAATGGAATATGAGTTAATTAAGGTTTATATACTATGGGTCATAGGCTTAAGCACATGGTCTTTCTCCTTTCCTTATTAACCCAAGTCCATTACCCATTTTACTTAACCCAACACCAGCCCGACTCATAATAACTCATATTTTATTTCATTAACTGAAACGAGAAAACGGTATGTTACACCCTTGGTATCTCCAAATCGTGTGATCTTAGAAATGGAGAAATCTTGACTTTAACCAAATTACTTTGATAGGAATTATGGTACGAGCAGTTTCATCAACACTTTATTTCTGGACACCTGTCTTTCGTGTCCACGCCATCAACCTCAAAATTTATGTTGAACACAATCGTTTCACGAAACTTTACTACCTTAACTATGTTGTGTAACGATCCAATCCGATAAACCATACCTCCCTGATTAAAAGAGCGTTAGCTGCCATAGTTTAAGCAAAAGTCAAAGAACTTCTAAATCATAGTTCAATTAGGCACGTAGTATATGTTCCTAATGGTTCCTCGTGTGGAATAGAGGAAACTCAACCTTTGCTAATCAGCATAATAGTGGTTCGAATCTTATGAACAACATATTTGGGATGTTGTAACTTATTACAAGCTTCCTCATTATTGAGTTCCATGAGCTCAAATTACCATACGGACCGATTTATGAAACGACACGTATTAGTATTCTTCGCTCTGTAGCCTGACTTGATCGGAAATTGAAACTCTGATATACATATTCATCTTGATGAAGCACTATCTCCTTGAGCTATCAAAGCTTTTTTTCGCAAAATTCTTAACAGTTGTATCACTTCCGCAATGGTGGTTGTACCTGTAACTAGGCTATTGCGACGCACACCTTATCTGAAAAAGAGACTGAACTGTCGTGACTCAACCCCTTTACGACTTCTGAAATTTTGCCATTTCTTTACATCAATGTATGTTTATATTACAATGGTTTCCCTAAATTCTTAAAAAGTCATAGTTTAAGGCTTCAACTTTTTACAAACATCGATCAGATATTCTTATGACAAACCTCTCGACTTATTCTTAGTTAATATCTCTAATAAAGTAAATACTTGAACCTCGTTTGGTTTCCAACAACATTAAAATCGTTAATGTAGGAAATCTTTAGTTTGCTTGTACTGTCAAGCGTTCAGACGCTTTCACTATCAATAAACTATGGTTATAGTTTCCAAATATCATAATAATAATTTCGAGTACGAAATTTTTTTCAACAAGGGGATGATGTGACAAATAGGAAATTTTTCTTAAATACGAGTAACACTGCCCAAATATTAGTGGCACAAGCATATATATTGAAAGTCTACTGACGTACTGAATGTACAGTGAACAAACGTATAGATATGAAGTCTACTGAATTTACCAAGACCAAACGTATAGATGAAAGCCGCCTGGTGTACCTAGTAGCATACACTTGATTGAGTCCTGTCATTGGTGACTTACACAAGATAACTAGTTATTTGTAACTAGAATAATAAACTGTTACACATGATATAATACACATTATTGGTTACATGTACCTTATATGATAGGCATAATGTGTTATATACTTTATATATTACATGACTAGTTGCTATATGCCTATGTGATATTATAAGAAAGTTAGATAATTAAACTTGTTACATTATATGATATGTTACATGTTATGTTGCCTAGCTAGACCACTAAACCTTAGACAACATAATACATAGAAATGATTTAAAAGTCAGTAACATGTCACATATAGTTTTATATAAAACTAACCTAAGGTGCATTTTATTTATGTGAATTAAATGTAGCATTATTACAAAATTGATTCCAAGACTTTAAGTTGGAATTGTTTTTTCTTTTCCCTCTTCGATCACTTAATGTAACTCCCTTTGTAAGACCCCAATCCCGGTGCCCTACTTTGGTGTTGGATTTACTCATAAACACAGTTGTAAATATCAGAGTGAATTAGAACTTTTCGCGGAATAGATAAAACTTCAACTTTCATTACAAAACATTCATGACTTGTCTTTAAAACACAACTTAAAACATATCAATCAGTTCATACATTAATAACTGAGTATTCAGATGCCAGCTTCATTATTCATCTGCATGTGTCCCCCTTCAAGCCAGCTGTCTCATCCTATTCACATGCACGCATACTAAAAGTCAGCTACGTTGAGTGAGTTCTAGTTAACCAGGCAACATACAATACATTCACATATTTTTATATATGTATCCGTAGATACATATTACATACTTAGCATGTTATCTTTCTTTCATTCGTACATACATACTTTCGATCTATCTTTCATACTTTCATACATTCATAATACATACATAACTATCCTTACCATCTCAGATATTTTTAGGGTTTGGTCCCTTCCTTCTATATCTCAGATATTATTTGGGTCTGGTCCATTCCTTCTCTATCTTAGATATTATTAGGGTTTGGTCCCTCCCTTCTCTATCTCAGATATTATTAGGGTCTGGTCCCTTCTTTCCTAACAACCATTCCTACACCTCTATATACATACATTCTATTATATACGTTCACATATATTCGTACCCATTCATACATAATTCATGCATCTTATTTAAGACACACCTTTCCTGGCGATACGTGCAATATCCGAAGATCGTTCACGTATCGGCAAGCATATATTCATAATATTCATACATACTATCACATCAAACATCATAGCATACACATATTATTTAAGGTAAGTGTATTAACATTCACATTGAGTATGCACATAGCCCCGATAACATAACAAGGAAATAGGGCTAGAAACTCACCTGAGTCCTGTTACGTTCACCGTTAGTGGTTATTTCTTTGTTTAGCTGTGCGTAACTGACTGTACAACAATTACACGTATCAATTAACTATCACTACCCATATCGCGTTTCTAGTCTAATTATAACCCTCAACGAACGGGGGTCCGGGGGCAGCGCCCTTGGCAGCGGGGTCCAAGGGGCACAGCCCCTGGCTGGAGTTGAGCTGCCAAGTCAGCTTGGAAAACTTTTTTTTCATTAACTGTCTTAGCACATTTTTCATTTGAATTCTAATTTATTATTTTATTTGCTAATTCATAAAGTTCGAGGGCTTCTTTGTAATTAAATCATTTTAATCTAAGTCCAAGGACCTTTCTGTCATTCCTTCAAAGTCTAATTCATTTACCCACCCCCTTAACGAATGAGGTTCATCCGCTACTTTTTAACAAATGGATATTTATAACGAATTGACCCTCATAACGAATTGGCCTTTATAACGAACTGAACTATATAACGACCTGGTCTTAACAAATGATCATAACAAACTGCTGCTAATTCGTTATTTCTCCTTAACGAATGGGCATAATGAATTGCTGTAATTCGTTGTTCTTCCTTAACGAATGGGCATAACGAATTGCTGTTAATTCATTATTTCCCGTTAACGAATTAGGGTTAGGTCAGAGAATGTCAGAAACATTCTCTGACATGCTTAACCTCGTACGCCGTTTTCCGGCGCTGTCATCGCCGGAAAACCGGGATCTCGCTGGAAAAGCGAGATCTTACTCGTTTTCCACGGTTTTTCGTCTCGTTCGATCCAGATCTGAGCTAGGGTGACCCTTAAGCTCATCTTTTGATCGGTTTATACCCGGTTCCATCCGGATCCTGTGACTTTAACGGTTTAGGGTGTCGGCTCGTCGTCTCGCGACTAGATCTAACGGTTTTGGATCCATATGATATCGTAATGTTATTACCTCGGATCGATGCTCGGTTTTCCCTCTTGGTTTCAGGTAGTGAAAGAGAAAGAGAAAGATGAGAGAGAGCTTAAGTGTGTGTTTTTGATGGTGTATGGAATAAGTGGAAATGAATGGAATATGAGTTAATTAAGGTTTATATACTATGGGTCATAGGCTTAAGCACATGGTCTTTCTCCTTTCCTTATTAACCCAAGTCCATTACCCATTTTACTTAACCCAACACCAGCCCGACTCATAATAACTCATATTTTATTTCATTAACTGAAACGAGAAAACGGTATGTTACACCCTTGGTATCTCCAAATCGCGTGATCTTAGAAATGGAGAAATCTTGACTTTAACCAAATTACTTTGATAGGAATTATGGTACGAGCAGTTTCATCAACACTTTATTTCTGGACACCTGTCTTTCGTGTCCACGCCATCAACCTCAAAATTTATGTTGAACACAATCGTTTCACGAAACTTTACTACCATAACTATGTTGTGTAACGATCCAATCCGATAAACCATACCTCCCTGATTAAAAGAGCGTTAGCTGCCATAGTTTAAGCAAAAGTCAAAGAACTTCTAAATCATAGTTCAATTAGGCACGTAGTATATGTTCCTAATGGTTCCTCGTGTGGAATAGAGGAAACTCAACCTTTGCTAATCAACATAATAGTGGTTCGAATCTTATGAACAACATATTTGGGATGTTGTAACTTATTACAAGCTTCCTCATTATTGAGTTCCATAAGCTCAAATTACCATACGGACCGATTTATGAAACGACACGTATTAGTATTCTTCGCTCTATAGCCTGACTTGATCGGAAATTGAAACTCTGATATACATATTCATCTTGATGAATCACTATCTCCTTGAGCTATCGAAGCTTTTTTTCGCTAAATTCTTAACAGTTGTATCACTTCCGCAATGGTGGTTGTACCTGTAACTAGGCTATTGCGATGCACACCTTATCTGAAAAAGAGACTGAACTGTCGTGACTCAACCCCTTTACGAATTCTGAAATTTTGCCATTTCTTTACATCAATGTATGTTTATATTACAATGGTTTCCCTAAATTCTTAAAAAGTCATAGTTTAATGCTTCAACTTTTTACAAAAATCGATAAGATATTCTTATGACAAACCTCTCGACTTATTCTCATTTAATATCTCTAATAAAGTAAATACTTGAACCTCGTTTGGTTTCCAACAACATTAAAATCGTTAATGTAGGAAATCTTTAGTTTGCTTGTACTGTCAAGCGTTCAGACGCTTTCACTATCAATAAACTATGGTTATAGTTTCCAAATATCATAATAATAATTTCGAGTACGAAATTTTTTTCAACAAGGGGATGATGTGACAAATAAGAAATTTTTCTTAAATACGAGTAACACTGCCCAAATATTAGTGGCACAAGCATATATATTGAAAGTCTACTGACGTACTGAATGTACAGTGAACAAACGTATAGACATGAAGTCTACTGAATTTACTAAGACCAAACGTATAGATGAAAGCCGCCTGGTGTACCTAGTAGCATACACTTGAATGAGTCCTGTCATTGGTGACTTACACAAGATAACTAGTTATTTGTAACTAGAATAATAAACTGTTACACATGATATAATACACATTATTGGTTACATGTACCTTATATGATAGGCATAATGTGTTATATACTTTATATATTACATGACTAGTTGATGCCTATGTGATATTATAAGAAAGTTAGATAATTAAACTTGTTACATTACATGATATGTTACATGTTATGTTTCCTAGCTAGACCACTAAACCTTAGACAACATAATACATAGAAATGATTTAAAAGTCAGTAACATGTCGCATATAGTTTTATATAAAACTAACCTAAGGTGCATTTTATTTATGTGAATTAAATGTAGCATTATTACAAAATTGATTACATGACTTTAAATTGGAATTTTTTTTTTCTTTTCCCTCTTCGATCACTTAATGTAACTCCCTTTGTAAGACCCCAATCCCGGTGCCCTACTTTGGTGTTGGATTTACTCATAAACACAGTTGTAAATATCAGAGTGAATTAGAACTTTTCGCGGAATAGATAAAACTTCAACTTTCATTACAAAACATTCATGACTTGTCTTTAAAACACAACTTAAAACATGTCAATCAGTTCATACATTAATAACTGAGTATTCAGATGCCAGCTTCATTATTCATATGCATGTGTCCCCCTTCAAGCCAGCTGTCTCATCCTACTCACCTGCGCGCATACTAAAAGTCAGCTACGCTGAGTGAGTTCTAGTTAACCAGGCAACATACAATACATTCACATATTTTTATATATGTATCCGTAGATACATATTACATACTTAGCATGTTATCTTTCTTTCATTCGTACATACATACTTTCGATCTATCTTTCATACTTTCATACATTCATAATACATACATAACTATCTTTACCATCTCAGATATTTTTAGGGTTTGGTCCCTTCCTTCTATATCTCAGATATTATTTGAGTCTGGTCCATTCCTTCTCTATCTCAGATATTATTAGGGTTTGGTCCCTCCCTTCTCTATCTCAGATATTATTAGGGTCTGGTCCCTTCTTTCCTATCAACCATTCCTACACCTCTTTATACATACATTCTATTATATACGTTCACATATATTCGTACCCATTCATACATAATTCATGCATCTTATTTAAGACACACCTTTCCTGGCGATACGTGCAATATCCGAAGATCGTTCACGTATCGGCAAGCATATATTCATAATATTCATACATACTATCACATCAAACATCATAGCATACACATATTATTTAAGGTAAGTGTATTAACATTCACATTGAGTATGCACATAGCCCCGATAACATAACAAGGAAATGGGGCTAGAAACTCACCTGAGTCCTGTTACGTTCACCGTTAGTGGTTATTTCTTTGTTTAGCTGTGCGTAACTGACTGTACAACAATTACACGTATCAATTAACTATCACTACCCATATCGCGTTTCTAGTCTAATTATAACCCTCAACGAACGGGGGTCCCGGGGCAGCGCCCTTGGCAGCGGGGTCCAAGGGGCACAGCCCCTGGCTGGAGTTGAGCTGCCAAGTCAGCTTGGAAAACTTTTTTTTCATTAACTGTCTTAGCACATTTTTCATTAGAATTCTAATTTATTATTTTATTTGCTAATTCATAAAGTTCGAGGGCTTCTTTGTAATTAAATCATTTTATTCTAAGTCCAAGGACCTTTCTGTCATTCCTTCAAAGTCTAATTCATTATCCCACCCCTTAACGAATGAGGTTCATCCGCTACTTCTTAACAAATGGATCTTTATAACGAATTGACCCTCATAACGAATTGGCCTTTATAACGAACTGGCCTTTATAACGAACTGAACTATATAACGACCTGGTCTTAACAAATGATCATAACAAACTGCTGCTAATTCGTTATTTCTCCTTAACGAATGGGCATAATGAATTGCTGTAATTCGTTGTTCTTCCTTAACGAATGGGCATAACGAATTGCTGTTAATTCATTATTTCCCGTTAACGAATTAGGGTTAGGTCAGAGAATGTCAGAAACATTCTCTGACATGCTTAACCTCGTACGCCGTTTTCCGGCGCTGTCATCGCCGGAAAACCGGGATCTCGCTGGAAAAGCGAGATCTTACTCGTTTTCCACGGTTTTTCGTCTCGTTCGATCCAGATCTGAGCTAGGGTGACCCTTAAGCTCATCTTTTGATTGGTTTATACCCGGTTCCATCCGGATCCTGTGACTTTAACGGTTTAGGGTGTCGGCTCGTCGTCTCGCGACTAGATCTAACGGTTTTGGATCCATATGATATCGTAATGTTATTACCTCGGATCGATGCTCGGTTTTCCCTCTTGGTTTCAGGTAGTGAAAGAGAAAGAGAAAGATGAGAGAGAGCTTAAGTGTGTGTTTTTGATGGTGTATGGAATAAGTGGAAATGAATGGAATATGAGTTAATTAAGGTTTATATACTATGGGTCATAGGCTTAAGCACATGGTCTTTCTTCTTTCCTTATTAACCCAAGTCCATTACCCATTTTACTTAACCCAACACCAGCCCGACTCATAATAACTCATATTTTATTTCATTAACTGAAACGAGAAAACGGTATGTTACACCCTTGGTATCTCCAAATCGCGTGATCTTAGAAATGGAGAAATCTTGACTTTAACCAAATTACTTTGATAGGAATTATGGTACGAGCAGTTTCATCAACACTTTATTTCTGGACACCTATCTTTCGTGTCCACGCCATCAACCTCAAAATTTATGTTGAACACAATCGTTTCACGAAACTTTACTACCTTAACTATGTTGTGTAACGATCCAATCCGATAAACCATACCTCCCTGATTAAAAGAGCGTTAGCTGCCATAGTTTAAGCAAAAGTCAAAGAACTTCTAAATCATAGTTCAATTAGGCACGTAGTATATGTTCCTAATGGTTCCTCGTGTGGAATAGAGGAAACTCAACCTTTGCTAATCAGCATAATAGTGGTTCGAATCTTATGAACAACATATTTGGGAGGTTGTAACTTATTACAAGCTTCCTCATTATTGAGTTCCATGAGCTCAAATTACCATACGGACCGATTTATGAAACGACACGTATTAGTATTCTTCGCTCTATAGCCTGACTTGATCGGAAATTGAAACTCTGATATACATATTCATCTTGATGAAACACTATCTCCTTGAGCTATCGAAGCTTTTTTTCGCTAAATTCTTAACAGTTGTATCACTTCCGCAATGGTGGTTGTACCTGTAACTAGGCTATTGCGATGCACACCTTATCTGAAAAAGAGACTGAACTGTCGTGACTCAACCCCTTTACGACTTCTGAAATTTTGCCATTTCTTTACATCAATGTATGTTTATATTACAATGGTTTCCCTAAATTCTTAAAAAGTCATAGTTTAATGCTTCAACTTTTTACAAAAATCGATAAGATATTCTTATGACAAACCTCTCGACTTATTCTCATTTAATATCTCTAATAAAGTAAATACTTGAACCTCGTTTGGTTTCCAACAACATTAAAATCGTTAATGTAGGAAATCTTTAGTTTGCTTGTACTGTCAAGCGTTCAGACGCTTTCACTATCAATAAACTATGGTTATAGTTTCCAAATATCATAATAATAATTTCGAGTACGAAATTTTTTTCAACAAGGGGATGATGTGACAAATAAGAAATTTTTCTTAAATACGAGTAACACTGCCCAAATATTAGTGGCACAAGCATATATATTGAAAGTCTACTGACGTACTGAATGTACAGTGAACAAACGTATAGACATGAAGTCTACTGAATTTACTAAGACCAAACGTATAGATGAAAGCCGCCTGGTGTACCTAGTAGCATACACTTGAATGAGTCCTGTCATTGGTGACTTACACAAGATAACTAGTTATTTGTAACTAGAATAATAAACTGTTACACATGATATAATACACATTATTGGTTACATGTACCTTATATGATAGGCATAATGTGTTATATACTTTATATATTACATGACTAGTTGATGCCTATGTGATATTATAAGAAAGTTAGATAATTAAACTTGTTACATTACATGATATGTTACATGTTATGTTTCCTAGCTAGACCACTAAACCTTAGACAACATAATACATAGAAATGATTTAAAAGTCAGTAACATGTCGCATATAGTTTTATATAAAACTAACCTAAGGTGCATTTTATTTATGTGAATTAAATGTAGCATTATTACAAAATTGATTACATGACTTTAAATTGGAATTTTTTTTTTCTTTTCCCTCTTCGATCACTTAATGTAACTCCCTTTGTAAGACCCCAATCCCGGTGCCCTACTTTGGTGTTGGATTTACTCATAAACACAGTTGTAAATATCAGAGTGAATTAGAACTTTTCGCGGAATAGATAAAACTTCAACTTTCATTACAAAACATTCATGACTTGTCTTTAAAACACAACTTAAAACATGTCAATCAGTTCATACATTAATAACTGAGTATTCAGATGCCAGCTTCATTATTCATATGCATGTGTCCCCCTTCAAGCCAGCTGTCTCATCCTACTCACCTGCGCGCATACTAAAAGTCAGCTACGCTGAGTGAGTTCTAGTTAACCAGGCAACATACAATACATTCACATATTTTTATATATGTATCCGTAGATACATATTACATACTTAGCATGTTATCTTTCTTTCATTCGTACATACATACTTTCGATCTATCTTTCATACTTTCATACATTCATAATACATACATAACTATCTTTACCATCTCAGATATTTTTAGGGTTTGGTCCCTTCCTTCTATATCTCAGATATTATTTGAGTCTGGTCCATTCCTTCTCTATCTCAGATATTATTAGGGTTTGGTCCCTCCCTTCTCTATCTCAGATATTATTAGGGTCTGGTCCCTTCTTTCCTATCAACCATTCCTACACCTCTTTATACATACATTCTATTATATACGTTCACATATATTCGTACCCATTCATACATAATTCATGCATCTTATTTAAGACACACCTTTCCTGGCGATACGTGCAATATCCGAAGATCGTTCACGTATCGGCAAGCATATATTCATAATATTCATACATACTATCACATCAAACATCATAGCATACACATATTATTTAAGGTAAGTGTATTAACATTCACATTGAGTATGCACATAGCCCCGATAACATAACAAGGAAATGGGGCTAGAAACTCACCTGAGTCCTGTTACGTTCACCGTTAGTGGTTATTTCTTTGTTTAGCTGTGCGTAACTGACTGTACAACAATTACACGTATCAATTAACTATCACTACCCATATCGCGTTTCTAGTCTAATTATAACCCTCAACGAACGGGGGTCCCGGGGCAGCCTCCTTGGCAGCGGGGTCCAAGGGGCACAGCCCCTGGCTGGAGTTGAGCTGCCAAGTCAGCTTGGAAAACTTTTTTTTCATTAACTGTCTTAGCACATTTTTCATTAGAATTAAATTTATTATTTTATTTGCTAATTCATAAAGTTCGAGGGCTTCTTTGTAATTAAATCATTTTATTCTAAGTCCAAGGACCTTTCTGTCATTCCTTCAAAGTCTAATTCATTATCCCACCCCTTAACGAATGAGGTTCATCCACTACTTCTTAACAAATGGATCTTTATAACGAATTGACCCTCATAACGAATTGGCCTTTATAACAAACTGGCCTTTATAACGAACTGAACTATATAACGACCTGGTCTTAACAAATGATCATAACAAACTGCTGCTAATTCGTTATTTCTCCTTAACGAATGGGCATAATGAATTGCTGTAATTCGTTGTTCTTCCTTAACGAATGGGAATAACGAATTGCTGTTAATTCATTATTTCCCGTTAACGAATTAGGGTTAGGTCAGAGAATGTCAGAAACATTCTCTGACATGCTTAACCTCGTACGCCGTTTTCCGGCGCTGTCATCGCCGGAAAACCGGGATCTCGCTGGAAAAGCGAGATCTTACTCGTTTTCCACGGTTTTTCGTCTCGTTCGATCCAGATCTGAGCTAGGGTGACCCTTAAGCTCATCTTTTGATTGGTTTATACCCGGTTCCATCCGGATCCTGTGACTTTAACGGTTTAGGGTGTCGGCTCGTCGTCTCGCGACTAGATCTAACGGTTTTGGATCCATATGATATCGTAATGTTATTACCTCGGATCGATGCTCGGTTTTCCCTCTTGGTTTCAGGTAGTGAAAGAGAAAGAGAAAGATGAGAGAGAGCTTAAGTGTGTGTTTTTGATGGTGTATGGAATAAGTGGAAATGAATGGAATATGAGTTAATTAAGGTTTATATACTATGGGTCATAGGCTTAAGCACATGGTCTTTCTCCTTTCCTTATTAACCCAAGTCCATTACCCATTTTACTTAACCCAACACCAGCCCGACTCATAATAACTCATATTTTATTTCATTAACTGAAACGAGAAAACGGTATGTTACACCCTTGGTATCTCCAAATCGCGTGATCTTAGAAATGGAGAAATCTTGACTTTAACCAAATTACTTTAATAGGAATTATGGTACGAGCAGTTTCATCAACACTTTATTTCTGGACACCTGTCTTTCGTGTCCACGCCATCAACCTCAAAATTTATGTTGAACACAATCGTTTCACGAAACTTTACTACCTTAACTATGTTGTGTAACGATCCAATCCGATAAACCATACCTCCCTGATTAAAAGAGCGTTAGCTGCCATAGTTTAAGCAAAAGTCAAAGAACTTCTAAATCATAGTTCAATTAGGCACGTAGTATATGTTCCTAATGGTTCCTCGTGTGGAATAGAGGAAACTCAACCTTTGCTAATCAGCATAATAGTGGTTCGAATCTTATGAACAACATATTTGGGATGTTGTAACTTATTACAAGCTTCCTCATTATTGAGTTCCATGAGCTCAAATTACCATACGGACCGATTTATGAAACGACACGTATTAGTATTCTTCGCTCTATAGCCTGACTTGATCGGAAATTGAAACTCTGATATACATATTCATCTTGATGAAGCACTATCTCCTTGAGCTATCGAAGCTTTTTTTCGCTAAATTCTTAACAGTTGTATCACTTCCGCAATGGTGGTTGTACCTGTAACTAGGCTATTGCGATGCACACCTTATCTGAAAAAGAGACTGAACTGTCGTGACTCAACCCTTTACGACTTCTGAAATTTTGCCATTTCTTTACATCAATGTATGTTTATATTACAATGGTTTCCCTAAATTCTTTAAAAGTCTTAGTTTAATGCTTCAACTTTTTACAAACATCGATCAGATATTCTTATGACAAACCTCTCGACTTATTCTCATTTAATATCTCTAATAAAGTAAATACTTGAACCTCGTTTGGTTTCCAACAACATTAAAATCGTTAATGTAGGAAATCTTTAGTTTGCTTGTACTGTCAAGCGTTCAGACGCTTTCACTATCAATAAACTATGGTTATAGTTTCCAAATATCATAATAATAATTTCGAGTACGAAATTTTTTTCAACAAGGGGATGATGTGACAAATAGGAAATTTTTCTTAAATACGAGTAACACTGCCCAAATATTAGTGGCACAAGCATATATATTGAAAGTCTACTGACGTACTGAATGTACAGTGAACAAACGTATAGACATGAAGTCTACTGAATTTACTAAGACCAAACGTATAGATGAAAGCCGCCTGGTGTACCTAGTAGCATACACTTGAATGAGTCCTGTCATTGGTGACTTACACAAGATAACTAGTTATTTGTAACTAGAATAATAAACTGTTACACATGATATAATACACATTATTGGTTACATGTACCTTATATGATAGGCATAATGTGTTATATACTTTATATATTACATGACTAGTTGCTATATGCCTATGTGATATTATAAGAAAGTTAGATAATTAAACTTGTTACATTACATGATATGTTACATGTTATGTTTCCTACCTAGACCACTAAACTTTAGACAACATTATACATAGAAATGATTTAAAAGTTAGTAACATGTCATATATAGTTTTATATAAAAATAACCTAAGGTGCATTTTATTTATGGGAATTAAATGTGACATTATTACAAAATTGATTACAAGAATTTATGTTGGAAAAACTTTTCCTTTCCCTTTCTCTCTTTTGTCGTGAATTAGGCATACACACACACATTTCACTTTTGCAAATCTCTCTTAAAGATCTACACAAACTAAAGCTTTTGGTGATTATTTGAAAGCAAGGGTATTAGATCCTTGGGTTAAACAAGAAGGTAAGCATATTGGTTTATGTTTTTTTTTATATTTATTTTGATTTGGGATTGTGGGATAAAATTATCCAAACACATGAAATTATAAGAAAATAAGATATGATAAAATTTAAAAGCTACACATTAAAATTTGTTTTGTTTTGTTTTGTTCTTGTTATAAAACCCTAAAAATATTTGTAATAAAATCTGGATGAATAATAAAAAGATGTATTTTGATCATATATAATGATCTCTTGGTGATTTAGAGTCATAGAAATATTAAAGTCATGATTTTTATGAATATTGATTTGAATCTGATTGTTGACCGGATTGGTGACCAAGATTGCTAGTTGTATAAATTATTGATATGTTAGTTTTTATGGTTGATTCTTGTTTCTAAGATTAAATAACTTGAGTATAGTTTTCAAAAAGTAAAACATCTTAAATTTTGGAGACATTTGGAATATGTTTTATGAATTTGCAAAATCAGTTAACAATCTGGATTGAAAAACGTCATTTTTCGATCTGTTTTGTAAATAGTGTAACTTGTAATTGAAAATGTATAATTGTGTGATTCCACTTCTGGAATATTATAAATTGAATTAGGAATCCAATACAGTTGGTCTTTCATTAATTGAACATATATACAAGTTTTAGAAAATATTTACATTCTGTTGTGCTGATAAGGTAGTTGAAAATAGGTTGCTGTAGTGTATGAATTTTCATGATGTTTGTGAGTGTTGGAAAATTACAAGAAACTTTTATGTTGTACCTAATACATGAAAGTATATGTGGGAATTATTTGGTAATTTATTTGCATGTTTTGACTAGTTACAAAAATAGGTTTTGGTGACTTAAAACTTGCCCAAATTTGTCCAGCATGCTATTTGGTAAAAATAGTTGTAGTTTATACAAAGCTTGTTGTGTTATTTTAAAATTTGACTTTATTGGTCAACTTGAAATTAATTGAATAAATGTTTGGTCTTACTTATGAGAAATAAAATTGGTAAATGTGTGACTTAGTCATAGGGTTGCATGAAAAATGATTAAGTGCAAATTTCATGATCAATTGTTAGGTTGCGACTCTGAATATCTTATGACTATTTTAAGTCTAGATAATTGGTCAAAAGTCACCAACGGGTTGTTGGTCAACATTTTAGTCAACTGTCAACGTCTTGGGCAATGCCACAATGGTGAACATTCTTGGTCAACGGTCAATATTTAAGTCAGCGATCAACAACTTGGACCTTTTGGTCAAAGTCAACAGAAAGTAAAACTTTGGTCAAAATTCAAATAAACAATTGGATTGTTTGGATACTAAGGGTTCAATGAATCACTTAGTAAATACTTATAGTGCATGTATGATTTAGGCACTATAACATTTTGTGACGTAGAACAAAGAATTCTATTTTAAACCGCATTCAAGGTGAGTTTCACTTCCCCTCTTTTTACTTACTCCTTTTGGGGGAGAAAGCATGCATACAAAACTTTTTGGATATTGTAGACTTTGTTAATACCTCATGTGTACATAGTGAACTTAAAACTGAAGTCCCCCAGACACATTGGACCATTAATAGTTGTACATTGGTTGGGTAATGAAAGGTAGTACTACTGGGTTTGACGAACCCCCTCGGGGCTCTCGGGAGAGGGAGTCGCCAGGTGTCTTCCTTGGCTAGAAATGGAATATGAACTAGTCTTGTATTAGACTCCATGGGTGGCAAACAAACTAACAAGTTAGCCTCGGTCACAATGAAAGTTACACTAATGTAGCATGATTACTAGCCTAATTAACTAGTGGTATTAAAGAGGCATACGTTATCCGTACTTATGTTCTCTACAATGTTTTTACTTATTTACCTACTGGTTTGTTTGGCAAACTTGTTTTAAACTCAAACCTTTGAACTCACCAACTGTTGTGTGGACCCGTTTAGCATATCTTTCTCAGGTGTTTAAGGTGCACGTGCGAAGTTGAAATGAGTCTAGGAAGGATGGATCCCACTAAGCATCGAATTATGCTGAGAGTCTTTAATGAAATGTTATGTCTGGGCGTCTTGACACGCACTCTGGGTTTTTAAGTGTTTTCATAAATTATACGCTTCCGCAAATGTAAACTTTATTGTAAATACACTTACCTCATTTATGATGAGCAATAATATTTAAATATTTTTCATTATAAATTGGTTGTTCGTTATGACACATGGCTAGATCCTGGTATGTCACGCGCCTCACGGTAACGCCCCGTTAGTCGAACATTGAGGGTGTGACACAAGCATATATATAATACATTTTTCTATATACATTATGTATTGCTTTATATGTAACTTAATTATTAAGATCATTTCGTGTGTTATACGGGCTCTAAAGCTAGTTATTATTATAAAGGGGTATGGCTTTTATTTCAAAGAGTCAACTCCGATTTGTTAACTTACTCCTAGTAAATAATAATTTAATACTATTCATAGCTAAAGTTAGTGTATTAAATATAAAAGTAAACATACCTTATGGCCGGTTTTCTTCTACAAGAGAAGTAGGAATGCGAAATTAAAATTTTGAATTTATTTAACTATTTATACAAGGATTTTTGGCCGTCTTTATCGGATGATAACTTGCACATAAAGATTGGATAAACAAACATATCTCAATTATCTATATTAACTAGAATATGTGTCTCCAGGGGCGGATCTATAGCTTAAATGAGTGGTTCCTCGGAACCACCCGAGTTTCAAAATAATAGTGTATTTGTATATAGAAAATATTAGAGGAACCACCTTTTAAATTAGAAAGGAACCATCCTATAAACATTAGAAATGCTAGTCTAGCCGGTAAGGTGTTGGTTTTGTAACATGAAGGTCACAGGTTCGATTATGGATTTCCAAATAAATTTTTGAACTTTTTTTTAAGTAACTGCTGCACAGCCCATTTAGTAAAAACACACAGACACAACGGCGCCTGCTATCTCCCTTGACCCCTCGTCCCCGTCGGCCGTTCTCCGAAATCACCATCTGGTATAACCAGTGGACCGGTAAGGCGGCTGGTTCAATGATTATGCAAGCTTTGGTTATAATTTTTTGCCTTTCATTGCCAGGAACTTTAAGTTAGTGATCTGCAAGAAAGTAGAAGCGATATCCCAACTTAATAATCTTAGAATAAAGTGGTATGGTCGAATAATGTTATTTCTTGCAAGCAAATAAAGCTAGATGATGGCCACAAATGCAGTAATTGGATTAAGGGCAGGTGAAAGACTATTAAAAGACTATTAACTTCATCCTAATGTCAATGAGAAGCTTCCAAACAGTTGTGAACTCGGGTTTGTATCTGTCCCAACTAAGAGCACGATCACTGCAATAAAGTCAACCAACTACGGTCTTGATTTCAAACCCAAACAACATAATCAAGACATATGTTACATCAGAGTTGTAAAAGAACACGCTAACGTTGCTTCCGATTGGGTTCAAGGGTTTGAACATGCATTTAGTAAATGAAGATTCTGATGAAGAGTTTTCAGTTGAAGCCTTGCTTTCATTATCCGAACCATCGAACCGACCCGAACCTCAAACGACCCGGAATTTTTTATACCCGACTGTATGAAATTGAATCATATAAAAGTTGTGCACCACCTGAAAAAAATTCCTGGATCCGCCACAGTGTGTCTCACAAATGCACACGTAAACTTTGGTTTTGTTTGCAACATTTTATGTTATATTATTATTATTATTATTATTATTTCACAATGCGCATGCACCCATTCGGAGGCGGATGTAGGGTAGAGGGAGGGTGGGCCAGTGCCCACCGTCCACTCGATAATTTCACCATGATATTAGTAATTGTATAGCCAAAATTCCTGTTCCAGCCCAGGTGCCCACCGATGCCAGAGTGCCTTATTATGTAATTGTAGCAGCCACCAAACATAAACGCAAGATGTCAAGTTTCATTGCTTATGAGAAGCAATTGCCGGCAATGATGAACATGGAAATCAAATGTGTTGCCGGTAAAGTCTTAATGTGAAGAAGGTCTAGGGGTAAGGTAGTTTGCATAGGGTGATTTAATTAGAAATGTTCACCTTAGCCCCTACACAATTCATACTAATACAACTTGTGACAAAAGTATTTAGGCTTAGGTTTTTGTTATTTACACTTTACACCCAGAGTATATTAATTATAGGCCTTTAAATTACTTTCTCAACATATACAACCGTACAACGAAGGCCTTGAACATGGATTCCAAAATAGGCAAACACAACCTTCTTTTGTCTGAAAGTGACCTATCCAAAACCCAACCCCTACTAACTCCACCGATATCATCCAAAACCCAAACAACCCACACTTAATTACGATGGTCTTTAGGTCATAATCCATAATTTCAAAAAACAAAGAATGACAATAAAAGCTGGTGTTTTTATACCTACATGGCTACATGGTTTGATCCACATCACAATTGGTTAGCTTATCCGTATTGTGCCCACCGTCTAAAAAATTTCTATATCCGGCAATGCACCCATTTCTCAAATGGATCATCTTACTTTTTATTTATGTTAAGAGTATTATTATACATTATTATATTTTTTATATAATTAATTTATCTCAAATTTCATTTTTCTTTTATAACTTTCAAAATATAATGTTTTATAAAATTACAAATATATCGTTGACACACTCTTATTTTTCTCTACGTTTCGACCTAAGTTTCATTAGAAACGGAACAATGTCAAATATAATATATTTTATTATGACATAACATAATACTAATCGTTTTTCACAATATCTCATACCTTAGATAACCATATTACTCATTACTTACTCATTTATCAAGTTTAGATACATGTCTAGTCATATTATATCTTAAAGCTTTGTTATGCCTATCAAGCTCCTTGTATAACCATCATTGAGTATGAACTAAACTATTTTATAATTTATGTTTAAGAACGGGATGTTACAAATAGTAATTTATATTTAAAACTTTTTGGAAATAAATTACCCAAGTATTCGAATTACAAAACACTGTTTCATGTTATTATAAGGATTTAGTAAAACGAATCATCTTCATATTGCGAGCATCTAACTCCACAAGTGACTCTATTTCCTTGCTAATGTTGTTTAACTTTGTTATCTGAATTGCGGGGAAAAATATGTCAGCGATAAGATGATGAAATGTTGACGGGCTCTCAAAAGATTCTAATAAATATTTTAAATGTCAAGATAGTTTTTTGAAAAAATCTCGGGGGAAACGTCTTTTATTCCCGGGATATGTGTCGCTACCATACACATAATTCAAAGGTTCTCCGAGCCACATGGCCCGTTAAAGAACTGGTTATGACAGGCAATTAGCATGTTTGCTTGGTCAGTTATGTTTGGATCCAGAAACATGTGTAACCGGTCTGATTTGCTTTTTTTTGTTACCTTGTATATTAGAGATCACGCAATCTCTTATAAACAATTAGCAGACTCTTTAAGATAAACAACCCGTTTATCTTATCCAATATAAATTTGTCTGATTGATTGTAAAAGGTTTAACATATTCATATTATAAAAATATTGGACATATTCACCTTTGTTTGATTATCAGTTTTATAAACTGATTTCCGCATGTGCGTCACCTTGGACATATAGTACAAGAATGTATTTTATATATACATAGATCGAATAATCTAGCTTCAAACATTTAGTCTAGCTTGTCAAGAGTCGGTGATCAAACCATCGAAATTTTGAGGCACGAGCTTGTTGCCATGCCTTACGATGTAAAGTGTGTGTGTAAGAAAGTGTGTTGTGGTGAGTGGAATGAAATGCCTGACTCCCCCCTTTTATAGGCAAGTTTTGTGATTCGTCGCGTATCATGACGGGTCGAGGAACATGCCGTCACGTAGCGCGATGCATTTGTATATCCTTGGGGGCTGCCATGCAACATGATGACTCGACACGTGACGACACGTGGTTCGACATGTGTCCCCGGTTACTTAATGTGGTAATCACGTATCATGATGTAGAAATAGGTAAGGTCATCGCGTAGCGTGACATCGCCCAATTTCATATATTTTCTATGTCCTTCGTGTAGCGTGATGAATTTGATTATATCCGTCGCATAGCACGATTTATAGACAAATTTGTTTGTCTCGTTTTTCATGCTAGTTTATCGTCGTACATATTTGAGGTGTTGGTTCCTAATCATTTTGGGAACATCTTTGGTCTTTTTAGTTAAAAAAAAATTGACAGATATGAACCGAAATTTCGGAATGTTACACTATGAATGGTATAAACAAACACAGAGGTAATAGACTGTGTATTAATTTGCAAGCTTAAAGAGACACACGTGTATTTATTAATTTTTACTGTGTATTCACACTTAAATATGTTTACATGAGAAAATGAAAGCTCGCTTCCAAACATTCACACACTAACACTATTTATACCCGAAAATAAACGTTTAAAATATGCGCACAATATGCACATACTTCAAGTACACGCACAACATATTATGTGCACAAATAAAATATGTCAACTAATTAGAAGTATTTGCAAATACCTAAATATATTGATTTGATATGTGAGCCTTAGTCTGAACCTTACAATCTCCCACCATGCTGATGTGCTAAATCACTATGAGAGCTCATAATTCTTCATCATTCATACAAATTCGGATCTAGTATTATGATTATAGCTTGATTTATGAACAATTTGGTCACTGTGTGTTTTGAGAGAACAATTGGACAGAGTTTGGACACATAGATTCAATAAATAACTGATTCTTTAATTAGAATAACAATTACAAACAATATATAGTTCTGCCCCATTCGCAAAACATGCTTAGAGAATGGGCATCATACGCTACGCCATTCGCTAAACATCCTTAGCGAATGGCCAGAACACAATCAAGTAGCGTTTATGGGTTAAAATAATTCTGATCGATCAAGAATTTATTGAGCCATTTCTATAAATCTCCTGGCATATTACAATATTATCAGACCTTTTTGGGAGACTGCTTGATATGTATCAAACCAGAATCACATAGCTGTGACAGTTCAAGGCTATGAAGTATCACTCCTCAGATTATTTGAGACACATTGTTGTTTGGAGTCAATGACAACTATGTATACAACAAGTCTAATCTTTGTGAGCTGTACAAGTATCTTATGTATGTGTTGGTTCACTGCATTGGAGGTAAACGTGCTCGATTAGACAAGTGCAGAATAATGTAACAATTAGCCATGGTTGCACTGGTGTTAAACAAGCCGTTTAATTTTTCAGAGATGATTTTCTACTACCTGAAGGAGAATTGCACGAGCAAGAGAGTAAAGTGTTTGATGTACTCGTGGTTCCTCCAAATGATCGTCAACAAGTTGATGCCATATTTGCTCAAAGATACCGTGAATCTGAACATGTGATTTTTATCAAACCAATGAACGTAAACACGATGAAGCAGATCATGATTTATCGAGGCAAGACAGAAAAGACCAAGCCACCTCAAAAGCATTTGATTGATATGAGGTACGGACCACCGCCGAATGACCACTTGATACACGATGATTAATTTAGAAAAATAAAATGGTGGTGGTGGTGCTGGTGGTGTTGATGGTGGTGATGATTATGAGACAAGGAATAGAAAGGCAATGGGCAAAGACGTGGCTATAGAAGAGCCAAAGAAGAAGAAACGAAGAATAAGAAGTTCGGGGGGTAGTTATTCATGAGACACCTGAACTTGATGTCCCTAGAGATGTTGCTCCTTCTACCTCTAAGAGACCAATAAGACAAGAACCTATTTAATCGACAGCTACAGACACTCCAGTTGTGACTTTGGTTACAAATTCATCCATCGATCAAAGATTTTCTTCTCGTCCTCAACCAAGTCTCCAACATCTTCATACTCCTATTCCTCCAACAATATTAGTGACTGCTACAAGACCCGCGTTATCTATTGGAACCGTAGGGATGCCCACTCCTTTGTTGCAGTTTATCAGACCCCAAGGTGCTTTATTGCCTATTCCATCCAGTTTTCTCAATAGACATATTCAAGAACAAATGGTCTATCTCCTCAATCTGTTGCATCTTCAAACTGTCAACTGAATGTTGATTGCATATATCAAGATGATGTGCGAATGGATTCACGCCATGAAAGTTCTTGTCATACCCCGACTTACGGCCTAGGCGTGTAACCAACAATTGGTACCGGTTATGTAAATATATCAGAGTTTAGCGGAGGTCTTTAAAAAGTATTAACATATTTGAAATATTAATTTATATATAAAGCGTTATTCATAATAAAATATTAATATATCTTTTGAAACATTTTATTTATAAATATTTATCTTGTAATAATATTCATTTTATTTGAAAAGCTTTTCGGATAATAAATATCCGAGTGTTTTTATTTATAAACCTCGTTTAATTTTACAAATCATATTGTTTATAATCCATTAATAATTTAAAACAATGAGCCATCTCTACCTTGCTAACATCCACTTCATGAATGGCTACAATTCTTGATACTTTATTTTTCCTGAAATGTTAGAAAATACGTCAGCGATATGCTGGTGAATACACTGACGCTAAAAATATTTTTCTTTACTTAATCACCCCTCGAGACTACGTAGGTCTCGGCCCATCGTGGCTTAGGAATAACCAAGCTAAAACAACACAATTCGTAAACTCAAGTCTCTACACTCAGTTCCCCCAGCAAACAGCGCAGCGTTCGACTAGTTGAGTGCCTATACGTATACACAAGGTCATATTCCCCCAGGCGAGCTTAATTGTGACCAGGTGTGATGTGCCCATCACATATGTAAGGATCCAGACAAACGCACGATAGCCTGAGGCCCGTGTTTATACTCTTGTTTATAAATGTTTTAGAGACACTTAGTCACATGTAAAGTTTTTCATATAACACGTTGACTCATTTGAAAACAAGTTTGTAAAAGTTGCTATCTCGCACCTATAGTACGAGTATAACCAGGGGTGTATTCACCTTTTCGATTTGGATCGGTTTCAATACACCGTCCGAGGGTCTTTCCCGTTGCTATCTCGCACCTATAGTATGAGTATAACCCTTTCTTTTGGATCAGCTTCAATACACTGTCCGAGGGTCTTTCCCTCTTCTTTGTTATGTCGTGCCTATAGTACTAGTATAACTTTTTGTTATTAGGATATACAATCCGGCTTAAGACCTCTAGCCTCTTTTATAATCTTTACCTCGATTATATTTTCTTATATTCGGACCTTTAGTCCAACTTGTTTTATTTTCTATATCTACGTTTTCATAAAAACATATTCTTATATGTATATACACACATTATTTAGTTTATATTAATAATATAAACAACATATATATTCATTTACTTATTTAAAAAGCTTTTAATTAATACATCTATCTTTATTAGTATAAAGATTATTTCACTTATTTATTTTATTCATTCTCTTTTATTATTTAAGAATCTATAATAAATCATAAAAAAATTATATTTCTATCTTATCTTTATACTTTCTTTATTTTATTATTTTTATTATTTATTTTTGAGGTACTGAGTATACCCTAGACTAGGGTCTAAGACTTTATTATTTTATTAATATTTTATTCGGGTATTATTCCTACCTTGATTGACTTATTAGATTCTTGACTCTCGGGAAGCACCTCGATGCTAGCACACTTCTCGAGAATCTTGATCAACACATTTCTTCACGAAAAACGAGGTTCACCGGTCTTCAAAACTCATCGTAACTCACTTCAAGGCGGCTCGTCGGGTCGTCTCGGGATGGCTCGGACTTCAATGTAACATCGTCGGATTATGGCATAAACTTCGAGGAAACATCGGTTGAAGACACGGTTTATGAGGTAATGATATAAAAGTGTTTGTAACGGGTTTGGAATGAAATATAAACACCTTCAGCGCTCTCTTTTATAGCTTGTTCGTCGGGACCATGGACGACCATCAAGTTCATAATTTATCGTCACTATCCTTTTGCTTCATTTTTATTTTTGTTCATGAAATCTTATACATGGGCTTCATTCCTTGATATCCGTTTATATAGTAGGAAGTCGGTTTAAGTCTATAAGTTGAATTTAGTGCTATGCCTTTGTGTTAAGAAACAAACAGATGTCAATCAGTTTGCTTATGGTGTCTTTTAGGAACAACGTGGCATTTAATTAAACGAGATTTGTGTTTTATATCATCAAAATTATTATATATGCATATTAAAGCATTGAACAATTTCCACATGACACCATTCTAGGGTGTTTACATAGGATGCCACCTCAACTCCATGTCATCCATTTTCTTTCTTAAGCATGCCAACTAAGCAATTAAATTACCTTTAACCCATTAACCCATTAACCCATTTAAGGTTATTTTCTCGCGGGTCTTCATTATCCATTTAACCCATTAACCCGTAAATTCAAATACTATATTTAAGTCTAATTTCGTCTGCTGGCACTATTCGTTAACCCTAATTGCCGCTCTAAGCCTCTTATTTCTGCTAAATATTTCCGATGCAAGGTAAACTTATATAAATTAATTTATGGCAACCTTATTATTTTTTCCGGTTATTCTTTCTTATAAGTTTTGTATGTTTATTTTCATTGTTAACTGATTTTGAAAAAAATCAGTTTAGGTTGTAAATCATAAGCGGTCATGAAGGTGATATGTGGGCGTTCTACGTTTTTCCGGTAAGTGTTGCCGGTTTATTTTTCCTTTCATGTTTATAATAATGATTTTTTTATATTTGTTTCAATAATTCATTTAACTTTGTTAATCAAAATATGATATTTCATGGTTAACAACGATATTTGTTATTTACCGGTAAGACATTCAACAATAATATTTTACTTTATAATTTCAAGTTAATGCCTGGATTAATAGATGCTCCTTTCGCTTTTCTGGTATACCATGGTCATTCTGACAATATCGTTTTTCCGGTAACACCTTTTAAATTTTCCGTCTTTTAATTATTGTTTAAAACTCCATAATATAATTATTAATTGTCTAATTTATTATTTCATGTTATTGTTCGACTCATCTATACTAATATCTCTTTTCCGGTATACCATGGTCATTCTGACAATATCGTTTTCCCGGTAACACCTTTTAAATTTTCCGTTTTTTAATTATTGTTTAAAAGTCCATAATATAATTATTAATTCTCATTTTTATTATTTCAGGTTATTGTTCGACTCATCTATACTAATATCGATTTTCCGGTATACCATGGTCATTCTGACAATATCGTTTTTCCGGTAACACCTTTTAAATTTTCCGTCTTTTAATTTTTGTTTAAAAGTCCATAATATAATTATTAATTCTCGATTTTATTATTTCAGGTTATTGTTCGACTCATCTATACTAATACCACTATTGATGAAGACTTTAGTATCTGCATTTTTATTATTTATTCATGTATATATTTACTTTTAATTTTCAATATTCATGTATTTAAATATTTCAATTATATATATTTTAGTTAAAAGTTATTATTATTTGTTTTCCATTTTGTTAATAATTACACCATTAACTATTCCATTTATAATAGTTTGACTTTTTTAATTTGTGGACATAACCGAATTAGGTGTTATACATTGACTTTCCTCAATTAATTTAATTTATATTAATATATAATGAGTTTCCTTAATTTATAAAGAAAATGAATTTACAATTATAATTCATTTTTTACCTCATTTACTATTTGATCATATCAATTATACCATTAAAATAACATTTAGATATATATGGAACTCTGTCATTACCATCTATACTAAAATTCTTAAAATTAATTAACCGTAATTTACATAATAATAAGTAAATCAAGTTATACAATTTATTTAAAATTAAATTTTCATAATCTATAACATAATACAGAGTAACAACTTTACTAATTTACATTTAAATTGTAAATCAAGTTATACAATTTATCTATGGTATCTCTATACATTTTTGGTATATGATTTGAATTTTAATTGTAATTTATAATAAAATATACATATTAATTGTTTGACTAACATGTTTCCTTTTGATTTCGTTTAATATACGGTCAAAAAGTCTCCTGTTTCCTATTTAACATGTTTCCTTTAATTTTGAAAAGTCAATATTGATTCAAATCACATTCATTCTGGTTATAAATGTTTAGACTTGTATTATTCTAATGACATAATATTTTGACAATCCCTAAACTAATAAATGATACATATATTTTATTTTATTTAAACAATATATGTGACAAATATATTTTGTAACACTAAAAATATTTTAGTCCAAATCAAATATATTAATGTTTCAGATTATTTTGTAACACTAAAAATATTTTGTTGGTTGAACAATATAATTCGCAATTAGTCAAAATCAAGTTGATACTTTTATATGATGTCCAAATCAATTTGTCCAGAATTATAATTATAATTCCCAATTATTCTAAATCATTTCTATTTATATTTCATTTTACATAAATAACTAAATAATTTACACTATATATTCGTTCATTTGTTAATCTTTCTCATCACCTTGAGCAATTAGAACCTCCATTGTTTTTCTTCATCCAAGTTAATGTCAATTTTAGTTTAAATATTTTTTGTTCTATATTTCACATTTTTCATTCATTATACGTTACTAATTAATTTTGTTCTTATTTCTTAAGGTCAATGGAGTCCCAGAAGTTTACTATGTTACACGAGATTGATGTTCTTAGATCTACTCCATGTACAATTAAGGTAAAAGTGTTGAAGGTTTGGAGTGTAAAGGATAACAATAAACCTAATGATGATTTCTTGATTGAGATGGTTTTTATGGATGAATCGGTAATATTTAGTTTTACCATTTATGTTTATGATTTTTTGTCCCTTTTGTTATGGTTCATAATTTGTTGTTTGTTTTTTTAAAAATCCAGGGTAACCGAATGCAGTCTACAGTATTTAAACAAGATATATAACGTTTTAAACGTTATTTAAATGAGAATGCTACATTAACTATAGTCAATCCTAGCCTTGGATCTAATGCGTCTAATTACAAGGTTATCGACTGCCCTAATAAGTTAGTTTTAAACTTTAGTACCCATGTTATTCCTTGTAGCCAGTTTGATGGTCCTACATTCGGTTTTAAGTTTTACTCATTCAAGTCAGTTATTGATAAAGAGATCCCGTTGAAAGCTACTATAGGTATTATTTAAGTAGTTTACTTTTTTTTTAATTATCAACATTTTTTGTATTTCTAATTCTTTAATCCGATGTCTTCCAGATATAATTGGATATGTTGTTCATGTTTTTAAAGATAACAATTCTAATATGAGAGATACAAAAAGAAATGCAAGATTAACTATGGAGGTTTTTGATATCAGGTCCATGTTTCTCATTAATTTATATGTCAGTTTGTATTAATATTTCTTAATTGTGGAACACTATAAAATTTTTATTCTAATATTTGTGATTTTTACAGCGGTGACAGTGTTTACTTACTCTTTGGGGGGATTACGTATCACAGTTCTCTAAGTATTTTGTTGACCATTTTGATGAATCATATATGATTATTCTCATGCAATTTGGTAGAGTTAAATACCATAAAGCTTTGCTTTTTATTTTTAATATGTAATTAATTTTTTTAAGACTTTCTTAATTTAATATCATAATGACTATCTAGTGTTTAAATTTTTAGAGAAACCGTAAGTGTCTATTTCCTACGGTTCTGTTGTTACTCGTGTGTTCATCAATGATAGTATTTCTGAAATTGAAGATTATAAGACACGGTAATATTATTAATATATCTTCTAATTTGTTTATTCAATAATTATTTTCTTTGCATTTCTAAATCCTTATAAATTTGTTTTACAGTTTGTTTGAATTTTTAGACTTCAATGTTGATGGTGTTGTTCGTAGGCCGATTCCTGTAAAATTGATGTCTACTCTTGATGAAGAGTTTCTGATGGCTACATCATTTTTCAACATTTGTGAAATTTGCACTATATGGCAGGTACTTTTTAATAATAACATCTAATTATAATTTATAACATTTAACATAAGGTTATGTTATTTTTTTTAATTGATTTATTTCAGCCAAATAGTATTATAGAACTTGGGACCATAAAGGCGGTTTGTCCAGATTCAGAATGGTACTATGTCGGTTGCAATATTTGTAGTCGTAAGGTGATCGTGACTGTGGTGGAAGGCGAAGATGTTTATGAATGCAAGAATCAGAGATGTAACACTTTGGGTGTTACACCTACTCCTAGGTATATTGTATATTGTATATGTAAATATGTTTTAATAATAAATGTTGCTATGTTGGTGATTAAAAAAATTATTTCAGGTTTAAGATTAAGCTAAGAGTTCAAGATGGCACTGGTGTTGTTTCGTTGACCCTTTTTGATCGGGATGCCAAACTTATTTTCAACAAAACAGCATCTGAATTGCTTGCTACTACATATGAGGTTATGTTTTTATGTATTCATATTCTACTGCTTATTTTTTTATTTATATAAAACACTCTTTATGTAACACATGTTTTTATTATAAATTTTTAGGATGATGTTGGGCATAGTGGATTTCCCAGTGAGTTGAACTATTTGTTAGAAAAGAAGTTTGCTTTTAAAATTGAGATTGCCGATTTCAATTTTAGGAATAATGTTGAGGTATACGGTATATCAAAGCTAATAGATGATCAACAAATAATTTTTGCTATTGAGAAAAGACTAATGCCTAAGTTTATAGTGGTAAATTCATCTGCCTTTAAGTTGTATCAACTACATTATTGCCTTATGTGTTAATTTTTTGTATTATATTTGTAGCCTTCTGATTCTGGATCTCTAACTTTTGGAAATTCTTTAACTGATTTTCAATCTACAAGTTCTGCTTCTTTAAAGGTTTTTTTCCACTTCTATATACTTTACGTTATTTTGTGTTTTTGGTTTGTTTTTATATTATTTACACCTTTTTTTGGACAGATTTCTGAGGATGGGGATATCAAGACTCCAGTTTCTTATCTTTTGGTTGATGATGAAGTGAATGAGATCAAGTTATCAAGTAGTGATTCAGATGACAAACTGAAGCGTAAGCTTGTGGATGTTTTTTAGGGTGATCAACCATCGGGATTTTCTTCTACTAAGTCGAAGATAAGCGATGTTCAAGATGATTCTGAGTTGGTTAGCGTTGTTGGATCAAGCAAGGATAGTGTTAAATTTCTTACTCCGAAGGTCGAGAAGTGACTTGAAGACTTCATTTTTGGGTTTTTATTTTATTTACATTTTAGTAATTAATAATAAATACACCTGAGTGTGTTCGGTGTTATTTATATTTTAAGACTTCATTTTGGTGGTGTTTTTGAAGACTTTATTGTATGGTTTTGATTTTATTTATATACATTTCTTATTTATCATGGTGGTTTTTAATTTCTTGTAATTATCCTTAACCTTATTTTGGTTTTTTTTTGTTTATTGCAACTCATATATTCTAGTTTTAATTTTATTATTTTACGTTTTTAAAAATTTAATTCTTTAATTTTGGGATTACATAATTCAATATTAAATATAAAAAATGTATTCAATATTGACTAAAAAATGTAATTAACTTTTACAAATATTAAAGTTTTAGATAAGATGAATATAATATCATAGATATGCTATCTAGGTTATAATATTATATTCCAAGATTAAAATATATTGTTTATATTTTCAAGAAACCCGTTTACCATTTGATGACCCGGGTCAAACCGACTTTTGGTATCATTTATAACCAATTTTAAATTCTTTTTACTCTATTCAACAATTCGATCAATATAAAAAAAAATCTCGATTTTCTTCCGTGTTTTGAAGGTATGTTGGTTATTTCAACCCTAATTATTGTTTGATTTTATTCCCAAACAATCTATATTAATAGATTTCTCTTGATTAGTACACATATTTGTTCATCATTTACTTGAATTTCTTATATTTGTTTTTAGTACTGTATAGCTAATTACCAATAATATTGACTAATCAGATGAATTATCTTGCATTAGCCGTGTTTAATCAACTATTCGTTGAACATATGGTCAGTATCTACAATTTAAAAGTTGTCGTTATTATAATGCACTTCAAATTTTTAGGTTAATCTATGCTAATTTAGGTTCTGTTGTATTTTATAGAAAATTCCCATAGATTATTTTAAGCTTCTTTTTCCTCATGAGTCTGTCCATGAGACCGTTAAGATTACACATCTAAATCAAGAGTGGAGTGTTGATATTGATCTAAGCTTTGATAAGTATGTATTTGGCAATGGATGGTTCCCATTTGTAAAAGACAACGGTTTCGGATTTGGTGTTTTTCTTTTCTTTCCCACTCAGCCACACGAGTGGAGATTGTTATATGTTCTAGAACATCCGGATTGGAAGCATAAGGTTTTTGATGTCTATGTCTCTTATCCAACAATGAATAAGTTGGTATGTTAAAGCGTATTTTATTCTTACTTATACATCAGTTTTAAATTTTTATATATTTATATGTTTATTTCTTAAAATTTGTCTTTTACAGTATTCTTAACAATGTTTTATAAATTTGTATGTCAGCAATTAAGAGACGATCAGCTTGTACTTTATCTTTCATATTTGAATCGTGGAAGGTCATCTGCCAACTGGGATGTTTCTGCAGCTGATGGAAGTAGATGGACTCTTGTGTTTAAAAGTGTCAAAAGCAGTATTCCTGGATATGCATTTGTTGGTGAATGGCCCAGTTTAGCAAGGCATGTTAACTTACAAGTTAATGATTATCTTGTGTTTTTACCGTTTGATCCCAATACTCTCAGGTTATATGTGTTTGATAGTCGTGGTGTTAAATGGACACAGTTTGTTCAACAAATTAATATTGTTGGTGGTTCGGACAATGTTAATATAGTTACTGTTTCAGGTTAATTTCCCAATATTCACATAATTTGTGTATCAAAATATAATTATTTGTTAACTTTTTTTATATGTTTTTATTATTAGATGATGATAGCTTTGGTGTTGTTGATATAGAAGGTGAGCGTGTTTGGATTCGAGAAGAGGATGTCAGTGACAATTTTCTTGAAGTTGTTATCAAGGATCGCTTGGTAAGTTTTTTTCCATGTCATAAATTGGTTATGGTATACTTACTTTTTTTGTATTCAAGTATGTATTATTATAAACACTAAATACTTTTGTTTATATATTTTACATCGTTTACCTGTTCAATTTGCACGTGACAATTGACTAGATAAAGAGACTAGGTTGGTGTTGATAAACCCAAATGGTGAGGAAGTGATGACTAGAATCCACATTGAATACAATCATGGTAATTACAAGTTTAGAGTTCATGACTAGCCAGAATTTGTTCGTCTTAATTCGCTCGATTTGGGGAAGAAATGTCTACTCGAGTACAACCGTCCAACTCATTCTCTGATCCTGTCACAAGTATTTGAATAGGTTTTAAACAAGCTTTTGTGGTATCCATGTTTGGGTTCTTGAATATTATGTTTTGGTTGTTTAAGTTATGTTATAATTGACACTTTATGTTTGTTCAGTTTAATAACTTTTGTTAATTATTATGTTTTGTTATAAACTCAACAAATTTTATAAAATATATGTTTATCATAATTTGTTCGTCATACATGTTGTCATGTTGTTGTCGTTCAAAACGTATCATAAATGTTATAGTATCTTATGTTTAGTAGTATATATATTAATTTTATATTAAATTAGATTATTTACTAGATGTTTTACATGTTAATAGTTTATGTTTAAATGTTTTAGTATAACTAACAAATAAATGTGTTTTATTTGTAAATTTGTTTTGATTCTTCTAGAATGTAGTTTTCATTTTCAATAACCACCCCTCTTATATTGATTTTATGTTAATATGTTAATGTTAATTTGCAGTCTAACAAAATTGCCGCCTATTACCTAACTTAGAATATTATTTTAAAAAGTGTTATAAATCCCTAATCATCTTTTAGGTTTAACATATTCTTTATCATTCTTCCTGCCGTCATTCATGTATGTATCCATTCCTTAGTTTCTAATTTACTACCTATAATGTATAATTTAATTTTAACTATTTTTATAGAATTTGTATTTCTTAGATTAATCCGTTAATAACTACTATTTTAAATTTAGATTATTTTCAATCATGTAGATAGATTATTTTTGTAATGACAACTTCTTTTCTTATGCTTATCGAAGATCCGAAATTTCCTATTCAGGTATTCTTTAAATTCTATGATAATAATTTTGTCTAAACGTTCAATATCTAATTGCTGTAAATCTTAATTTTGTTATTAGTAAATTCCAAAAGAATTTATCTTGCAAAATCCTTTGATGTTTAACCTGTTGCCTAAAACAGTTGAAATTGAACATTACAAAGGATCATCGAAAGTGGAGTTAAAAAGCATGAAAAAACAGTTTGTTTAGGTGATGGAGTTACTGATCTAATGTGTTCTTTGAAGATTCGTCCTTATCAGAGGATTATTTTTATTTAATTTGAAGATGAAATAAAATGGTTAGTTAGAACTCCTTCAAAGAAGGCAACTTCTACTGGGCATCGACAGGCATTTGTTTTATACGATCATAATAGAATGAATTATAAATTGGTATAATTCAATTTATTTTTTTTATTAATAGTCAGTGTTAGAAACATGTATATTAAAATGGTTTTAACATATATTATGCTGTTATATTTTCCTAACAGGTTGTTTCAAAGAAGAACATTGAATCCCAATTTCAAGACTCGCTTAAAATCAGAGTAATTAAGTTCATTTTTGATCATAATCATTCATGGGAGATAAATTTTAAATTTTATAAAAAACACTATTTATTTGGTGACGGTTGGAAACAGTTGGTTCAAGATTTGGCTTTCAGAGATGGTGACCTTCTTTGGTTAAAGTATGTCAACACGTCTACTGTTGATTTAAGAGTGTATGACAAGAGCGGTATTCCTTTATTGTTTCCACATTTACCACCAATTGTTTTTCATCAATTATCAAATCTCAATACACATGTTGAACATACCGTGGACTCTCCATATTGTGAATCAGTAGTTGGTTAGTGATCACAATCCCGTTATCGATCATGGTGGTAATGATAAGGCTGAAAACTCTAATTGTTATTTAGAGTTCCATAAGAAGATTGAATATCGTATGGTAATCAATTTTATATGTTTGGAAACTATTTTGTTATATGTTTGTTATTTTAAATTTAAATTAACCATATTAAGTTTCTAATTTTTTTTAATATGTAAACGACTACCTGCTGAAGTTGGCAGACTTGCGAATCTGAAAAGAAGGCGCTTAATTAAGTTCAGGAGTTTGGCAGACAATGAAACAATCTTTAAAGTTAAAACAGAGGAGAAAACGAGAAGGGTCTCTTTACGTTAATTGGCTGGAAGGATTACGTAATCAACAATCGATTATGTTTTGGCAAGAGTTTAGTTATTCGCTATTATAAAAATGATGTTGCTTTGGTCAAAATAGATTTATAATAAAGACTTACATTAAACTTAATTACGATTTCCTAAACATATTCATAATTGAAATTTATATCATATTCCCTAACTTAAGATTCTTTCCATTTTGTTACATTAATTACATTTTAATTCAGTTTTAATTAATATTATAAATTCCTTAAATACTGATTCATAATCTTTTCCTCTATTAACCATTTTCTATGATTTTTCAACATATCTTCCACCATTTTTTTCCATTATTCGTATAATCATGTCTTCATCTTCTAAGAAACGTAAAACTATTCTCTCCACTTCAAAGAGCAAGAACTACGATCCAACTAGTATTTCAGTCTTTGTTCATATTTGTATCAACTCAGGCGATTGTTTTTTCATTTAAACCGAATTCTTTATGTTTTATGTAGGTAATCTTCCAAGAGACTCATTGTCTGATGTTTCCAACATAACCCAGACAAATAATGTTCAAAATGTTCATTCGAATCAACCTAGACATTTTTTTAACGGATACTCATATCCAGTATATCATTCCAATCAATACGGGTAATATCTCGATCATAAACAATTTAATATTAATTTTAACAATGTTTGGCCTGGTTGTTTTGTAATATTAATGTTTTCATTTACTTTGAATTAATCTATTTTCGTATCCTATGTTTGTTGAAATAAAGGTCAACCTGAAATCGGCCAGTTAGGTAACGTTTTAATCAATACACCAGTTAGTATATCTCAAAATTACACATCAAATAACTATTCATCAAAACACGGTTCAAGTAAGTTATATATATATATATATATATATTATATTTATAATATATTTGTAAATTTATCTATACTATATTATTGGACTTGTTTAAAAATTATAAACGCAGATTCAAACATTAGAACCCGTACACAGTATGAAGTTCAAAGGAGTTGTGTTACTACAATTCACAAAGGGAAGGAAAACTTATCTCCGTCAACTCTACCAAGCGTAAACAATAATTCCCTAAACTACCAACGTTCGTTTCTCTTTTTTTCATTCATAAGTATTCTAATTCTCTAGCTACTGTTATTTTCAATATTCATTTTTCATTATATTATAGTTAGAAACAGAGAAAGCAAATTGATGACGTACTTCCAGAGTTTATGTAGTTAGAGAATTAAAGAACCGCTAAAATTTGATATTGTATTATAAATCTATTTTTTAGGTGATACTTCTACGCAACTTGGTAGTTTTTATTCTTTAAATCAAAAACAAAGAAAGCAAATTGTAGATGGTAAATGTGATAAATTAAATCACTCCTTAAACCAAGCTTCTCAAACAATGCTGTCTTCTTCAATAAAAACCTTTTTCCTTTTAGTCATAAATTTTTTAATATTAATCTATTTGTTGTTTTATTAGTTATAAAATATTGTTTTTAACAGGTTGTGTTATTTCCTCTAACATCATCCCTAATACAACATCAAATTTTAGCGGTTCTGTTTCTAACTACATAAACTCTGGAAGTACGTCATCAAAAAGGCGTGTTGGAAGACCAAGGAAAACAACCAATACTACTCCTATACCTATGCAGCAGTTAAACGATTTTGAGTTTTTTGTTGATGTTTTTAAAGGCATATCAACATGTTATTATTTAATACATCATATAATTTTACATTAAATATTAAAAATATTTGTCTTAAACTTATATGTCTCATTTATTGTATAGATTACGTTGATCATGGTGATCAAAGTTTCAAATGTGAGTCTTGCAACGCGTGCTTGTGGAAAGTTGAATCTAGGAGGGGGAAAAAAACTGCCGATACAACGTTCTCTTTATGTTGTCACAATGGAAATGTTAAACTTCCTGATTTAAAGCAACCTCATGAAAGTTATGTAAAGTTATTTCATGGCGAAGATCCTATAAGCAAGTATTTTTTTTATTAGACGATTCAATTCTATGTTCTCCTTTACATCAATGGGTGGAAAAATTGACAATTCCATTAATAGAGGAAACACTTCTTACACGTTTAGACTTGGCGGAGAAAACCACCATTCTATAGGAAGTCTTCTTCCATTAAATAATAACAAACCTCAGTTTTCTCAACTATACATTTATGATACGGAGAACGAAATATCAAACCGACAACGAGTATTTGGGTAAGGATTACTTTTAAACATTATATGTTTTTCATTTTTGAAACAATTACTGTTATATCATATATTTCATTTATATTAATGTAACATCCTACTTTTTATAAAGAATTAATAAAATAAGTTTCGTTTATTTTATAATGTGTCGTGTATCGGTTTAAATAAATAAACTAATAGAAGGCGAGCTTGGACATTAGAAGATGAAATAAGAAATGGAATGGGCCTTTGGTCCATGGGCTTAAGGGAGTATAAATACGCCTTAAACCCTAAACCTCTTCATTTTATCCATCTCTACACCATAGCCTACACCTTGGAAAACACACACAAACCCGAACCAAGATCCGAAGGCGAAAACCCGAGCTTGTTGGTGCTGGAATGTCGTGATGGACCAAAACAACATCAAAGACCAGCTCGTGTTCGTAGTTTGACTCGTTTAGGTACGTTTATAGCTAGAAATCGCTCATTAGGGTTCGGATCTGTTTGGGTAATATCAGACCTGTATGAGAATGATAAAAACGAATCTAATGAAACATACCTTACTGAAATTGATTAGCAATTGATAGGTTAATTGTTAACCTAAAATAACCCGTAACATAGATGCACAAATCGCACCCCTTAAACATGGATGGTTGGCCAATTTGATGGTTAGGGTTTGTAGGCGCTTGGATTGCGAGTTCAATGGTACCAATTTCATGTTGTTTCGTTAAGAATCGAGGGTTTAATTGCAGATCTGGTGCCGCTGACTGTTCTTGTTCAAATCGATTTTTACTTTGACCTCGAGTCAAAGTCTGGATATAGGCCAATTTGTCAAGGTTTGGATAAGAGGAGCCAATTCGTTACGCTAAAATAACGAATCAGGTGATTCGTTAGTCACCCAATTCGTTATGATTACAACAACGAACTAGGTCATTCGTTACTGGTTAATTCGTTATAATAAGACAGCGAATCAGGAGATTCGTTAATGATCAATTCTTTATATTTAGTTAACGAATCAGTTGATTCGTTACTCACCATTCGCTATGTTAAGCTAACGAACTAGAATGACGAATCAACTAACGAATCAAGCGTGTAAGATGACGAATCAGTAACGAATTAGGCTTAATTCATTATAGCAAATGAGTTAGAGAATTAGAAAATTATTTAAAATTTTAATGGAAAATGTGTTAAGACAGTTAATGGAAATAATTTTTCCAAGCTGACCAGGCAGCTCGACCCAGCCAGGGGCTCTGCCGCTTGGACCCTGCTAGGGGCTGCCGCCCCTAGACGCCGCTGCCAGGGGCGCTGCCCCCGGACCCCCGTTCGTTGTGGGTTATATAAAGATAGAAATACGATATGAATAGTAATAGTTAATTGATACTTGTAAATATTATACAGTTAGCCGTGCACAGCTCAAGAAGGGAATAACTATTAACGGTGAACGTAATCACATTCAGGTAAGTTTCTAGCCCCATTTCCTTGTTATGTTTTCGGGGCTGTGTGCATACTCGATGTGATAGTTAATACACTTACCTTAACTGGTAAGTGTATTCCTTGTATGGTTTATATATTATGTATGTATATCTTAATTGTGAATGAAAGCTTGTCGGTACATGAACGATCTTCGGATATTTCACGAGCTATCAAGGGTGGTAGTTATATGATAGATGAATGTGTATGATAAATATATGTCCAATATATAAATATGTATGAATGATTAAAGTAACTATGCATATTATGGGTATGTAAAGACAGTATGCACGAAGATGAAGAAAGAGGGATCAGACCCTAATAATATCTAAGATAGAGAAGAAAGGGATCATACCTTAATAACATATGAGATAGAGAAGTAAAAAGGGATCAGATCCTAATAATATCTGAGATAGACAAAGGAAAGAGGGATCAGACTCTAATAATATATGAGATAGAAAAGGAAGGGATCGGACCCTAATAATATACAAGATAGAAAAGGACAGTAATTTATATAGTATGAAAGTAATAAATTATGAACGTATGTATGTACTTAAGTAATGAACGTAAAATAGTAAAGTAATTATTATGTGTCTTAGGATGCATAATTGAAGGTAAGTGCATGCATGGCACAATGTGTGATTAACTAGAACTCACTCAACGTAGCTGACTTTTAGTATGCACGCAGGTTAACAGATTGAGACAGCTGGTTTGAGATGGACACATGGCAGGATGAAGAGGCTGGCATCTGAAGACTGTCATGATGTTTTCAATTTTATAATTTATGTTATGTTTTAAAAGACAAATTATGGATAATTTTAATGAATAGTTGATGTTTTATATTATTCCTTGAAAGTTTTAATTAACTATGATATTTTGAACTGTTTTTATGAGTAAATCCAACACCAAATGTAGGGCACCGGTAACGGGACCTTACAATTAGTGTTAAAGTTTATTTGTTTGTCTTACAGTGAATCATCTTCAGATGCCAACGTTTACGAAAATTATATTATTAATTATCTCAAGGAAATGTTAGACTCACAAAATCCATTGGTTCAGTCATATCGTATGGTACATGATACTTTTAAAGAAATTCTTCAGATTGATTTGAAGCTCCGCATTGTTGGAACAAGGAAATACGATGGTTGTACTTATAACTTACCAACTGCCTCTGAGGTTGCTGCTCTTATTGTTGGAGATACTGGTGATGCAATGGACAAGAGAGATATAATAGTTAACTCCAGGTCTAGTGGTCTTCGACGAATTAGTGAACTTCATCCTTCTTATACTCCTCTACAATTTCCTTTGCTTTATCCTTTTGGTGAGGATGGTTATAAAGTAGACATTCCTCACAGGAATGTTGATCCTTCGTCTATGGGTGCCCGTAAGAAGTGTACGATGCGAGAGTTCTTTGTATATAGGTTACAAGATAGGCCGAACCAATTCTCACTACCCTTAAATGGATGAAGGCTTTTTCAGCAGCTTTTGGTTGACAAATATACCATGGTTGAGAGTCAAAGGTTGCATTTTATACGTGGAAAACAGAGTGAACTTAGGTCTGACACCTATGAAAGCCTTCGAAACCTTAAGACGGCAGGAAATTCAGATGTTTCAACATTTGGGTAGCGCGTAATTCTTCCGTCATCTTTTACTGGTGGAAGTAGATACATGATGCAAAATTACTTGGACGCTATGTGTCTTTGTAGATGGTACGGTTATCCAGATTTTTTCTTAATCATTACGTGCAATCCCGGTTGGCCAGAAGTAAAACGTTTTTTAAAGGATACCAATTTAAATTCTGAAGACATGCCAGATATACTATGTCGGATTTTCAAAATGAAGCTTGATTCCATGATTAAGTTGTTGAAGGATAAGGCTTTGTTTGGAAAAATTAAAGCAGGTTCGGTTCCCTATTTAATATTTTTTTTATATTTTGTTTACTGTTTGTTAAATATATTTATTTTATTTAATTTTTGCTAATTTATCTGTTTGATTCCAAATGAAGCCGTTTATACAATTGAGTTTTAGAAACGTGGTCTGCCTCATGCTCATATTTGCCTATTCATTGCTCCAGAAAATAAAATTCACAATCCGTCCCATATAGATAACTTTATTTCAAGTGAAATTCTTGACAAGGTCACTGAACCAGACCTATACCAGCTTGTGTCAGATCATATGCTTCATGGTCCTTGTGGTGAGGTTAATCCGAGCTGTAGCTGCATGATTGATAGAGAATGTTCAAAAAATTTCCCAAAACGATTTCAAAATGAGACAAGTATAGATTCCAACGGTTTTCCGCTTTATAAAAGAAGAGACAATGGACGTTACTTCGTTAAGAAAGGTATAAATCAAGATAATAGAAGTGTTATGCCTTACAACAAAATTCTTTTACGAAAGTATCAAGCCCATATAAATGTCGAGTGGTGCAATCAAGAAGGATCAATCAAGTATTTGTTTAAATACATAAATAAGGGTCCAGATCGAGCTACAATTTCCCTTGTCGAAAATAACACCGCCGACAATGAAGATCCTCAAATAGACGATATTAAAGCTTTTTACGATTGTAGATATCTTTCTGCATGTGAGGCTTCTTGGAGAATATTTGCTTTTGATGTTCATTAAAGGGTCCCGACTGTTACGAAACTTCCTTTTCATTTACCTGGTCAACAACAAGTAATTTATGGCCCTGAGGAAGATATTGAAGATGTTCTTACCAAGACTTCCAATTCAGTTTCAATGTTTACTGGTTGGATGGAAGCAAATAGAAACTACGAGCATGCAAGGAGGCTATCATATGCTGAGTTTCCAACACAGTTTGTATGGAAAAAACATCACCACCAAAATGGGTAGAAAGGCAAAGTGGGTTTGCTATTGGTAGAATTCATGGTGTTCCACCATCATTTGACGAGGCATACTACTTAAGAATACTTTTAAACAAGGTTAAAGGACCGAAATGTTTTGAAGATATTCGAACAGTAGATGGTTTTGTTTGGGATTCTTTTTGAGATGCATGTTATAGAAGAGGGCTTTTAGACGATGATAAGGAGTACATAGAAGCAATTGAGGAAGCAAGCCATACCGCAAACGGATATTATTTAAGAAATTTGTTGAAAGTATCCCAACTGTCTCTGGTGCAAAGGTTGAAACTGAAACTGTAACAGTTGTAGAGACTGCAGACAGTTTGAAATTGATTTTGAATATGTATGATAGTGAGGATGAGGATAGTGAGGAGAGGATAATTGAAGAGATTGATTATGAAGCAGATATGTCTGATGTTGCAGAACAGGAGTATGATGTGAATGATGAGATTGTGAGAGTAGTATGGAGTGAAGAAAATGTTGAGACAGTGGATGAGACTGAAAAGACAAAAGCTGAGGAGAATGGACATAGCTGAGAGAGATTATCAAATGACTGTTAGAAATGAGAATCCATTGTCTAACATGAATACATGCATAAGTCTGGAAGAAGAATGAGACGCCCCAACTACACATTATAGAAGAATGGCATTATAGCTGAAATTGAATACAAAGAGAATGCTGATCATTTTGTACTAAGAAACTCTGATGGAAAAATACTAGGGATTATTAAGAAAGATGAAGACTTGACTTGCCTGCATAATGAAGATTTGATGGATATAAGGGATTTGGCTATACCAGAAAGTCACACTCACTACCAAGCCCTTAATATCTTCAAAATGAAAGCTGCTTCTGAGATAGTCAATCGAAGACAAGCCGTTCATAATGCAAGAAAGAGACAAGATAAATAGAATAGGCTTTGTTTTGTAATGTCTTCGAAAAGTTTTTTGAATATGTAATTTGTTTATGTTATTTGAATATGTAATTTGACTTTTGATTTGATGTGTATTTTGACAAAGTGTAAGTAACCATAGAAATGTTTTGGGTCAGCTGAGGTGTTCCAATCTAGGGGGAGATTGTTGAGTCAAACAATTGACCTAAGGGGGAGATTGTTGAGTCAAAGATTTTACCAAAAGGAAGTACATGGAAGATTGGAATCTTCTCAACCTCTTCAGAATTCGCTAAGTATGGATCCGGGCACACCTTAGACATCTGAGCAAGCTTTTACTTAGCCGGGTACGATATTTTGTCTATCGGGCAAGGTTATCTTCAAGTAGTTTTCTTTAGTGGATATCCGAGCATGGTTTGCAAATTAATGTATTACCGGGCAAGGTTCACTAGTTTATGTAAATCCGGGCAAGGTTCACTTTATCAAGAAAGTCTGTTCTTCATAGCCAAGAAAAGTTCACTCCCGAGTAAGCTTTTGGCTAACCAAGTCCATGAAGCCAAGTGATTGGAAGACCGGGCAAGGTATTCATTAATAATAGTGGTCCAAACATGCTTGATGATTGAAATGAAATATCACTAAGTAACATCGGGCAAGGTTCAACTCAAGCAAGGAACAGTACTCCCGAGTACACTTTGCTAATAAGTTATTTTATAGCAAAGAGTTGAAATGGACCATTGAAGAACAAGGTTGCTCGTAAGAGTCTGTCGGGCAGAGTCTAGCAAAGTTAAGAAGATTGAAGTCTACCCGGTGAGTATTTTACTTGGTAAAATACTCTTCAAGTAAAGTCTACCCGGAAACTGATACCGGGCACACTTCTATGTTACCAAGTCCTGAAGGATGGCAGAGTACACATCGTACTCGGAAAATGAAGATTGATGCAAAGCCTACCCGGAAGACTTGTTTTACACTTAGATTATTTTGAATATGTAATTTGATTATGTACGTTGTATTTAGAGTTTCTAGAAGGAATGACAGCTGTCCAAGGGTGTCAGGCCTATAAAAGGAATAATTAGGGCACACCTGAGGATAGAGACACAACACGGAAAAATAGGCAGCTGAATACGATAATATTTATTGGGTTACTACCGTTTTCCTAAAAAGAAACCCTAAATCGATTATCCACTTTGTATAATGAAAATTATATAAATGGAAATCTTTTGAGTGAATTTTGTTTGTGTTATCTACCTCTTATTATTAATTGCAGCTATCATGTTTGTTATTGATTCCGCCTTTAACAAACAGTAATCTCTCTAAATATAACAACCCATCATTAACTCCCTTGTCGACACATCAATCTGTGTGAGTTATGACATGATTAAGTAAGATCCAGCTGAAATCGGGGACCTGACATTTGTTTGCAACAATGCTTATAAAATCGTCCTTATCAAGACCTGATTACGTTTGGGATAATACATAGCAATTTTTAGTCGACGGGATTCTTTATCATCAACAAAAGAAACCCAAGAATCCAGGTTAGTTTTGTTATATGTGTGAACTTGTCTTTTTGTAGTTTAGTTTAAGGTAGATTTTTTTTTTCAGGTTTGTCTCTTAGTGACGAGCAATTGAAGAACTTGGCATTACTTCAGATTGAGGATTTTTTGGTATCCAACAATTCATCTCTACGTAGGTTTTCACACATGCCTTTTCCAGATCAGGAATCTGTTTCTACGTCAATGAATCCTCTTATGATGGAAGAATTATCTTATGATAAGGATTCTTTTTCAAATGATTTTAAGCTTTTGTACACATCTCTAACTGATGAACAAAAAAGAATTTACAACGAAATATTCAACTCCGTGAAACGTAAAAAAGGTGGTGTTTTTTTCGTGTATGGTTACGGCGGTACCGGCAAAACATACTTATGGAAAACTTTATCTGCCTCAATTCGGTCAAAGGGAGAAATTGTTCTTAATGTTGCTTCAAGTGGAATAGCATCTTTGTTATTAGAAGGCGGTAGAACGGCTCATTCCAGATTCATTATTCCAATCAATCTTACCGAGGACTCCCAATGTCAGGTAACTATTATAAACTTCATTAAGTCTAGATTATTTCACATTTAAATGTATATTTTTAAATTATTTTAATGAATATAATGTTGACATATTCAATATTTTCATGTTAAGGGTAATACAGATGTTTCTGAGTTATTGAAGAAAACATCATTAATAATTTGCGATGAAGCTCCCATGATTCATAAACATGCATTCTAAGCATTGGATAGAACCCTAAAAGATGTTATGAACGTTGATTTGGGTAACACTTCTGGATCATTGGTTGGAGGTAAGGTAGTTGTTCTTGGTGGTGATTTCAGATAGATTTTACCTGTTGTACAGAATGAAACAAGAAACGATTGTGTGAATGGCACAATTAGTTCTTCTTACATATGGTCAAATTGTAAGGTTTTGAAACTAACTAAGAACATGAGGTTGACTGTTGGTTCTCAAATGTCAAATACTTTAGAGATTAAACAATTCGCTGATTGGTTGTTGAATATTGGTCAAGGTAATCTTGGCGGTCCTAATGATGGTGAAGCAACTATAACAATTCCAGAGGATCTTCTAATAAAAGATTCCTTTGATTCTATGTCTGATTTAATAGACTTTGTTTATCCTTCTATGTTAGATAGGTTTAATGATGTTACTTACTTTCAAGAACGGGCGTTGCTTGCTCCCTTAAATGATGTGGTTCAAGAGATTAATGATCGTATGTTAGCGTATTTTCCTGGTCAAGAAATAGAGTACTTAAGTTCAGATAGCATCGACGAGGTTGAAAGTGTATCTGAGGATTTTGATCCCACGTTGTACTCCCCTGATTTTCTTAATGGTATAAAGATGTCCGGAATGCCAAACCATCGTTTGTTACTTAAGGTTGGAGTTCCTATTATGTTACTACGGAATATTAATCAGAAAAAAGGGTTGTGCAATGGAACTCGACTACAAGTTGTTAGTTTGGGTAAACGCGTCATTGAAGCTAAGGTTGTTTCTGATACTAATATTGGATTTCGTACTTTACGTAGCAGAATAAGTCTTACACCGTCTGATAAGAAGCTTCCATTCAAGTTAAAAATGAGGCAATTTCCTTTATCAGTTTGTTTTGCAATGACTATTAATAAAAGTCAAAGACAATCTTTATCGCATTTTGGATTGTATTTAAAAGACCCGGTTTTTACCCATGGCCAGCTTTATGTTGCTTTTTCTAGAGTGAAGACTTGCGAAGGTATTAAGATTGTTTTATTAGGTAAGGAATTCAAATTGATTAGTGAAGCCAAAAATGTTGTGTATAAGGAAATATTTGGAAACCTTCGATCAATTTTTTGACAATACTTTTTTTTTTTACGTTTGTATCTTTTTAAATATGTTTAAGGTTTTTTAATAAAAGGATTGTATTATTTTAATGTTTTGTATAACTATAAGTACATGTTTGTATGTTCAATTATGTTTAGTTGTTTATGGTTTTTGTAGTATATCTTTTATGTTTTTAAATTTAATTTTATAGACTTTTATTTATAGGATAATATTATATTAATTTATATATATATATATATATATCTGAAATATATGTTATATACATTTATATCTTAAAAATTTACTACATTAAAAAAATAGGAGAATAGGTTAAATGTTCATCAATAGATTAATAAATATAGGGATAATTATGAGTTTTATGGAATCAATAAACCGTCATTTTTATTAATAATTAAAAAAGACTCTTTGGAAGATAAACACAATAATTATAACTTCTATAATAATCAGTTTGTTTGAAATTTTCATCTCTTCCATCATCTTCAACAATGACAACAATTGTTTCTTGGAAAATTTTCATCCGAAACCAATAATTATCAGTTTATTCTTAGCGATCTGTCTACAATCCATAAGCCCTCTATCGAATCGGTTATGTTGTTTACCATTCCATTTAAGTACCAAATAATAGGATACGGAAACCACAAACAAGTTATTAACGACGAAGAGAGAGAACTATTGAATGTTCTAAATGACGAGATTTTACAACATGAACAAGAACTACTTCCTTTTGTCAATGTTAGGGAGTGGTTTTATTATCCTTTGCAAAATAATTTTTGACTTCCTTTTGCCTATGTATAATTTTTGACTTTATTGTTGACTTTGCTTTTTTCCTTTATGTTAGTAGTTTACTTCATATACATAGGCTTCTAAAAAAGTACAATACACACCTATAACAGTTTGTTTTTGTTTTGTCAGGTTGTTATGACAGTTTGCGGTTTTTGGTGGGTTGTGATGTAAGTTTGTTTTTGGTAAACTTAAAATCCATATGTTTATATATTCTTTTAGAGTATACCTTTTATGTTTATATTTAGTTTGTGTTAGCATGAAGATTGTATTAACGGTATTAGAATTTTAATTATTTGGTATTAGTGATTACTTTTAATATGTCTGTCTCTCTAATATTATATTTTCAATATACTTTGATTTGTAATTACCAAATTGATTACTTTTTTTCTGTTTCTGGTTCTAAACTTAGGTTATAAAATTGTTTTATTTTCTTTTGACCTCAACATAGTAGCTACATATTGTAGATATCATCCATTCATTATAATATTCATTAACCTTTTGGTTTAATACTTAATAACGTTCCATGGTTTGTTTATATTTTTCAGGTGGTTAAGGTGCATGGTTTTGTTTTGGACGGAAGTTTTCAAGGTCATCCTGTTCAAGTAATGTTAATATCTAATGGTTTAATGTGGTTGATAAGACAATGAATTGTTTGTTTCTATTAGGTGATTATGTAGACAATGGTTTGGTGTACTTCTTATTGTGGATGTTTTTGAATGTTTATATATCGTTATATGTTATTATATTTTGAATGTTTATATATCGTTATATATTATTATACTGTATGTTAGTTTATATACATTTTGTTATATATCTAATATCAACCCGTGTGTAACACGGGTACTAACCTAGTATATAACTACTTCATCTATTATATATATATATATATATATATATATATATATATATATATATATATATATATATCTCCTTCATGGGAGATAATTTTATTATTATTATTATTTAATTGGTGTTAACTAATTGTTTATTTATATAAATCTTTGGACGATGTTCGATTATACTTAAATGTTTCTCTACATTTCAAATTTTAAACAATCTGTTCTATGCTTAATGCTTGAAATGATAATATTGTTTTACACCACCATTTATTTATATATGGTAGTGCCCTTCAACTTTTAAAAATTGACATTTTCAGAAAGAAAATTTGACTAGTGTAACAATTCTACACCACGAGAATGCTGAGTTGAGAGCTCTGGTAGCATCTCAGCAAAAAAAGATCAAGGAACAGAGGGATTTTATTCTACAACTTCAATGAAAAGATTATTAATTGAATAAGTTGAAAGATAAAGATCATGATGACGATCCCAAGGCGGCCCGATTTGATAAGCAACCAGATATCTCAACGTCTGGTCCTTCTCCTGCTTAGGAGGAGTCTAGTGGGAAGGAAGTTATGTTGCTTAAAGATTCGACTGGGATCCAAATCATGAGCATGCTGAATGTAAAAAAAATCATTTTTATTGATGTTGAAAGAGTGGTACAAAGTCAGGTCAATGCATATGATATTGAAAATGGTGAGCTTGTTGAACACAGTCTTTCAAAATAACAAATAGTCATGTTATTTGATATGAATTGGAGGATGTGGACGAGCTGGAGCGGATAGAGGAAAGGGAAGTGGAAGATGATGTAGATGTTGGTGGTGATCAAGGTATTGCAACTGAGAATATTATTATGAGGATGTTGAAATGGAAGTTGCTATGGCCGAGGAATATTCCGACATGTATATCAATAACAACACCAATGAGGGGATTCCTTTCTTCACTACTGAAATTTTGATATGGCCAAGGGGGAGTTGTAAAAGAGAATTTGAGTAAAGAGAGAATCTGATGTGCCCGAGCCTCATCCAAGAAGAACTTCAAATGAATTGTTAAAATACAACACAAAGAAGCTCAACAAGTGGCTTGAGACTGTGAGATATGCTCGGCAACAAAATTATCTCTTGTCAAAGGCTGAGCTTTCAGATACTCAAATGAAGGCAAAGCTTCTATTGGCCTACGATACCGATAAGCACATGAAATGGTTCGCTCGTTCAATGCATGCCAACGTGCTAGCAACATCTCATCCTGAGATGAAATGCTTCAAAGACCGATCTAGGTCTGCAAAGTATTTGATGTTTGGGGCATCGAATTTATAAGACCATTCCCAACATCATTTGGTCATCACTACATCCTAGTTGCAATAGATTATGTATCTAAATGGGTTGAAGCCCAAGATTTGCCCACTAATGATGCTAGGATGGTGGTCAAATTACTAAAGCAAAATATTCTCTCGTTTCGGTATTCCCAAAACCCAAGCTTTGCCCACTATCGAGGAACACACTTCTGTAATGTACAAATGGAGAAAGTATTAACAGGATACGGAGTGCATCAACGACTCGCGACACCTTATCACCACGAACAAGTGGTCAGGTGGAATCACGAATCGAGGTATTAAATGAATCCTAGAGAAATTTGATAGTCATTATAACAGAGATTGGTCTGAGAAATTAGATGACGCTCTGTGGGCTTTCTGTACTGCTTACAAGACTACTATAGGCACAACACCGTTTAAATTGGTGTATGAAAATCCATTTCATCTTCCAGTCGAGCTTGAACACAAAGCATACCGGGCACTTGAAACCACCAACCTTGATCTGCAATCTTCTGGGAAGAATAGATTCATACAACTGCACAAGCTACATGAACAAAGGGTACAAGCTGTTGACAATTGAAGAACCTACAAGGAAAGGACAAAAAGACTTCATTATGCACGCTTAAAAGGTGAAAAACAATTTAAAGCAGGTGACCAGGTACTACTCTATAACTCTCACCTTCATTTATTTCCTGGAAAATAGAAGTCTAGATGGTCCAGACCTATTACGGTTATGGAAGATTTCGAGTACGGAACCATTGAACTTGTCCAAATGGATAGACATAGCTTTAAGGTAAATGGTCATTGACTTACACTTTACCTAAGGGAACCTATACAAACCGCAAAGGAGGTACTTCACCTCCGTCCTGCATACTAAAAAGACATAACTATGAGTCATGCAATCGACCCTAACAAAAATTTAACATGTTTAGGTTTAGTTTTAATTTTTAGGGATAAGATTAAGTAACAAAAAATTTAGTAACCACGGACGTGCTTAACTCACCATGGACGTTTACAGTACAATTTCCCTGCAATGATCGTTTTTGGCACTGGTTCCAGCTCAGATTGTCCAGGTTCAGAGAAAATTTCCTAACATGTCCTGTGTTGAGAGGCCCAAGAAGATTATAAATGTGTTCCACCTCCTTGAGGGTTTTGCACACCTTCTAGCACAATTCTCTAAACCTAACTGCCTTCAAAGATGCCCATGGAACACTCCTATGCCGAAAACTCGATCACAACACCTCCTAAGAACAAGAACATCAACCTTGAGACGATTTTGCAACTTCAGGACATGGAAAGAGAGCTCACCGACATGCTTGTGAAGATGAGCAAAGAGTCCTAGTTCTAACCGAGACTGTGGAGGAATTTAAGACAAAGCTCCACGAAATTAACGAGCAAATCCAAATGCAGTCCATCTGGCTAGGGTTCTTCCCACCACCACCATCCTTCGGTGGAGGTGATCCTTTTGGCTGGAACCTACCCGGAGGAGGAGACTTTTGAGACCCCTTCTCCAACATATTCTGATTTACTTATTGAGGACTATAGGCATTGTGTATTTAGGACCAATTAGGCTTAACCTGGTTCTTTATGTTATTTTCTTGTTTTTTTGTGTTTATTTATGTGTTTTTAGGACTAATGTAACTTAGGACTTTTCCATTGAATGAAATATAATTGTGTTTAGGGATAAGATTTGCATGCATTTAATCGAAAATCCAAAACCACGAAAATTATACAAGAGAAAATTCAAAAAATCGTGGTAAACGACTAAAAACAGCCATGTTTAGACCAACACGGGTTGTGATCACCTTAAAATTTTAACAACCCATCGTCGCTGCAATCGTAAACTTTCTGAAAATGGCATTTATGTCACTCACCTAACACGACCGTTTTTATGTCACCACTATCATATTTTTCCCTCCCACATGCCTATAAATGGCTATCATTTCCCATTCTCTTGGCATGCCCCTTTTCATATAGTCCTTCAAAAGAACCTACTATGGAGAGGAGATGATGGAGGCTAAGTTATAGGAGAAAAGAAGAGGTGCCTATAGATGTAGTTCGGGAACTCATGTGCTTACCTGAGAGAATCGCTGAGTTAGTAAGCATCAACATGGTGGCGGAACAAAGGAACCGAGAACTACATGATAGAATCGAAACATTACGTTTCGAGCACCATCATATTGACCGAAGGATGGCAAAGCTAAAAGAAAACCTTAAGCAACTCGCGGCCGAACTTTCTCGTTTTAACTGGAACCAAACCGAGAGGGCTTCCCATACCAACTTCTTGACAGGATCTGCCCACATGCAAACCTTGTTTGGAGGAGGACCGAGATTATTTTAAGTAGTTCCTAATTCTAATTTATCATTATTTGTACCTTTCCTTGTTTTTGTTTTATCATTTGTGTACTTGTTTATCCCTATCATCAACGAAATTTCATAACCTTGTGTTTTAAATTGGCATACCTAAATTTTCCAATCAATTACGGTCGTTAAACAAGTATTGCGTTAAAAATGGTTAATAAAACAAAAAGACCGGACCCGAACGGTTTAGCACGGCAGTGCCTAGCTGTCCAAGGTTGTGGCGAGGCAACAAGACGAGTTTTTATCTTAAAATCCGTCCCTGTTCACCTTTTACCTAACAACTCGAACCCTAGGCGATTTTTTCCGGCCGATTTCATCATCAATTCACCGATTTCTTACTTCATTCATTAAGATATGTCAGTTTAATCATTTTAATATCACTCTAGGGCACGATTCTACCCAGTTCATGTCGAATCCGCGTATAAACAGAACCCTAGACTCAAGTTCCTACTACATTCGGGTTACATTAGACCAAATTGATGTGTATAAACTTGTTTATGTGATTTATACATGATATTTGTTTAAAAAAGTTTGATGTAAACAAGTTTAAACATGTTATCGGTTCACTATGGTTGAATTTCGGTTCTGGTAGGGTTTCACACTACTGACCGACCCAAGTCCGAACCCATTGAGACAAGTTGGAAACCAGGTTGATATGCTTGTTCGAATCTTCAAATACCCGAACCTGTGCAACACACGAGTCGCGTTTTGCCTTGAAACAGCCATGGTGAATGTAACACCCCGGATTAAGCGGAAACGCCTGAGTGTGACGTATAGATTGCTCAAAACACATGTGACACTATTAAGTGACAATATTTTCATTAATTAATTTAAATGTCAAGTAAACAAGTTTATAACAAGAAATACAAATAAATTATAAGAACAATTAAACAACTTGTCCCTTTATTATAAACTAAGTACTAGTGCCTTCTCCAAGTCTCATCCTCTAATGATTGTACCTATATCATATATATAAAATAAAGGTCAATATCCTTTCTAGCTGGCAATAACCAACATACTTGGATAATCGAGCAAGTAAGGTCCTTTCCAGTTGGTAACAACAAACGTACTAGGATCGGAGGTCCTGTTTCCACCCATAACAAAATGGTCATGAGTGTCGTGGGGGGGGGGGGTATGATCATACTTATTGAGGATACCACGTGCAAGTAAGTTTGATCAAGTAATCAAGTAACACAAAAGTCCATAATGCGAATTGTAGTTTGAAAATATGGATAACTAAACGGTTGATTTTGTAGGATATATATGCTACCCCCAAAATGTGTAAGCGTGTTAAATAGGGGGTGTGAGAAACTCACCTCGAAAATGTGAATTGATAGTTTGAAGGAGTCGAACAAACGAGGTAGAGAATCACGGTGGATTATCCTAAACAAGTAAATACATTTGCTAGATTTTAACGAGTCTAAATGGAAAGGAAACTACGACAAATTGGGACTTAGAGATTTTTGATTTAAAATGAGTTTAATTAAAATGAATTCAAGTTTATGTAAATCATTTAATATATATCAACTGAATAATGATTAAAATTATAACTTATTAATATAAGCTTAAATAACAAGATTAAAAGCAATTTATGATTAAACCCTTTGTTTTTTTAGTAAGATAATAAGTTAATTTACTAATTAATTAACTTAAATGATTTGCATGAATAATTTTAAGGAAATTATACATATTAGTTTATGTTGAAAAAAATAAATTAAAAAATAATTAATTTACTTAATGTAATTCCCGAAACAGAATCTTCAATGTGATATCGATAAACCCGTTGTTTGTAGGAAACTAACAACGAATTGATTCAAGACAAAGATGAACAAAAACAAATCAACACACGATGGACTTCAAAACACACGTTATATTAACGTCGGGTGCTTAAGCCCTTATTTAGGATTACAAGATGATAATAAGTATGCGAGAGCAAGTAACCTTACACCCCACACCCCTACTAATGATCGACCCCCCATAAAGACCTAGTTACAAAATATATATAATACTAAACATACTATGGCCCAAGCCCATACCAAAAGCCCACCGAAAACATAAGTTGAAAACATAAGTTTTCGGTATTACATAATACCCCAAAACCAAACCCAACTAGATTAAGTATAAACCATAAAGGCTAGCCCAACAATCTCCGCTTGGTTTATAGCTTGATCTTCACTCGTGCTCCATCACTTCAGCATTAGCCTCTTTGTAAGCACCTACCCATAACCCTGTATGGATAATCGATCCCACCATACCATTTTACTCCTTAGAAGTTGGCTCGTAAAGTGGTTAAGCCATAATTTGAAAGCTGCTAAGGGTCTTGATATCTTTATCACCAAACTTCAACAGGTCTCGCGGATCAATTATAAGCTACTGTCCCTTGATCAGCCGTATAATAACTATGGCCGTCTCACCATCAAAGTCCAAAACTTCATCTTATCATAAGCACCTTCAGGAAATCTCTTGGTGATCGGAATGGACGTTACTTTAGTAGTTGGAGGCCACATAACATTCAGCATCAGCTGATTAGTATAAGGATCACAAACCCCCTTCGCTTTCTTGACTAAAGACTTAGAAGTAGGCATATCTGGAACCCTTTTTTCAACTTGGTTGCTTAAAAAGTTCCAGAAATTTGTGGCCTTTGGATCATGATTTGGGTTGTGGAAAGGAACTTTTATTAAATCACTCAAATCGTCTTTGGTCCACAAACCAAAATCTTTCATCTTCTTGCAGTATTCCATATTCCCAGACTTGCGCTTGACCTACCACAGTTCTTAATCAATATCGTATCCCCATGAAACGGCCCCTAAACGATCTCCATACTTATCAGAAATCCTTTTTTAAGTTCCACCACAAATTTATATGGATGATTGGAAGATACGACGTTCTGATTAGAGTTCTTCATGATCAATTTCTTCTTTCTGATTCTCTCTATTTCCTCAGCGGTCTTGGGTAGAGCAGTGAAGTATTTCTCCAGTTGCGCAGAAATGTCAATATTTGAAGCAGGACACAAACTGGAACCACTATCATTAGGAGCACCTTGATCACCATAAACAGTTGTATCACCACTCGCATCCACTTCCTTAAAATCATCTATAAAATCAATTAACAAGTTTCTGTTGTAGATCAAAGTATAGAGCAGTAAGACCACCCTATACTTGCTTGAAGTTCTTAAATATTGGAGTCTTTGTCGGTGTCGCTAGCTTCAAGCTCTTGAATACGTACATCTTTCACCAAATACTTTTGTTCAAGTTCAAATACCGTGTGTTGCAAAGCGTGTACATGAAATGGTTCGACTTCTAAAGCAATTACTTTACCTTTGTCTTGTAAAAACTTGTCTTGCATAGCAAGAATGTGGGCAATATTCTCAGTTTCACTCAAGCTTTCTTGTCCAATCAAACCAAATGATTCGGAAGGTTCGGAAGTTGACTGGATGTGGGCTTCAAATTCAAACTATTGTAGAATATCATCAAAAACTTGATCTTGATAGTGTTGGGATTCAACAGATGGGCCTAGTTCAGATTGAGTCTCAATTATGGGCTCAGTAGGTGTCGGTTGAACGGTTGGCATAAGATCACTTTCCAGCACACCTGGTCTCAGATCTTTCTTTCGACGCTTTCATGGGATAAGATCAGTGGCTGGCTCATCTTCAACCGCTTATCATCTGTCACAGTAACTGACTGAGTAGGTTTCAATGTAGTTGAATGGAGCTTTCCTATAAACGTCTCAAAAGATTCAAGTTTTTCAGAAGTGGGTATATATTGTTGCACTTGGTGTTCTGTCTCCAAGGGTTGGGATGGAGAACTGTTATTTTCACCGTCAGAAATTGTCACACCCTCAAAATCCACTAACGGAGTTTTACCGTCAGAGGGTGTGAACTGGCAGGATCGGAATCATCAGTTATAATCAAACCATAAAAACGTTTAAATGCAAATAAGTGCGGAAGCGTAAAAACCTTAATTCAAAAGCTGCGTCACGCAGGACGACTTAAAACCAAAGATAACTGTTAAAAGTATGTTTGCAAAATAAAAGTGTTTTCATTTAATGCATGCTCCTAAACCGCGCGCCCGCCTCGGCTACCTGAGAATAACATACTAAAAGTGTCAACACAAAGGTTGGTGAGTTCACAAGTTAAATAAGATAAATCGTTTAGCGTTTTGCGTAACCTCGTTACGGCGTTTCAGTGTTGCGTAACCTCGTTACGACGTTTAAGTGTTGCGTAACCTCGTTACGACGTTTAAGTGTTGTGTAACCACGTTACAACGTTTAAGTGTTTTGCATTACCAGATAGTGTTATGTCAAATTATATATCGATAGGTAGCTAATCTATACAACAAGTATCGCTAAGTGGTTCGCGACCGAAGCTGACTGTTTATCAAGTGCCCGTCACCAGGTCAATCCAGACCATGGTAAGTGTTAGCCAAAATTACACCCACTCAACCTCCAGTTGAGCTTAGCGTCGGGTGGGGTTTGTCAAACCCAGTAGTACTACTCAACAGTGACTCGCTATTCCAAATATTAACCGGTCCGATGTGTGGGACTTCAAATGTTACGTTTGCCGCTTAGCCTTTACAAGTGATATATAATTTATAACAAAATCTTAAATATGCGTTTATCTCAGAAAAATACGTTTATCGGAGTATGTTATCTCCCCCAAGTGAAAAACGTTTGAAAACAGTTCAAAGAGCGGGGTAAGTGAAACTCACTGTTTGCGAAGATTATCCCGATCTAGATCACCAAGTGATGCGCGTCGTAGAAACTCTCTAGCGTTCTAAATAACAAAGAGATTTTCTAAGTATCGGTACGTTTAACGAGTCTCTAGACTCGGCACATAATTCCTATGCACGTAACAGATTTCGTGTTTCGTTTGTGAGTCGTGTGTGACTTACACAAGTACAATTGTGATACGATACATGAGTGAGCAATTACTTTCGTGTCACGTACTAATAATGTATATCACTAGCAATTTCTCCCCGTAAGGGTGATTTGGTCACACACAACAATTAACTAGCAATTATTCCCGTAAGGGCATTTTGGTCAACAAACAAAGACTAACTAACCATTATTCCCCATAAGGGCAATTTGGTCAATTCATGGCAATCAACTAACAACTATTCCCCGCAAGGGTATTTTGGTCAAAATACAACAATTTTATAAAAACTATCATATTTCATGCATTCCTATACAACTCAGCAGCTAGTTTCGTTATGACAGAATTTCTACTTGAAAGATTGCACTTGTTCACCGATCATAACGTCTCAATTAATTCACCAAAAATCACCACAGAAGCATACATATCTTAGGTTTCCAGAACATATTTTATCTTATTTTTATTCCACATATTTTTCTTATAATGACCAAAACATTACAGCAAACTCATATCAGTCAGATTCATGCGCAACAGAATGTTATTTACAATTCCCGTTAAACGAAAAATCCAATAAATGCAAGATCACTTGGGTTTGGTTCCTAACTCAGTGAGTCAACTTCCAGAAGTGGAACCAACCCAATTGGTCTCGTAGTTCATGAGATATAACATTTACAACATAACCTAACAGCAGGTCTAACAGCTCAGCTTTGCATCACGTTTTTGTAAAATCATAAAAGTATACTTCCACTTATCCAAAAATTACGAATTTATACTTTATAGAAACTAGACTCAACCTAGTTTACTGCAGTACCCACAATCTCAATCAATTTTCACGTTTACACTTCGTTACAGTCAGTTAAACATCGTATATACATTCTGTCCAGAATCTGTTCACATCAAAACTCAACAAAATAACAATCTATGAACTATCATGCATCCATATAACCCTCTAGACACTATAACTACTATCCATGCATATCAATTACACCATACATACAAGATTAGGGTTTGTGTTTTAACTCAAATAAAAGACAACAATCAATCAAGCAACAACATCAATCTAGTTATCAATCCATTATCCAACTAACAACAATCATATTAATCACATACATACACATGATCGGCCGATTAGGGTTTATACACAACCCATTAAACATCAAAATTAAACAACAAAGAGGTAAGAGGTGATCAAGTATACCTTCCTAGCACCTAGTTCTTGGATTAATCTCTTGATTTGATGTGTATATGGGTGATCTTGGTGGACGGCAGCCGTGAAGAACAAGGAGAGAGAGAGAGGCGATCGGGTGGGGGTGAATGGGTTAGGGTTTTGTGAATAGGTTATATTTATAATAATACAAGTTACACTCTAGCCCCTAATCTTTCAAGTGTTACATCTCTAGCCTAAACTAGTTGGTTCTTGTTTCTTGTTTAACATTCCACATAACAATCAAGTAACACACATATATCTAACACATAATAATCACATAATTAGTGTTTTGACGTTTGTCGTTTATTTATCAATCGTTCGCGTCAACTCGTTTGCGTTTCGGTGCAAATCCCGAAAGACTACACATGTAGTAAGTGTTAAGCGTCATTTAAACCCTAGTTTAAATGTAATGAAGTGTGCGTTATAGATTCAACGATCTTAAAGTTTGAATTGACGGAGTTGAGTTAACGGGGTTAACCTGAAATTGACGATTGTCACATCATTCCCATGTTAAAGAATTTTCGTCCCGAAAATTTGAGTCAAGTCGTGATGAGAGCCTGAAAAAGTAAGAAAAATTTTCAGTTTGTCATATCATCCCCTAGTAGAAAGAAATTTCGTCCCGAAATTTAGTTCATACCTCCGGTGATGTTTGACGGTTTGCCGGGTTTCGCGGTTTTCGGTGTTTGGTTAGCCCTTCAAAAAGGTGAGGATACTTTTTCATCATGTGATCCTCGCGTTCCCATGTGAACTCCGGTCCACGTCTTGAGTTCCAACGAACCTTAACGATTGGAATTTTGCTGCGTTTGAGCGTTTTGGTTTCCCAATCCAAAACCTCGACTGGTTCCTCAATGAACCGTAACTGTTCATCAACTTGTAGTTCCTCCAACGGGACTACTTGGGTTTCATCAGATAGGCATTTCTTCAAATTTGATACGTGGAATACATCGTGTACGCCACTGAGTTCTGTTGGTAGGTCCAGTCGGTACGCCACCGGACCAATGCGCTCAGTTATCCGGTACGGACCAACATATCGTGGGTTGAGTATGTTTCGCTTACCAAAGCGAACCACACCTTTCCAAGGTGAGACTTTGATTAACACCCGATCGTTCACTTGAAATTCGAGAGGTTTTCGGTGCTTGTCGGCGTAACTCTTTTGGCGATCTCGTGCTGCTGCCATGCGATTTCGGATTTGAACAATCTTTTCCGAGGTTTCGAGTACCAGTTCCGGACCAGTGATTTGGCTATCACCCACCTCTGCCCAGCAGAGTGGTGATCGACACTTCCGTCCGTACAGCGCTTCAAACGGCGCTGCCTTAATACTTGCGTGGTAGCTGTTATTATACGAAAACTCTACCAAGGGTAAGTGGGGTTCCCAACTTTTTCCGAAATCTAAGACGCATGCACGCAACATATCCTCCAGGGTCTGAATAGTCCGTTCACTTTGCCCATCCGTCTGAGGATGGTATGCTGTACTCATATCGAGACGGGTGCCCAGTGCGCTTTGCAGCGACTTCCAAAAGTGCGAAGTGAAACGAGAATCTCGATCGGAAATGATCGAGACAGGCACTCCGTGTCTAGACACCACTTCTTTCATGTATACTCGAGTCAGTCTTTCCATTTTGTCTGTTTCTTTAATCGCTAGGAAGTGTGCCGATTTAGTCAACCGGTCAACGATCACCCAGATGGTATCGCATCCCGTCGGTGTCTTAGGCAAACCCGTAATAAAGTCCATATAGATGTGTTCCCATTTCCACATTGGGAGTTCCGGTTGTTGCAGAAGGCCAGATGGTTTCTGGTATTCTATCTTGACTCTGGCACAAGTCAAACATTTGCTCACGTAGGTGGCAATGTCGGCTTTCATGTTCGGCCACCAGTAAAGTGCCTTTAAATCATGATACATTTTATCTGAGCCGGGGTGGATAGAATATCGGGACTTGTGAGCTTCGTCCATCACTAGAGTTCTCAACTCTCCGTATCGTGGAACCCAAATCCGGTTCCCAAAATATCGGACCCCGTCCGATCTGGTTTCAAGTTGCTTGCTCATGCCACGCATGAGTTCCGATGGAAGATTATCATCTTTCAAAGCTTCCAGTTGCGCATCGCGAATCTGATCGGGTAAGCTGGCATGAATCGTGAGATGCAATGCTCTCACCCGTCTGGGTTTATCTGTTTCTTTTCTGCTGAGGGCGTCGGCCACCACATTGGCCTTGCCAGGGTGGTACTTGATGGCACAATCATAATCTTTAAGCAGCTCGACCCAACGACGCTGTCGCATGTTCAGCTCCTTCTGATCGTAGATATGTTGGAGACTCTTGTGGTCGGTGTAAATGGTAAACTTGGTACCGTACAAGTAATGCCTCCATATCTTAAGAGCAAACACCACAGCTCCGAGTTCCAAATCATGGGTCGTGTAGTTCTTCTCGTGAACCCGTAGTTGTCTAGAAGCGTAGGCTATAACCTTCTCGAGTTGCATCAGCACACAACCGAGACTTTGTATAGATGCGTCACAGTGTACCTCAAAATTTTCCGTTCCCTCGGGGAGGGCTAAAATAGGGGCGCTACAAAGCTTGGTTTTCAACAGTTGAAAAGCGGATTCTTGCGCGTCACCCCAGTTGTACTTAGTGCCCTTGTGAGTCAAAGCGGTGAGGGGTTGAGCAATCTTTGAAAATCCCTCGATGAAACGCCGGTAGTAGCCGGCCAGTCCTAGGAATTGTCGCACCTCAGTCGGAGTCTTAGGTGCTTCCCAGTTCTTGATGGCCTCTACCTTACCGGGATCGACATGGATACCATTCTCGTTGATCACATGTCCTAAAAAGTGAACCTCGCGAAGCCAAAATTCACATTTCGAGAGTTTAGCATACAGTTGTTCCTTCTTCAGTAGTTCCAGAATTATCCTTAAGTGCTCTTCGTGGTCAGTCTCGTTCTTGGAGTAGACGAGAATATCATCAATGAAAACAATCACAAACTTGTCGAGGTACGCCTTGCATACTCGATTCATGAGATCCATAAATACGGCTGGCGCGTTGGTTAGGCCAAAAGGCATAACCGAAAACTCGTAGTGACCATACCGTGTTCTGAAAGCCGTCTTTGAAATATCTTCTTCGCGCACTCTCAGCTGGTGGTAACCGGATCGTAGATCGATCTTCGAGTAGTAACTCGATCCCTGAAGCTGGTCAAACAAATCATCAATTCGGGGTAAAGGATAACGGTTCTTGACAGTCACCTTGTTCAACTCCCGGTAATCGATGCACATTCGGAAAGTCCCGTCTTTCTTTCGGACAAACAAGACAGGGGCTCCCCATGGCGATGAGCTAGGTCGGATAAAACCTTTATCCAACAAATCTTGCAACTGAGTGGACAACTCCTGAAGTTCCGCCGGTGCGAGTCGATACGGGGCTCGTGCTATGGGTGCTGCACCGGGTGTCAACTCGATTTGGAATTCGACTTGACGAATAGGAGGGAGTCCGGGCAAATCATCCGGGAAAATTTCTGGAAAGTCTCGCACAACCGGTATGTCCTCAACTCGTTTCTCCTCCGCGGGTTTCTCAACAATCTGCGCCAAAATTGCCGGATGACCCTTTCGTAAATACTTCTGTGCCTTCAAAAGGGTAATAACGCTGGTGGTCATGCCGCTTCTCTCGCCTCGGACCGAAATGATCTCGCCGGAAGGGGTGGTAATATGGACTATCTTATCATGGCATATAATCTCCGCTCGGTTCTTGGATAACCAGTCCATGCCGACAACGACATCGAAACTACTAAGCGTAAAAGGAATAAGGTCGATGTCAAAGACATGACCTGACAGTTTCAACTTACATCCCGCAAGTATATGAGTTGTTACTATAGTTTTACCGTTAGCTAATTCAACAGGAAACTTAGCGTCTAACGGGGTTGGAGTAAGGTTTAAAAGTTGGCTAAAAGCTTTTGACACAAAACTCCTATCAGCTCCGGTGTCAAACAAAACAGAAGCAAAACAATCGTTTACAGGGAACTTACCAGACACCACATGTGGATCATTGCGGGCTTGACCCGATCCAATCACAAACGCTCTTCCTTTGCCATTTCCTCCACCGTTACTGCCACTTCCATTACCCCCATTATTGTCATTCTGTTTCAGCTTGGGGCAATCCTTCCGGAAATGACCTTCCTGTCCGCATTCAAAACATCCCTTAGTCATCATCGGTGGCTTAGGAGCACCCTTCGCCGCAAGGTCAACTCTACATTCCTTCGCTTGGTGACCTATCTTTCCGCATCTTTGACACTTGACACGGTCACACTGGCCAACATGATGAAAGTTGCACCTGTTGCACTTTGGATATTTCCCAGCATATCCGCTCGAAACCTGCCCGCTACCGTTGTTGTTGTTGTTGTGATTCTGAGTATTGAAACTCCGAGTAAATTCGGGCTTACGGTAGTGGTGTTGCGGTGGGAGGTTTGAGGATGAAGTTCTGGTGTTGTCAAACTTTCTCTTCCCGCTGTTCGGGTTACTGTTGTTGTTACTGTTGCTGACGTGGTCATTACTCGGGTTGTCACGGGCTTTAACAGTCGAACCCCTCGGTGGTAACGCACCCTGGGTCACAGCCTGATCCGTCAGTTTGTGAGCCAAACGGATCGCTTGTTGGATCGTGGCTGGTCGGGAAGACGTCACCATGCCCTGAATCTGTGGTGCTAACCCATCAATGTACAACTCTATTCTCTTGCTCGGCGGATCCACCATCCGCGGACACATCACTGCCAACTCGTGCGAACGAGTAGTGTAGGCTTCAATCTCCGAACCCACCATCTTCAACGACCAAAACTCCGACTCTAACTTCGCAATCTCTTCCCTCGGACAGTACTCCTCTCGCATCATGTTTTTGAACTCCTCCCAGTTCATCGCGTTAGCCAGTTCCAATCCAAGGATCTGGACGTTCGAATTCCACCAAGTGAGGGCGGAATCCTCAAGTGTCCCAGCAGCGAATTTGACCCTACTGGCAGGGGGACAGTTACACATCTCAAAGGCCGACTCGGCCTTCTCAGCCCAACGCAGGAAGCCTATAGCTCCCTCAGTGCCCTTAAACGTACTGGGCTTGCAGTCAAGGTAGTTCTTGAAAGTACACGTTCCACTTAGACCTCCAGTTTGATTCTGAACGTGTGCGGCTAAAGCGGCCGCCACATGGTCATTCAGCAGAGTTTGGAGTTCAGCTGCAGTCATGCTGATGTTACCACGTCCTCGTCCAGCGTTTCTTCCGTCCATTTCCTAGAATCACAGTATAAAATGTTAAACATGAATTTTTCTTTCATATACAACACACCATACATGTAATAAGAGATAGGTAAGAAAAAAAAATCACATCACAACCACATATTAGTCTAAATAAAAATTCATGATTAAAACCATTGTATTCGCTACAAAGTATTTCCAATCAATCCTTAAAATCATAGAAAAATAATAGTTAGGATGGAGACAACCCCTCCATCTAAGTATCATCATCACTAGATGTCGTCATCTGAGGACACTTCCGAATGTGCCTCCTCCTCAGCCGGTTCTTCCTCCGGTTCTTCTTCGGGTTCCTCCTCGGGATCTTCCTCGGGATCCTCCTCAGGCTCCTCTTCGGGATCTTCTTCAAGTTCTACTTCAGGCTCTGCCTCGGGCTCGGCCTCAGGCTCTGCCTCAGGTTCTACTGCGTTCTGAGCAAGTTGCATTTGTAGGATATCGCAACGTTCTAACGCTATTTCGGTCCGGGTCCTTGCTTCTTGGAGTTGCTCTTTCAAGTCTATCATTTCGGCTTGCATCTTCATCATAACCTTCATCTGTTGATCACTAGCCCCTTGCATATCTTTCATTGCCGCCGCCATGCGGGCCATCTCCTCCTTATTCTCGGTTTCGTCTTTTAACAATCTGGAAACGTTCTCTCTTGTGTAGCGCATGTAACCGACATCACGCTCCAAACAAGAGACGACAGCTGCGAGAACTCGCTCCACGGGTTCGGTTATGGGTGGTAGGGTGTTAGGGTAAGCAGGGTGGTTCGGGTGAGGCAATGGGGGAACTTGTTCACGGTAGACCATACGTCTGATCATGTTGGGGTACCAATCCCAGCTAACGTCGTTTTCATACAGGCCTCCGGATGGGCGGTACCTCTTCGGTGCAGGAGTTTCGAGTTCCGGGACTACACGGGGTGGCGAGGCAGTAGGTAACTGCGGTTCCTTCCCGTGAGCATGCGTCATCGAATCGGATGATGATGAGGGTGGCGTCGACATTCCTACAGGTAAGCCGTGTATATGCGCGCGTAAGAGTGAAGGAGGTAAAGAAATAAGATTTCAAGACTACACAAACCTATGCAGTGCGTATCATTATAACTAATGGGTCGTCGCGGTTATAGTCTAGTATGCATGCAGCTTCTAGTTCGCTATAACCAATGGCTCTGATACCAATCTGTCACACCCTCAAAATCCACTAACGGAGTTTTACCGTCAGAGGGTGTGAACTGGCAGGATCGGAATCATCAGTTATAATCAAACCATAAAAACGTTTAAATGCAAATAAGTGCGGAAGCGTAAAAACCTTAATTCAAAAGCTGCGTCACGCAGGACGACTTAAAACCAAAGATAACTGTTAAAAGTATGTTTGCAAAATAAAAGTGTTTTCATTTAATGCATGCTCCTAAACCGCGCGCCCGCCTCGGCTACCTGAGAATAACATACTAAAAGTGTCAACACAAAGGTTGGTGAGTTCACAAGTTAAATAAGATAAATCGTTTAGCGTTTTGCGTAACCTCGTTACGGCGTTTCAGTGTTGCGTAACCTCGTTACGACGTTTAAGTGTTGCGTAACCTCGTTACGACGTTTAAGTGTTGTGTAACCACGTTACAACGTTTAAGTGTTTTGCATTACCAGATAGTGTTATGTCAAATTATATATCGATAGGTAGCTAATCTATACAACAAGTATCGCTAAGTGGTTCGCGACCGAAGCTGACTGTTTATCAAGTGCCCGTCACCAGGTCAATCCAGACCATGGTAAGTGTTAGCCAAAATTACACCCACTCAACCTCCAGTTGAGCTTAGCGTCGGGTGGGGTTTGTCAAACCCAGTAGTACTACTCAACAGTGACTCGCTATTCCAAATATTAACCGGTCCGATGTGTGGGACTTCAAATGTTACGTTTGCCGCTTAGCCTTTACAAGTGATATATAATTTATAACAAAATCTTAAATATGCGTTTATCTCAGAAAAATACGTTTATCGGAGTATGTTATCTCCCCCAAGTGAAAAACGTTTGAAAACAGTTCAAAGAGCGGGGTAAGTGAAACTCACTGTTTGCGAAGATTATCCCGATCTAGATCACCAAGTGATGCGCGTCGTAGAAACTCTCTAGCGTTCTAAATAACAAAGAGATTTTCTAAGTATCGGTACGTTTAACGAGTCTCTAGACTCGGCACATAATTCCTATGCACGTAACAGATTTCGTGTTTCGTTTGTGAGTCGTGTGTGACTTACACAAGTACAATTGTGATACGATACATGAGTGAGCAATTACTTTCGTGTCACGTACTAATAATGTATATCACTAGCAATTTCTCCCCGTAAGGGTGATTTGGTCACACACAACAATTAACTAGCAATTATTCCCGTAAGGGCATTTTGGTCAACAAACAAAGACTAACTAACCATTATTCCCCATAAGGGCAATTTGGTCAATTCATGGCAATCAACTAACAACTATTCCCCGCAAGGGTATTTTGGTCAAAATACAACAATTTTATAAAAACTATCATATTTCATGCATTCCTATACAACTCAGCAGCTAGTTTCGTTATGACAGAATTTCTACTTGAAAGATTGCACTAGTTCACCGATCATAACGTCTCAATTAATTCACCAAAAATCACCACAGAAGCATACATATCTTAGGTTTCCAGAACATATTTTATCTTATTTTTATTCCACATATTTTTCGTATAATGACCAAAACATTACAGCAAACTCATATCAGTCAGATTCATGCGCAACAGAATGTTATTTACAATTCCCGTTAAACGAAAAATCCAATAAATGCAAGATCACTTGGGTTTGGTTCCTAACTCAGTGAGTCAACTTCCAGAAGTGGAACCAACCCAATTGGTCTCGTAGTTCATGAGATATAACATTTACAACATAACCTAACAGCAGGTCTAACAGCTCAGCTTTGCATCACGTTTTTGTAAAATCATAAAAGTATACTTCCACTTATCCAAAAATTACGAATTTATACTTTATAGAAACTAGACTCAACCTAGTTTACTGCAGTACCCACAATCTCAATCAATTTTCACGTTTACACTTCGTTACAGTCAGTTAAACATCGTATATACATTCTGTCCAGAATCTGTTCACATCAAAACTCAACAAAATAACAATCTATGAACTATCATGCATCCATATAACCCTCTAGACACTATAACTACTATCCATGCATATCAATTACACCATACATACAAGATTAGGGTTTGTGTTTTAACTCAAATAAAAGACAACAATCAATCAAGCAACAACATCAATCTAGTTATCAATCCATTATCCAACTAACAACAATCATATTAATCACATACATACACATGATCGGCCGATTAGGGTTTATACACAACCCATTAAACATCAAAATTAAACAACAAAGAGGTAAGAGGTGATCAAGTATACCTTCCTAGCACCTAGTTCTTGGATTAATCTCTTGATTTGATGTGTATATGGGTGATCTTGGTGGACGGCAGCCGTGAAGAACAAGGAGAGAGAGAGAGGCGATCGGGTGGGGGTGAATGGGTTAGGGTTTTGTGAATAGGTTATATTTATAATAATACAAGTTACACTCTAGCCCCTAATCTTTCAAGTGTTACATCTCTAGCCTAAACTAGTTGGTTCTTGTTTCTTGTTTAACATTCCACATAACAATCAAGTAACACACATATATCTAACACATAATAATCACATAATTAGTGTTTTGACGTTTGTCGTTTATTTATCAATCGTTCGCGTCAACTCGTTTGCGTTTCGGTGCAAATCCCGAAAGACTACACATGTAGTAAGTGTTAAGCGTCATTTAAACCCTAGTTTAAATGTAATGAAATGTGCATTATAGATTCAATGATCTTAAAGTTTGAATTGACGGAGTTGAGTTAATGGGGTTAACCTGAAATTGACGATTGTCACAGAAATAGTTTTAAAAATAGTTGAAGGCCTTTGAAGGCATTTGAAGGGGAACAACGTGTGCCTCAGCAACAATAGCAGGATCTGCAGCTTCAGTCTCAGCAAATTTACCAAATTTTACCAGTGGATGAAGTCCCTGCAAACCATTTTAGCCTATTTCGTTGACTGCTCCGTCAAACCAAAGGTATTCGTACCCATAGCCTTTAGATCAAGTGTCTCTATAGATCGATTCAGCTTGGGATAATGAGAATAAAATATCATATATAGAAACCTCAGATACATCATAAACATCTCCATTCCATGATCAAAGCAACCATAGCCGACATCTGAGTGTGGTTAATCTCGTTAGAACCCCCTTTTCTTCCCGACACACACGCATAGAATGTGTGAATAAAGAACCTGCAGTACGGATGGGATAGCTTCTTGATGGCAGGAGGATAGGTTCTTTTATAGCCCATTCTTTGCACGCTCTCTGCTATAGCCTTAGTTGAATACTCTATAGGGTAATCAGGTTGATCAGCAAACAACAAAACTTCTCGTCTAATGGCTTCAGATATATTCATCGGTTTCTTCTATATAGTAGAGTCAATGGTAACTACTCTACCGACACCTCGTTGATTGATTGAGGCATGACTCAAGAAATCTGTCATCATCTTCTTGAAGATCATAGGATTTTCTCATAGTGTGTGAGAAATCATGCATGTATTCAGCCTCACAATCATAGACTTGAATTCTTTGTGAGTTTGAGGCGGATCAAACCGACATCCATCTATATTTTCTGTATCAACATACTTTAGAGGTGCTTGATCAGTCATGACTGCAACAAACGAGCCAAGTTAGATACATATTCACTCAAGTTCATAATCTATTATCTTTTGGATTTCATATCAAGATAATATTATAAGGACCAAATTTTGAAATGATGAAACTATAAGTCCCCTTTTTATAAGTCCCTTTTATAAAAACTTAGTCCAAATAACTGTTTAATGAGTTTTCTGTCCAAAAATGTGTGTTCTCTGTCACAAATTAGAGTTTTTGGTCAATAATAGCTATTTTCGGTAAAAAAAAAGAGAGATTTCGGTCCAACAAAATAGTTCTCTATTGAAAAATAAGCCATGACAGTTGAGAACCATGGGTTCTCGGTCAACCTTATGAGTTATCGGTCAAACATGACCGAGAACCCTTGAAATCTCTGTTAGACTCAGGGTTCTCTGGTTGACTAAAGGTTTTCGGTCAACCATCCCTGAGAACCTAGGATCTTGAGATATCGGGCATATAAACCCTTTGAAATCCATCTCGATAAGGTGTCATCTTCCCAAACACACCAATATCGCCAATAACGGAGAACCTGGAACTCTTTGAAACACATCATATGACCAAACACACCATAATCATACATCGCAATTATATATCACAATCATATATTATAATCCTAATAACCATTCAAACCACAAACACTCATTAGGTCCGGAGATTGTTTAACAGTGACCCGAGAACAAATCCTTAAAAAGTTCATATACCTTTAAAGATTAATGAGAACAAATCAGATAATTGGTATTAGAACGAAGATGATCTTATGCATGCAGGTATGATTTTCAGATTAAGAGGACAAAATAATTGTCGTTTGAGTTTTCTGTTAATAATACACATAAGTAATTTTAATTACCTTTTGAACTTCAAAAACTTTGGATCAGGGCCAAAAACTGATGGGCCAAGAACCAAAAGATTCTCATTAACATTTGGGCCAAAAACACAACAACCATACGAGGCCTCATGGGCTGAGAACTCAAATGAACACAAAGCCTAATTCACGTATGATAAAACCAATTTCTTAATGCTTTTGTTTCGAGAAGAGTAAGCATGAGGTAAAATCAAAGACGTAAAATAAAACAAAAATGAAAAATTAAAATTTAAAATAAAACCAAAATAAAAACAGCTTTACCACCCGGCCTTCAGTAGTTCTAACATATTTCAAGATCAAATTTCGGTTTTGTCATATGATCAAACTTTTATGTAAAGATCCTAATATGGTATCATATTGATTAAGATGCTTTCACAAGTATTCATTTTCAGCATTACTATGACATATAGAACATGTTAATAGTATGTATTTAGATACTTAGAATGATTTTCACTGCATCAGTGATATGCATTAGGTTCAATTAGGCATAAAACTTAGATGGACATCACTTATGGACCTATGATGCCTCTTATACATTCCCAAAGCGTATTTGGCTTTCTCCAAATCACCTCAATTAGACTCCAACCCCATAGTGCTTGATCAAAAGATTTTTGACATTTACTGTACAAACAAAAATTTTAAGCTTTAAGGTTGAACGTTGGAGTTACATGCCATCCGGACTTACAAGCCTTTCATTCAGAGTGTTTAGGACTTACTTGAATGCCCCACTCTTGTAGTTCTAATTTGACCCTTTAAGCTTTAAAACAATTTTGACTTCAAGATTATATACTATTATTACAATAATTATATAGATTGTTTTTTTGTTTTTGTTTTTATAGTGATAAATAAGAACAAAATATTTTTGGTGATCAAGACACTAACAGGCTCGTGTATGACTGGGTATTTGCTTTTCTGCCTATCATTCGGAGAGATGTATCTAGAGACATGCATAAATCTTCTAAATGACTCTCCACAGTAAGTTTAGAAAATTTAGTTTATATCACTTGGGACATTTACGCACCATGGAAAGCTACCATATATATTAATGACTGTTCAAAAGCCTTTTTAGCCTAATAACTTCACACGTTAGGCATACAAAATCAATTTGTTAAACACTAAAAGCTTCAACTCGATTGATCAATTTATATCAATTAATTAACGGATCTAGTTATCTGATATGTGTTGTGAGCTAATCTGTTAATGAACAAAGTGTATGAGTAATCAATTGGGCAGACTAACGACTTGACAGAATTAACTTAAAACACTTGTTAAATTAAGAAGACTGAATCAGTCTATATATAAAAGAAAAATGCCATTCGTTACACATTCCAAAATGAATTGCCTTCATTCGTCTTCATTACATAAGTAACTAATGGGTATAGCGAATGACTCATTCATTATACCACATTCATCAACATTCCATGACGAATGGTAAAGAATAATAACGATTAGATGTTCATTCGTTAAACATCCTTAACGAATGAACAGAGTTAAACACGAATGGTCTCAATCGTTAAACATCCTTAACGAATGAGCCTTAACAATAACGAATGACACTTGTAAATTACTAAATTGACCTTACATTAAAATAATAATAAATTACAAACGATTACAAAGAGTCAAGACGACCAGACCGTGCAATAACAAACAACCCCTCGTCTCATCTGCTTCACCCGTACGGTTGTCGTAGTACCACCAGTTGAATGACAAGTGAAGATCTTGCGGAAACGTGTTCACCTGCACTCGCTTCATCGTCTTTGGTGGTTTAAACTTCAACACAAGCTTTCTCCAAACAGTTTGAGGATCACTCTCATTGATATATTTCCTGGTTGGCACCTGCGGTTTAAAAAAATTTAAAATCGTGGTTGACTTCAAAGAGTAGATGTTGGTGAAACCAGCCTGCTAAACGATTTCTGCCACGGTTGATGAAAGGCCGATTGATGAGATTCCACACATCCCACTTCGGCAGTGAGAGAACGTCAGTAATGTATTGAAACTACTAAACAATGTTCTCCCACTTAATAATATAAACCAGCAACTCTGAATCATACAAACAAGAAACGATGTGACCTTTGACGGTTGGCACAACCTTGAAAGTGGTCTTCTAATTTGCTTTGGCACTTGCATTGACATCCAACTGGTGCTTAGTCAACGTACCTATAGGCTTCGATAATCTTCGAGGTTAGGGATTTGTTGTGTTCCCCAAACTATCCCTCAACATCAGGATCCAACGAACTCTACCTTTTTGCCGATACTTTATCTTTCTTCTTTTTCATTCTCTTCAGATGATCTTCGGTAGTTTTGACATGTTTTTTAGTGAATAATGTATCACCCTGATCAACCTTTGAACGTGTGTAAAAATCAGGGCACTCCTCTGCCATCACATCCTCAATCTATATTTCCTCGTCCTTATAATTAATCGACGTATTCCCATGTGGAATACTCTTATCAAACTGGACTTCCTCATCGTTAATTACTTCAATGTTCTCCTCCGCCTCCAACGCATCCACTTCTTCATTATTCAATCCAAACAAAAAAGAGGATTGATCACAAGACATGGCATGATCAACGAACTCACCCTTCTCGATCTCATCGGCATTAGCGGTACTCATCACAATACCCTTCTTGTAGTCCATAATAATATGGTGTTGGCTTTGATCGACTCGATAGGCGTGGCATTAGTAATATCTTGATACACTACTATCTGTCGATCATTACTCATATCAACACCACTAGTATCTGCTGCGAAGGAACCTTGGGCTTGTTTCGGCTCACTGCGACTTGCACAAGTAGCATTAGGGTCTTTAACAATCATCATTCTTCAGATTCTTCAAAGCGTTGTCTTTACAGGTCAACTGAAGAATGAGATCCTCGTGTTCCTTTTTTCTCTCCCCATAAGACGTACCAATGTTATAGAGTTCCTTTGTCTTCTTATGGCAAGAAGAGATATAACTCATCAACCTACGTTGACTAATCAACAAATGATCCTTCTGTTGACGATCGGCTACCATCTGATTCTCTAATAGATGAATCAAACTAAGCAGCATATCCATTTATGTGCATGCAGCAGGATATATAAATTAGGAGGAACAGGCTGCACCGGGCCTTGTGGATGAGTAACTCTCATATAAGATAAAGCCAAAGGTTATATCGACATCATTGTAGTAGCAGGACACATTACCATCGATGTAACAGGTGGTGTGGGAAATGGAGATAGAAACGATTGGGGAATCAAAGCACTTTTTGGATCAGATGAAGCCGTCCCCGTTAGAGTGATTGTCGGGGTGCTAATAGTAAGCAGCACCACCGGCCTATCTCCACACCAGAACCATATCTAACTCGACGTTTAGGCAGTTGTTCTGTCATTTTCGCCTTTCCTTTTCATTTCCATTGAGCAGTATAAGAGATAGCTGCCTCAACCTCAGCACGCCTATCATCACCCCCATTTCCACCGTCACCATCATCACCACCTACGTTCCCACCTGGTCCCTCTTCCCATTCGGAATTCGAGTCGTTGTGGATCCAACGATCATTAGAAGGAAAATATTAAGCTGGATTAACCATATGACCAATCAGGCTTTTGGTCCTAGGACAACCCTTAGGAGACTGATTACGATAAGTTTTCATTCTCTTCATTGTATCAGGCGCCATGTGTTCTAGTTTCAACACATCATCTTCCAACGCCTAATCAACTACAAGATCAGGAATCAAATCTTGTATATTTAACTGAACGAATCGCGGATAAATCAGGAACTTGTTGCGGCTATTCTTGACCAGACAATTCTCCTTCAAAAGATAAAAGATAAGTTCGGAGAAATTGAACTGTTTGTTCAGTATTAATTCCACGAATGCGGATTGAAGCATAATCCAACATTTATCAAAACCACCCTTCCGCCCCCAAGGAAATGAATCACAACATGTAGTAAATACTTGTGTGGGGCACACAAGTAAGCCTTTTTGTATTGGGAACCGTCCAGGTCTCCCGTATAAAATTACCTCTGCAATAATCCTCTAATCAACGCTTTATCGAACTCAGAGGGAATATCCATGTTATCATTAAACCCCAACACCCGATGTATCAGACCAGGAGTGATAGTGATAGTCATTTTGTTGATCTCTACAACAATGTGGTTCTCCGATTCCACATACTTAATCGTATCCCAAAATGGGCGGATCATGCTAAAATGTACTGGGACATTAGATGTTAGAGCATTATAGATCCGAGATTGGCGTGAGAAAGTAGTACTATCTCCAAACAAGTCTTGATCAGCAAAATTCTCTTGCACAAACGCACATATATTGTGCTTCTTGTCATAAGCCAATTCAGGAGCAGCTGGTGCTTGTCGTTGTTGCTGACCTTGAGGTTGTTCTTGCTATGAGGCAACTTGTGGTTCAGTAACTGGGCAACAAGATCCTATTGAATGATAGGATCTTGTTGTGCTGGAGCATCTGGAATTATCTTGTCAGCCATTGTTGTAATCACAAAACCCGAAGATTAGTAAAACCGAACTTAATTAAATTAAAAATCAAAATATTATTAAATACTTATTGAAAGTTTCATTCTGATCCATGCCATACTCCCAGGAAAAGCTCGAACGACCTTCAACAAAATGGTGCATGTACCCAAAACCGACACAGGTGGGTAGGTTGAGAATACATAGGGGCGTGAGAAAACTCTCTCTAAGAAAATCGACAAAATAGCCCCGTAATTTCGGGAGAAGGGGTGCCTCCTCACAAAGGGGGTCGCAGTGACCAGGCCCGGGTGACTGTTTCCCAAAAACACATGTCTCCGGAAAGCCGTAAGACCATGTATGGAGGCGGACGCCTGCCCAATGCCGGAAGGTCAAGGAAGTTGGTGACCTGATAACAGGGGAGCCGCCGACCGAAGCCTCGGTGAACGACAACCGTAACTATAACGGTCCTAAGGTAGCGAAATTCCTTTTCGTGTAAGTTCCGACCCGTACGAAAGCCGTAACGATCTGGGCACTTCTCGGAGAGAAGCTCGGTGAAATAGACATGTCTGTGAAGATGCGGACTACCTGCACCTGAACAAAAAAGCTTCACTGTTCCTTGGGATTGACTTTAGGCGAAGGCGAATAAGTCTCCTTGCGGGGAGAGGGGGGGGGTCTGAGCCATCTGTGAGATACCACTCTGGAAGAACTAGAATTCAAACCTTGTGTCAGGATGTACGGGCCAAGGGACAGTCTTAGGTAGACAGTTTCTATGGGGCGTAGGCCTCCCAAAAGGTAACGGAGGCGTGCAAAGGTTTCCTCGGGCCGGACGGAGATTGGCCCTCGAGTGCAAAGGTAGAAGGGAGCTTAACTGCAAGACCCACCCGTCGAGCAGGGACGAAAGTCGGCCTTAGTGATCCGACGGTGCCGAGTGGAAGGGTCGTCGCTCAACGGATAAAAGTTACTCTAGGGATAACAGGCTGATCTTCCCCAAGATCTCACATCGACGGGTTGGCACCTCGATGCCGACTCTTCGCCACCTGGGTCTGTAGTATGTTCTAAGGGTTGGGTTGTTCGCCCTTTAAAGCGGTACAAGAGCTGGCTTAAATCTACTTGTCTATCTTCATCTATGGATCCTTTATTCATACTCATGTAATTGGACATATTGATCCAATTTTCTCATTTTGTTTCGCAATTTCATAATCCAAGTTTTCAGTTTTTAATTTACCTTGGATAAAATCCCGAAAATTTCTATTTTCCTTGAATGTTTCATTTAAAGGTAAATGATTTAATCCTTTAAAAGAAATAACGTTTTTTATCGGAATTTGAATCAAACCGAAAGACCCCAAAACTATTATGGGGTTTAATAGAACAAATCACACTTTTTCCACGAAACTTTACCCGCTACAATGCAATTATTATATATAAATGGACCTTTTGTCGAGGCACTTCTATATATGTGTAACTGGGCTTCTTATATAAGAAGATATATTTTACTTAAGTAGTACAGACCCGCTCAGGATTTTAATGAACGAAGACCTTTTTTTACTCAGTGGTATAGTAATCCCATGGTAACGCGTAAGCCCTTGGTTCAAACACGACAAGGGGCTTTTTTTTTTGTTTTTTAGTCGTAGTATTCATATGAAGAATAACGATATTCTTAATATGAATAAAAAAGTAACCAACTTTATAGTGTATAATATTATCATCTAATGAATTATAGTATATCAGTTATCACGAATCATGATAAGTCATCTGGTTAATCACCAAAAATTCCTATTTTCAATTAGGACAATGAATTCCATTGTAAAGATTAGATTTCAATAATGGAAAAATAAGTGGACCTGGCCCATTGAATTATGATCATATCCGCTATTTTGATATTCAAATTCAATAGAGATGAAACTGGAACAAGTTGACCCCTTTTTTTTCTTTTCATTTCTTTGGACTCCGCAAGAATTTGTCGATATTTCCAATTCAATCGTCTTGTTCTATCGGAATAAATTTTCATTTTCCTTCACAGAGAACCATTTCTTCTAAGTCACAAGATAAGAAAATTTTTCACAATCATTCTTTGATTACAGGATCGAGATTCATTTATATCTATATAATATTTCTATTTAGATTTATAGCTATCAGATCGCGGCTTGTTGTAAAATTAAAAGTTCTTGGACAGTCAACATGCACCATATTTACAATTAACCCATGAATCAAGATGAATCAATATGAAATTTGCATCAATAGATTCGTATACACATCGACTATTAACCCCAATCAACTACACACCTATACACTAAGTTTTAATGTTGCATTAGACTAATATATAAACCCGATTACATAATGGATTAATTAACCTATCAAATCTGGACGAATTTTTTCATGTTTGAATCGTCTTTACCTTATGATTATCACTCAATCAAAGAAAAATGATTTCAAGAAGATTGGATTTCTGGAAATATTCGGCCGAGTTTTTTTTAGATATCGGTGTAAACGAGGTGAACGAATGAGGCGATTCGTTCATCGACTGTTCATTATATATGCAGATCTGCACGCATCCCAAAGCAAACGAATAGACTCATTCATTAATTCAAAACTAACAAATGACTCATATTCGTTTCTTCATTCGTTATCCAAAATTAACGAATAAAGTTTAAGTTAAACTTCATAACAAATCAGTAATGATCGTTCTTCATTCATTATAAATATAAATGACGAATGTGGTCATTCGTTATCAGTTTAGCGGAAGCGAATGAATTTAATGAATAAGCATATTCGTTATACCTTAAAAGTGAAAATGACCATCATTCATTATTCATAATAACAATGAATAGGTTCCATTCGTTGTTCTCAAAATAACGAATGGGGATTAAAAATCCATAAAAAATTGAAAAGTTTCATTTTCAATAAATAACAATTAAATAATGCATCGAAATTCATGTCCCGATAAACTTTACCTTAAAAATTTTACCACTCGAGGTAAAGTGCAATACCTTAACGTGCTTTGCGTTCAATACACATAAGTTAAATGAATTAACTTAAAGCCGATTAACTTAAAACGAATTAAATAAAAATGTGGGAAAATCTTTTTGGTATTTTCTTTTTCAAAATAGTACCCTTTAGCTCGAAAATCGAAAATAAAGAGGAAATAAAGATATAATAGTTTTGGATTTTGTATATTTCCAATTAAAAAAAATTAAAACTAAGACAATATGAAATCTTTTCTATGAAAACAGAACACATTTTTTGTGAGTAGAGTAGAGAATCATATTGAACAAATCGCCCTTCTACCGCAATTTTATATTTCGTCGTTATTATGACTGCCGTTAAGTCGGTCATTGATATTGTTGTCCACATAAATATTAGAACAAACTTTCAAGAATTTTTGTGATATGATTTAAATTCAATTAAAGCATAGATTATCATAAACTATCAGCCTCTAATCTCGATTAAGGCTTAAACTGACTTTTACCATGTCACCCCAACCTGACTTAAACCATTATGCCTAAAGATCAAAATATATTATTTATATTGATTAAGCAATCTAAGCTCATAATCCTCACTACAAGTTATACCTCCGTTATCAAGCAATACACCATGCTTCGTTTACTATGAATGAGTATTCATGAGCTCATCTGTAGGCTTAAAGACATTGTATCCCCTGTAGTCCGTTTCTTACTGGTATAAAGACGCACGCAAGGGAGGAACAATGTATGACTCACAACAGATATTGATCAAGTCAGTAATGAGTTTGTACGAAGTACAACAGTGATCAAGTTTATTGACTTTGAGTTTGCTCTAAAAGCTTTTGAAATATTCATATTTTGAATATCCAGACAACAAACCGCATAAAGAATCATAGTGTCCAGAAACTTGATGCATCCCATCAATACAAGATTTGAGGCCATAAGACCAAACATCGTCGAAGTGTTAACCATAAACTAGACGCATTTTATTTAGAACTTTTGTTTTTGGTGATCAAACAGACATAAGGCTTGAGTATGACAGACTATTACATTCCTGCCTTCATTACCGAGACTATTGGAAGAGACTAACACCTCTTTCAAATTGGTAATTCTTATGTTTATATCACATACTTTACTCTAACGGTTTGTTTAATACCTACCAATGCACCAATGCACCAATGCTTCTCTTTTTGATTCAAAACTCCTTTTTGAGGAGAGACTTTTAATGTTTTTGTATTTTTGAAATATGTGAATGTTTTTGGTTTTTTCTCTATACAAACAGAAATCACAATATATTTGTATTTTCCCTTTTTTCACCGCCATAAACTAAAATAATAAAATAAGTAAAATAAAATAAAAGTTGTACAAACTAAAAGTTGATTATCCGAGTTTAAACATATCAACAAAAGTTTTCAATCCGTTTAAACCAAACGAAAAGTTAAAGCGAGATTTATTAAAAACTTTGGTAAACAGATCAGCTTTCTGAAAATCCGTGTGCACCTTCTCTAGATCGATTACTTTCTTTTCAAAAAAATCACTGATAAAATGATGTCGAATATCGATATGCTTCATCTTAGAGTGGTGTACCCGGTTCTTTGTGATACAAATAACAACTGCGTTATCAATAAATATGGGAGTAGAAAACTTCAAACCGTAATCCCGCAAATGTTGCTTGATCCAAAGAACATGTGAACAACAACTCGAGGCTGCCACATACTCTGCTTCTGCGGTTGAAGTGGAGAGCGTTGTCTACTTCTTACAATGCTAGGAAACAAGTCGACTTCCTAGAAATTGACAACCCGCTGTAGTTGACTTGAAGTTGATTTTGCAACCCCCGTAGTCCGAATCAGAAAACACAGTGAGATTAAAGCTATCATCCTTGGGATATCATAACCCGGTGTCAGGATTAGCCCTAAGATTATGAAGTATACGTTTAACCGCCTCCAGATGAGTCACTCGGGGACTCGATTGGTACGTGAAACATAAACAAACAACAAATATGATATTAGGACGATAAGAAGTAAGATACATTAAAGAACATTTCATAGCTAGGTATAGGGTCGGATCAATGATATTCTCCAATTCGTCCGGTGACAAATTGTGACCCTTGGGTAGAGGCGTCGAAGAGATTTTTCTGGCAGTTATCTTGAATCGGCTCAAGACGTCTTTCATGTATTTCTTATGATGTATGAAAATTCCAGCATCAGACTGATGAACCTGCAACCCTAAGAAGAAATTCATCTCCCCCATCGAGCTCATCTCAAATTTCGTCTGCATAGACTTCTCAAAATCCTTACACAGCTTGTCATTTGTAGAAGAAAATATGATGTCATCAACAATATCTGGACAAGAAGCAAATCTTCTCCGGCAGTCTTGTAGAAAAGAGTACAATCAACAATCCATTGTTTAAAGCCACTTCGTCAGATGGTTAGCAAGCATGCCGTACCAAGCTCTCAAGGCTTGGTGTAGACGATAAACACGGTCAGGATAGTTCAGATAAACACGGTCAGGATAGTTCAGATCTTCAAAACCAGGAGGCTGTTTCACGAACACCTCTTCATGAAGTTCCCTATTGAGAAACACACTCTTGACGTCCGTTTGATAAACTTTAATATTCTTGAAAGCTGCATAGGGCAAAAAGATACGTTAGCCTCCAATCTTGCAACAGGAGCATATACTTCGGTGTAGTCTACGCCTTCTTGACGATAAAATCCTTGTACAACCAAACGTTCTTTATATTTGACGATGACCCCACGATCGTCCTTCTTACTTTTAAAGACACATTTGGTTGGAGTAGGCTTCTTAACTCTATCAGGCTTATCAATAAGATCCCACACACCCATCTGACTAAACTGTTGCAACTCTTCTTGCATTGCTTCTACCCAAGACGAATCTTCAAGTGCCATAAGAACACTCGTCGGTTCCATTTGAGAAAGAAAGCAAGCGTATTTTGTGTGATTCATGATTCCTGATGAATGCATATCAGGATACGCACACAATACATTAGAATCATTGGCACTAGTAATCTGATGACGCGTCTGAACACCAGCAAAGATCACCAATGATGTTGTCCTGAGGATGATAAGTGTGAATTCGAAGTGTCAGATTCTTAGGCACAAAAACATTATCAGTTAAATAAGTGAGATTCTCTTTAGCATCATGAGATGATTCACCAATCTCATGAGTTTCAGGAAGCAGTACTTAAGAGGAATCAACAAATGACTATCATCCGATGAAATAGAAATAACATAAGGCGTATCATGATAATCATCTTATGGATCATTATCATCATTAGAAGTCGAAGCCCTTGGTGTGGAAAAAAATTGATCTTCCAAATACGGACACTCCAACTCTTCATCAGGGAGATCAACTAAGAGAGTTAACGAGTTAAATAAACTCTTATAGTCAAACATCCAATCAGGACCCTTGCTGGCAGGAGGTGTTGTGTAATTCTGGCAATTAATAGGGACATAATACCTTATGTGTTTCACTCAGCTCATCCTCAAGAATTGATCATTGGTGACTTACAACGTGGTGTCCATACCAGAACTCAACAAGCAAATGTCTGTTTCTTTGCTAGTTTCCTATCTCAACTACCAACCAAGTACCAACTTGCTTTAAGAGACAACAGTTGGGTTGAAGCCATGTAAGTGGAACTCATGCAATTCACAAAGATGCATGCCTGGGAATTGTGTCCTTGCCAAGAAAATGCCACTTCTATTAGTACAAAATGGGTATTCAAGAACAAGACTGATGAAAGAGGATTGCTATAAAAAAATGGCAATGTTACTAGTTCAAGGATATCTTCAATAAGAAGGAATTGACTATGAAGAAACCTTTGCACCTGTTGCAAGACTTAAAGCAATCAGATTGTTTCTTGTTTACGCATCCACTCACAACATCAAATTTTTTCAAATGGATGTTAAAGGAGCTTTCCTTTATAGTAGCATTGGGAGAAATTGATAAAACTTTGTTTCTCAAAAAAAAGAAAAAGAAGACTTATTTCTTGTTCAGATCTTTCTAGATGACATCATATTTCGATGTAACATCCTGATTTTGATAATATTAATAAAATAAATTTCGTTTATTTATTAGTGTGTCGTTTTCGGTTTAATTAAATAAACCAATAGAAGGTGGGATTGAACTTTAAAAGATAGAATAAAAGATGGAATGGGCCTTAGGTCCATGGGCTTAAGGGAGTATAAATACCCTTAAACCCTAAACGTTTCCATTTCTATCCATCTCTACACCATAGCCTACACCTTGGAAAACACACACAAACCCGAACCAAGATCCGAAGGCAAAAAAAAATGTCAAAGACCAGCTCGTGTTCGTATACCGACTCGTTTAAGGTACGTCTATGACTTGAACTTGTTCGTTTAGGTTCGGATTTCGCCTAGAAATCATAGATCTAGCTGTATATGGTAGAAACAAATCCAAAACAGCAAACCTCACTGAAATTGGTTAAGATTTGATGGGTTAATCGGTTGTTAAATGGGCCGTACCTATGTATGTTCAAATCGAACCCTTTAAACGCATATGTTTGGCCACTTGGACACCTAGGGTTTGTAGGCGAGATGAATACGAATCCATTGATACCAATTTCGTGTTATTTCATTGAGATTTGAGTGTTAATTGCAAATCTGAGGTCTGTTGACTATTTGCTGTTCTTGACAATTTTTACATTGACCCCAAGAGTCTATGTCTGGATAAGATTTGTGCAATTCGTTAAGATATGGTAGAGAATTGATTATCCTAGTTCGTCATGAAGAGATAACGAATTAGTTCACCCATTCGTTAAGACAAAATAGTGAATTAGATCATCCAGTTCGTTATGCTAAGATAACGAATCAAGTGATTCGTTACCCACTAGTTCGCCATGCAAAGATAACGAATCAAGTGATTCGTTACTTGCCCAATTCGCATGATAAGTTAACGAATTAGAGGACGAATCAGATGATAATTAGATGACGAATCAGAACTAGATTATGAAAGTAACGAATTAGTTAACGAATTAGGTTACATTCGTTAAAGCGAATGAGTTAACGAATTGAATAATAACATAAAATTCTAATGAAAAATGTGTTAAGACTAGTTAATAGAAATAAAATTTTTCCAAGCTGACCTGGCAGCTCTGCCCCTTGGACCCTGCTAGGGGCTGCCGCCCCTAGAACCCTGCTGCCAGGGGCGCTGCCCCCAGACCCCTGTTCGTTGTGGGATATAAAGATAGAAATTACGATATGAGTAGCAATAGTTAATTGATACATGTAAATATTATACAGTTAGCCGTGCACAGCTCAAGAAGGGAATAACTATTAATGGTGAACATAACCGCATTCAGGTGAGTTTCTTGCCCCATTTCCTTGTTATGTTTTCGGGGCTGTGTGCATACTCGATGTGATAGTTAATACACTCACCTTAACTGGTAAGTGTATGCCTTGTATGGTTTATATGTTATGTATGTATATCTTAAATGTGAATGAAAGCTTGTCGGTACGTGAACGATCTTCGGATATTGCACGTGCTATCAAGGGAGGTAGTTATATGATAGATGAATGTGTATGATAGATATATGTACAATATATGAATATGTATGAATGATTAAAGAAAGTATGTATGTTATGGGTATGTAAAGACAGTATGCACGAAGATGAAGAAAGAGGGATCAGACCCTAATAATATCTGAGATAAAGAAGAAAGGGATCAGGCCCAAATAATATCTGAGATAGAGAAGTAAAAAGGGATCAGACCCTAATAATATCCGAGATAGAAAGGAAAGATGGATCAGACCCTAATAATATCTGAGATAGAAAAGGAAGGGATCGGACCCTAATAGTATCCAAGACAGAAAAGGACAGTAATTTATATAGTATGAAAGTAATAAAGTAAGAACGTATGTATGATCTTATGAAAGTAAAATAGTAAGGTAATGATTATGTGTCTTCGGATGCGTAAGTGAAGGTAAGTGTATGTATGATATAATGTGTGATTAACTAGAACTTACTCAGCGTAGCTGACTTTTAGTATGCACGCAGGTTAACAGATTGAGACAGCTGATTTGAGATGGATACATGGCAGGATTGAAGAGGCTGGCATCTGAAGATAGTCATGATGATTTGAATGTTATGTTTTATGTTATGTTTTAAAAGACAAATTATGGATATTTGTAACGAATGGTTGATGTTTTTTATTATTCCACGAAGGTTTTAATTAACTCTGATATTTATGAGTAAATCCAACATTCAATGTAGGGCATTGGTAATGGGGCCTTACATTCGATCCAAAAATCCAAAATTATGTGATGAGTTTACAAAATTCGTGAAATATGAATTTGAAATGAGTTACATGGGTGATTTACAATATTTTTTTGGGATTGCAAGTCAAATAAACTAAAACAAGAATTTTTCAACACCAATAAGTGTATATTAAAAACCTTTTAGAAAAGTTTAAAATGACTAATCACAAAGCAAGTTTAAAACCCATGAGCAAAATTGATCCATTTACACATGTTGAAACAAGTGAATGTGTTAGTCAACCCTTGTATAGATGAATGATTGGATCACTTATGTATATAACTACATCTAATCCTGATATCATGTATGCCACATGTGTGTGTGCAAGATATCAAGTATCACCAATGGAATCTCACTTAAGTGCTGTTAAAAAGATATTTCGAAATATTAAAGGTGCATCCACCTTAGGGAATTGGTATTCTTCAAGAACAAAGTGTTGAGTCAAAGATTTGACTTAAAAGAGATATATGGAAGACTGGAATCTTCTCAACCTCCTCAGAATTCGCTAAAGTATGGAACCGGGCACACCTTAGACTTCCGAGCAAGGTTTTACTTAGTCGGGCATGATATTTTGTCTATCGTGCAAGGTTATCTTCTAGAATTCTTCTTTAGTGGATATCCGGGTAGGGTTTGTAAATTTGTGTATAACCAGGCAAGGTTTACTAGTTTGTACATCCCCGAGCAAGGGTCACTTTATCAAGCAAGTCTGTTCTTCATAGCCAAGTAAAGTTTACTCCCGAGAAATCTTTTGGCTAACCAAGCTCATGAAGGCAAGTGATTGGAAGACCGGGCAAGGTATTCTTTAATAATACAATGGTCCAAGTAAGCTTGATGTTTAATGAATTATCTTAAGTAACATCGGGCAAGGTTCAACTCAAGCAAGGAACAGTGCTACCGGGCACACTTTGTTAATAAGCTAATATATAGTAAAGAGTTGAAGGGACCATCAAAGAACAAAGTTGCTCGTAAGATTTTGCCAGGAAAAGTCTTATAAAGTCAAGAAGATTGAAGTCTACCCAGTGAGTATTTTACTTGGTGAAATACTCTTTAAGTAAAGTCTACCCGGAAACTGATCCCGGGCACACTTTTATGTTACCAAGTACTGAAGGAAGGCAGAGCAAACAGTCTACTCGGAAAGTCATATTGCTACAAAGCCTACCCGGAAGACTTGTTTTACACTTAGAATAGTTTTGAATATGTAATTTGAATATTTTTTAGCATTTAGGGTTTCTAGAAGGAATGCTGTAAAGGAGGTGTTAGACCTATAAAAGGAATAATTTAGGGCACACCTCCTAACCACGACAATAAGAACGGATTCATGCAATCACACTTTTAGGATAAGAAGGATTATTTTCTGAGTGTGACCAGTCGTCCTAGGAATTGTACGGATATAACTTTCCCTTCAAGAAACCCTAAATCGATTATCGTTTGTATGATGAATATTATATGAATTGAAATCTTTTGAGTGAATATTGAGTGTGTTAGTTACCTTTGATTTATTATCTAGCAACTACCATATTTATTATTGATTCCGCCTTTTACAAACGGTTATCTTTCTAAACATAGCAACCCGTCATTAACTCCCTTGTCAACACATTTATTTGTGTGAGTTATGACTTGATTTGTGTAATATATACCTGAAATCGGGGACCTGACAAGTGGTATCAGAGCTTGTTGCTGCTATTTTAGTAAGATTCTTGTTGCTGATTAAAGATTTGAAGAAGGATGACGTAAGCAGACCACTGTTCCATTGAAAAGTGACGTCAGCTGCTCTGTTCTTCATTTTTCTTCCAGATCTACAATCTATTGGTGTTTTCTCTTCCTTATTTCAATTAAATCTTGAATTTTTATTTCTAAATCTTGATCTAATCGCATCAGACACATCAGATCTGAACAATCGGTTGTCAGATCTGATTATTTTTAAAACTCTATTTTTACAAATTAACTGATTTTGATTTTCAAAATGTCTGGTTACGAAGAACAAGAAGTGTCTACTAACAAGATTCCTAGACTGTATGGACAGGAATATTTCACAAAATGGAAGGTCTTGTTTGAAGCAGCAATTTGTTATAATGATGTGGATATGTGGAAGTTAATTAAGGAAGGTCCAAAAGACACTGATGAGGATGGTGCTAATTCAGCTGCAACTGTAGCTGTGAAAGAATGAGGAAAGTAGATGACAGAGCCTTAGCACTGATAAAACTAGGACTGTCTTGGGAAATATTGACCAAGGTTATCATCCCACCGCAAAGGCTATGTATGATGCAATCCTTGAAATGGTTGAGGGAAACACTGAGTTGAAGAACATAAAAAATCAAAGGCTGAATCAACAGTTGGAGAGGTTTAAATACAAAGAAGGAGAGAGGTTGAAGTCAATTCTAGAAAGATTTCTAGCAATTGTGAATGAGTTGAGAACCATTGACTATGTCATGACTGATTATGACTTGAATACCAAGCTACTCAACTCAATGCCTAAGGAATGGTACACTGCCTGCAAATTCATCCTTCAAAAGCCTAATTTCAATAATTTGAAATTGGATGATGTAGTGTGCTTCCTTCAGGCTGCAGAAATAAAAATGATTGAAAATGAGATGATCAAGGAAGAAAGGCCTTGCTTCAATGTTACAAATGCTTTAATTGCACCACATGGGAAACTTTTCAGCCAAAAACCAACAGCAGATTCCCATTATTGAAGAACCAGTTGAGCATGGTGTTGACACACCAAAGTCTTTTGTTGGTGGTAGCACAAGTCACCATGGTAACCAGCAAAGGTTCAATGTCCAGTTGATATATGATATTGATTTTGCCTCTATGGAAAGTGGGCAAGTTCCTTACTCTGGTGGTAGAAATGGTCAAGGAAGTGAAACACAGGCCTTGTTCTCCTTGTTTACAGAGTCATACAATGCTTTTATAGCAAAAAATCTGATTCATACTAGTGTCATCCAGGATGACCTTGAACAGATAGATGCTGATGATTTGGAGGACATGGACTTAAAATGGCAAGCAGCCATGTTGACTTTTATAAGCAAAAGGCTATACAACAGGACTGGTAGATCACTTCTATCAGGGCCTAATGAAAGAATTGGATTTGATAAGTCAAAAGCTATTTGCTATAACTGCCAACAGCCTGGCCATTTTTCCAGAGAATGTAACATGCCAAGAAACTTTCAGAAAAATCAATTCCAAAACCAATCAAGAAATAAGCAGAATCTATATCAACAGAACCAGCAGAGAATCAACAATCCCAACAACAACAACTTCAACAACTATAATCCCAATTTCAACAACTTTCAGCCTCATATGAACACTCATCATCAAGTTGTGCCACAGAACCAAGGTTTTCAAAGAAACAACAACCAAAACCATCAAACTATTCCTAGAAGCAATATAGCCCCAACCAACCCAAATCAGACCAGAAATCAAGGAAATGTTGCTGTAACTACACAGCATGAAGGTGGTTTTGATTGGAGCAATCATGAAGAAGACATTGCAGATGATATCAAGAAAGCAAATGTGGCATTTATGGCCTTGATTGAGAAAGAAGCTGGATCATCATCTCAGGTGCACTCTGCTTCTACTGTTGATTTAAATGAAATTATCAATGAATTAAAAGTAAAAGTAGGCAAGTTGGAAAGTGAGTGTTTTAAGAAACAAAGTATTATCAAAGGGTATGAGGCAAGTGAGATGATAAGTGAATAAAGAATGAAAAGTTTGGAGGAAGACTGTGTAATCAGTTATAGAGCTTAGAAAAGGTTTACAACAAAGTTAGATGGGTTGAAGAAAATGATTGTTGAAGAAAAGGTGCAAAACACAAAACTGCAAATTGGTTTCCATAGGAAACATCTGTGGTATTCTAAACCAAATAAAAGAAGAAGACAAATACAAGGCCGTGCCACCACCATTCAACAAAAACTTTATGCCAAAAGTTGATAAAGAGAAAAGAAATACATATCTACAACAATTCAAAGACGTCTTTCAAGACAAAGAAGAGTTTGTGGATTTGTATAAGAATGTTGAGGTGAATGAAGAAGGTGAATTTGTGATAAAGAAAGATGTGAAAGAAGACAAATCAATAGGAATACAAGTGTCTGAATATGATTTTGATTCTGAAGATCCGAATCAAGATGATTTAAGTGATTTGAGTGATCAAATCACTGATGAAGAAATTAAGGCTGCTGAAAAGGGTAGAAAATACAAGAAACCAGAGTCAAATGACAAGCTGCCACTACTGCCACCAATGACACCAAAGATGAAGAAATTGAATGAAAGATTTAGAAGAGAACATGTATCTTTTGATATACGTGAGAGAATGAAGATAGGTTATACTGCAGCAAGTCCTCCAAGCAAAGCAATACTGCAAAGAATCAAAAACAACAACAAGAAGAAAGTGGCTGAAGCAGTGGTATGTGACAACTTTATTTCAATTTATCCAGTATTTTCAAGTCAAGAAGCATTTGACATTGGGGATGTGGAAACCATGGAGGAGTATGAAAAGAGGCAATCAAGACACAAAGTAAGTCTAGATGAAGAGCCTTTGAATATGACGAAAATTGTGTTTGTCAAAGGAAAGGTTGAAAGAAATGACATCAAAATAAATGAATTTGTTCCTTTCTCAATTTATTTTGACAGTTTAAAGACTCAAAAGACAATTGGTGTTGATCTACCAATACCAAGTGAAAGATTTAAGAGAGATGCTGATCATGAAAAATTCAAACGAAAGGTATGGTGCAAGAAGTGCGATGAGTATGGATATCACACTGACACTTGTGGTGATAGAATCAGTTTCAAACCTTTTCATGTCCCTAATGAAACAAAGTTTGGACAAGACTTTGTGGCTTACAAACAGAAGTATGAAGAATATTTGGGGAAAGGGAAACTGAATGACAATGAGAATGATGAAGAAACTGATCAGCAAGCATTAACAAAAAGAACAAAGAAAAGCAAGCAGATATGAGATTTAAGAAACCAGTTGATAAGCAAAATAGGAGAAGTATTTCTCCTAAAAGGACTGAAAAATTTGTCAAAAAGAATTTTCAGCCCTTGAGAATCATTCCTAAAAGGGATACACAATCAGTCAAATCTGATAGCTCTCAAGGATCACCAAATAATGAAAAGACTAGAATCAGAAGTATATTTCCTTGAAAGAAACCAACTGAACTTACAGGTGATGAGAAGTTCTTAATGAAAAATGAATTTGAACCTGAAGGATTCCTTTGGAAACCTAAGGTTGAAGCTAAAGTGAATTCTGTTACTGATGTAAGAGATTACTCAGAAAAGAAAGACTATGTGGTACAAAAGTATGACATTACACCAGAAGAATGCCAGAGCTCAACCTCATTTGTTAAAACTCCAAGAGAGTTTGGTTATGAAACAGACAATTCAGACAATATTGAAGTCATGAAGATCCTCAACCAACAACACTCACTACCCAAGCCTCCACTGAAACTGAATCTGATGAGCTGCAAGTTGATATAGCTTGCACTTCATCACTCAACTAATCAAATTCTTTCTTTTGTACATGGATAGTGGATGTTCCAGGCACATGACTTGTGACAGGAGGTCACTTGTCAATTATGAAGAAAAATTTGAAGGTCTTGTGGCTTTTTGGAGTGATGAAAATGGTGGCAAGATTGTTGGAAAGGGAATTTTAACAAATGGAAAAGTTTCATTTGATAATGTGTTTCATGTTGAAGGCCTACAGTATAATCTGTTGTGCATATCACAAATGTGTGATAATGGTTACAAAGTTGGGTTTGATGACTCACATTGTTTCATCGTAAAACCTGAATTTGTTATCCCACCAGAAATGATTATGATGATGGCCCCAAGAAATGGTAACTTATATGAGTTGAATATTAAAGAAGCTGTTTCAAGGGGAGGTACATGCTTTGTTTCCGAAGCCACTGAAAATGAGTCAAATTGTGGCATAGAAAATTGTGTCATGTGAACTTGAAGAAAATGAATAGACTTGTCAAAGGTGAGCATGTAATTGGATTACCTACAAGAGAGTTCAAGTTGGAAAATCATTGTAGTTCATGCCAGAAAGGCAAATAGCACAAATCCTCTCATAAGACAAAGCTCATCAAATCAATTGATCAAGTACTTGAACTACTTCACATGGATCTCTTTGGTCCTGTGAGTGTGCCAAGTATAGGAAAGAAAAGATATTGTCTAGTGATCATTGATAACTATTCAAGATATACTTGGGTTTATTTCCTGAGTACCAAGGATAAGACTGCAGAGTTGATTATGGGATGTGTAACAATGATTGAGAACAAACTGAGTAAGAAGGTTAAAATGATAAGAAGTGACAATGGTACAGAGTTCAAAAATGGAGTTATGGAAGAATTTTGTGTACGAAATGGAATAATTCAACAATTCTCAGATCCTAGAACTCCTGAACAAAATGGTGTTGCAGAAAGAAGGAACAGAACATTGATTGAAGCTGCAAGAACCTTGTTAGCAGATGCTAATCTACCAGCCACATTTTGGGCTGAAGCCATAAATACTACATTCTATGTTCAGAATAGGGTACATTTCAACAAAAGGCATAACAAGACACCATATGAAATATTATACAATAGATAGCCTTATATTAAGTTTTTCAAGCACTTTAGATGTAAATGTTTTCTTCTGAACACAAGGGATTATTTGAACAAGTTTCAAACAAAATCTCTAGACTGTTTTTTGTTGGATATACTACACACTCAAAAGCATACAGAGTATATGTGAAAGAGCATTTGAGTGTTATTGAATCATCTGACATCATCTTTAATGAGAATTAGTTCAACACTATTGATGGTGCAGCATGGTTGTTTGATCATGAGAAATTGATAAGGTCTTTCAAGATTTATCCTGAAGACTTTGATGATTCCTTCTACAAGACCATTGTAATTGAAGAGTAAAAGAAGAAAACATTGGACTTGGAAGAATTGTGGAAGAAGGTTACTAGTAAAGAGAAGGAGTACACTATTGTAAAAGTTCCCTCAAGTGATATTGTTGAAGAAGTTCAAGATAACAGTTAGGAGAACAATCAAAGTCCAGAACAAGATCATGTGGATTTGAATCAAGAAAATGAAGAAACAAACAATGATCTAGTTCAGGATGAGGGGAACTCAGGCAACCAACCAAACAATGAAGAAGCTGTCAGTACAACAAGATTTCAAGATCTGTTTGAAAGATTGACTATGGACAACAATGGTGCATCCACTTCAAGACATAATAATGAAGAAGCACCAAAATTTCATGATACAGAAACTTAGTCGATCATTGAAGAACCAGATCTTAATGAATCAAATCTTGACACAAATGTGTCTGCTGATATGATATTACAAACTCCTTATGTTGAGAAGAATCATCCCTCTGAAAACATCATTGGAAACATAAATGAAAGAGTCACAAGAAGCCACTCTGAAATTGCAAATATCTATTTATACTCCTGCTTTATATCCCAAATAGAAGCAAAGAACATTGCTCAAGCACTAAAAGACAATAGTTGGGTGGAACCAATGCAGGAGGAGTTGGCACAGTTTAGAGATTTACATGTGTGGGATCTTGTTGATAGGCCAATAGACATTTATGCAATTGGAACTAAATGGGTTTTTAGAAACAAAAGGGATGAAAGGGGTTTGGTGATTAAGAATAAAGCTAGGCTTGTGCACTGGGATGCCTTCAAGACGAAGGAATAGACTTTGAGGATGTCTTTGCACCTATCGCAAGACTTGAAGCTATCAGGATCTTTCTTGCATATGCTGCCTCAAAGAACATTTAGGTGTTCCAGCTTGATGTCAAGTCTGCATTCCTAAATGGAAAGATTGATGAAGAGGTGTATGTTACTCAACCTCTAGGTTTTGAGGACCCTTTGTATCCAAACATGGTGTATAAATTGAATAAAGCCCTATATGGATTGCATCAAGCTCCTAGAGCTTGGTATGATGAGCTGTCAAATCATCTTCTTGAAAATGGTTTTCAAAGAGGAGCCATTTACAAGAAACTCTTCTACAAAAGAAAGGGATCAGACTTGCTTCTGTTACAAGTTTATGAAGATGATATCATCTTTGGATCTACAAATGAACAAATATGTATGGAGTTTGAAGGAGTAATGAAATCCAAATACAGCATGAGCTCTATGGGAGAAATGAACTTCTTTCTTGGACTGCAAGTTCAACAAAAAGCTGAAGGGATTTTCATTTACCAAACCAAATATGTGAAGGACATTTTGAATAAGTTCAATTGTCATGAGTACCAAACAACTTCAACTCCAATGGACACAAAAGAAAAGATGATTGCTGATGAAAAAGGGGAGCCTGTGGATGAACATGAATATAGAGCCAAAATTGGATCCCTGATGTACCTTACTGCAACAAGACCAGATATTATGTTCGCTGTATGTGTGTGTTCAAAATTCCAATCAAATCCAAAAGTCTCCCATATGAACGATGTGAAGAGAAATTTTAGATATTTGAAAGGAAGACCAGACTTAAGAATTTGGTATCCAAAGAATAAATCTTTTGATCCGATTGCCTACACAGACAGTGATTATGATAGTTGTAACATGAGCAGAAAGTCAACCTCAGGTGGATGTCAATTTTTGGGTGATAGGCTAGTGTCATGGCAATGTAAGAAGCAGACCACTGTCTCAATCTCAACTACAGAAGCTGAATACATTGTTGCATCTGCTTGTTGTGCACAGGTTCTATGGATTCAAAACCAGATGTTGGACTATGGTTTGAATTTTTTGAATACCCCTATTCTTATTGATAATGCTGCTGCATATTTTACTGTTAAGAATCCAGTTCAACATTCTAAGACTAAGCACATTGAAATCAGACATCACTTCATAAGAGATTGTAGTGAAAAAGGTTTGATTGAAATGCAAAGTGTTGATACAAGTGATAATTTGGCAGACCTTTTCACCAAACTACTTGATAGAACCAGATTCAACTTTCTTTTGAAAGCCCTGTGAATGATCAACTCTGATTAAGGATGTGTGCCTAGTTTTGAACCTCTATGTGCTAACTGCTTATATAGTTAGAGGTTGCATATAATGAATGTTGAGTGAATATGCTTGATTATGTTACTTGAAATGTTGACTGATATATGCTTTAACTGATTATGAGTGCAAATTTTTGATATGATTGTTGTTTATGCATGTTTATCAGTTGATGTGTGTGTGTGATGTTAGGATGACTGTTTTTGTTTTGAATTACTTGAAAGTGTAAGCTTATCTGACATCACTGCTTAATTGCTTGATTATGTACTTTATCTGATATTTTGATATTATTAGGATAGGCTAGACCTTTAATGTTAGTACTGTATGCTTATCTTGATGATATTATGTTTTATTAAGAATTGATTATGTTTGACAATTGTTTGCGTCAAAATAAACTTTATGTCAAAATGAAATGGTATAATGAATTTTGCATAGACACTTTATTTTGGTCAAAACATGAGCAAGTTGATTAATGGTGTAGAGATATGATAAGACTATTCAGTTCAAGCTTTAAAGAAGCTTAAAAGAAGGATTTTTAAAGAAAAGTCTCAAGTAGTTGTTTTTACTGAAAATTATGTCATTTGCCCAGTTGATGGACATACACTTGTGTATGTTTGGTCCTATAATCTGTATAGATTTAAAGGATAGCCATTAACCTGAAAACTGAGAGCATTTGGGGCAATTATAACTTGTTTTCTATTCCTTCACTTAACACTATGTCAATAACTCTGACTTTGAAAGGACATATATTCACGTGTATGTTTGGTCCTGTTGACCAATTTTGGTCAAATAGGATAGCCATTTACCTGCCAATTAAGAGATATTGGGGTGATTGAATATTAAACTGTATTTAATATGGGAAATGATAGTACATTGTCTACTTAGCCAATCATATGGATTTAATAGGATGAAAGGACACTTAGTATAGTCATTAACATGTATGGTTGCTTTCCCATGATGTGTAAAATCCAAGGTGATATAAACATAATGAATATGCTTATCTTTATGTGGAGATACATAGTTGTCTTTTCATGTCTCAAGATAAATCTCTCCAAATGATAGGCAGAAAAGTGATTACCCAATCATACATAAGCCTGTTGTTATTTGGTCAACCAAAAATGAAACATCTTTGAATATGACAAAGAACATGCTTACGAAAAATTTGAGAAAATATCAAAAACAAGGGGAAGAATGAATAAATCAACCAAAAGTTGATAAGTGTTTTAAATATTTTATCAAACAAGAGGGTTACAACTAGAACTACAACGATGTTGACAAAATCTGTCTCATATTGAATGAAAGGCCTGTTATTTAACAGTAAGTCAAATAAGGGTTACAACAGGAGGTTGGAGTCAAATTGGGGTGATCTGGGGAAAGCCAAATAAGCTTTGAGAAGATATATGAGGCATCATAGCACAGTGTTGACCATTAATGTATTATGCTACTATATGAACCTTAATAATATCACCAAAGAGATGAAATTCATGCTAAGTCTAGACCTGCTGTTAACCTATCTATGTGGTCATAATAATGCTGAGAATGAAGTATTGAGAAAGCTACTTAGTTAATATGATCCCATTCTTGAGATCTTTTCAGAACATGGAAGAAACTGTTTTGAAGAGAAATACAACTGAAATTTGATCTCTAAATGCACCATTTGCTCTTAAACTTTGATATTCAATGAAAAATATGCTTTGACAAGTGGTTTAAGTAAAAAAGTGTTGCATTTTGCCTAAAAAGGTTTGAATATTAATTTTCGGGTAAGGTTTGATGTTTTCTAACCTTCCCGAACACAAAACAGTTGAATAAGTATTTTCGGGTAAGGTTTGATGTTTTCTAACCTTCCCGAACACAAAACAGTTGAATAAGTATTTTCAGGTAAGGTTTGATGTTTTATAACCTTTCCGGGCAAGCTTAGTCACTTTGGACTAAGTTTAAGATTTTCGGGCATGCTTTGAAGTGTTTACACTTTTCGGGTAGAGTACACGAATGTACTAATTTACCGAGCAAGCTTGAAGTCTTGAGATGAATATCTGTTTTAGCTAGTTTTTAACAAGGATTTCTTGTTCCGGGCAAGCTTTGCATCTTATATGTTGAATGATATACCAAGCAAGCTTTGTGAACTTAGTTTTAGTACACCGAGTAAGCTTTGTGTTTTTAATTGATTAAGAGTGAATATGTCTCTTTCTTTGAAATTACAAGTGTTTCCGGGCAAACCTAGTTTTTCCAGGCACACTTTATATTCCGGGCACACTTTGAATGTTCAAATGTTCCCTTAATATACTTAGGTAATTTCTCAGTTTATCCGAGTACACTTTTTGTTATGAAATCTCTTTCACAATGTATTCTTTATTGGGAATACTTTGTATTAAAGTATACTTGACTGATTATTCAACTTGAAATTGACCGACTAAGGTTTGTGATTAAATGTTTTAAATGAGCAAGGTAGTTAAATTAGATGTAGATTATTTTGGGCATCTTAACTGATTCCTAGTAAGGGTGCATGCTTGATGTGTTATACTTGATTGATGTTACTTGTGATTTAGTTCTCAAGAAATCTTGTATTTCAAGAAAGCTTTCTTCATTTTAACTTCTAATTTATACCAACTTATAATCGGGTAAGCTTTGAGTAAGTGGAGTACACCGAGTAGACTTTGCAAAGATTTACTTTTCCGAGTAAGGTTTGCTAAACATAAATGTTAAATAGTTGTATGTTTTTTCAAATGATTTTTAAAAATCAAGTGGATAATGTTACTGTTTGAAAGCTAATAACTCACAAAACGACAAAAAGCTTTTAAAACCCACTTTTCAAAAGGTATATAAGAGGGAGTGAGAGACGGTTTACACATTATTTTCCCTCTCTCTCTCTCCTTCCACTGATTACTCGAAGTAATAACAAACCGACTCATCGCATTCGATTAATCCTAACCCTAACTTTACCAGCCCACTAATTCCGACTCCGTAAGAAATGATTACTTGTTTTCCGACCACGATTAGATGATTATGGGCTTTGGTTATGTATTTTGTTGCTAGCACTTTGTTTTGTGTATAGGTTATTAATTTGTCAAAGATCAGGTTCTTAATGAAATCTCTCTTTTTCTTCTTCAAATTTATAACTTGAAATTGCTTAAAGTAATGAACTTTTTTGTTAATTTCACTTTGAATATGTTTGATTGTGTTGTTCAGATATGGCAGAAGAAGAAAATCAACCAAAATATGTCTTTGAACAGAAGCACAATATGTGCCCTACTACAAGTCACTCCTGACAATGAGCCGGTGTCTAGGATGATTACATGGATGTCAAGATCAAATGTGAGTTTTGCTCTCACAGAGTGCCCATTCATTTATAGAAATCATTCACTCGATTTTTGGCGCTCATCAAGACTGGTTGATGATATAAATGGTCGAAGAATAGAAGCAACAGTTGCAAGACAAGAAATACAAATAACTGAAAGATTGATTAGACGATGCTTGTAGTTACACGATGATGACCATAACCCTATCAATTCCAACACTGATCACCTGATGAGGATCTTTGAACAAACGATGGGATATCAGGGGAAAGTACATGATGGGAAATTTCAAAAGGGGATGTTCCCTATTTTGTACAGATTTTTAATTCATCATGTGATACAGGGGTTTGCCCCGAGGAAAGGATCATGGACTCTGATGAGTTGTGACATAGCAAATGCCACTGTTGCTATCATATATGATCTACCGTTCAACTTTTCCAAGATGATATTTGAAGGAATGATAGGAAATTTGAAGAATCCTGAAGTGGATAGATTCCTACAATATCCCAGATTTCTAAAGATAATCTTCAACAGGGAGTTACAGGACTTACCCACAATTGGCATTACTCATTTGCTGCAGAATCCCAACACATTTAGAAGAATTGTCAATCCGGGAAGGGCAAACAGATTTAATCCAAACATCCCATTTGAAATTTTGCCATGGTTATTGAACCATGATTTGGAGATTATGCCAATACCTGAGTTGAGCTCAAAGGAGGAAGAAGGGCATGATGATGTTGAAGGTGATGATGATGATTCTGAAGATGAAGATAATGATGATGATGGAAATGAAGGAGGGGCTGGAGTAGCCATGGAAGTTGATGTACTTGATCAGGGGGAGAACCAACCGATACCAACTCCACCATCCACACCTTTAGCCGCACAACCACTTATACAATCACCACCACAATCACCACCACCCATCTTAGTCCAATCACGACAAACACCACCAGCCACTAGCCCAATTCAAACAGATTCATTTATTCCAAGCCCACCCCATACACAATCACCACCCCAAACCACTATCCAAACTCAAACCATAAACCAAGAACAACCTGAACATGAACCTTTCTTTACATCACCACCTACAATCCCACATACTGAAACAGACTTATTTCAAAGAAATTTGGATTTAATTAAAAAAAATGTTGAACTAAAGAAGAGGAATGAGGAGCTGACAATGAAGAATGTGATGTTGTTAGATCAGTTGGTCCGAGCAAGATTGATAATTCAAACCCTTGAGCAGGAGGTTGAGAAGACCTCAGCTGCCCCCAAAACAGGGGGAGAATATAATTGTGCCAACTGATGCTATGGAGAATGTGGAGAATGAAAAAGATACAAATGATGAGACTATTGACGGTTTGAAATGTATACTGAATGCATATGATGATGATGAGGATAGTGACGAGAGGAGAGTAGAGGATGTTTATTATGAAGCAGATTCTTCTGATAAAGGAGATCAAAATTATGATGTTAATGATGAAGTAATGAATGTGATATGGAGTGAGGAAGATGATGAAATGAGAAATTATGAGGAGATAGGAGATGGAATTGAAGAGACAAATGATGAAGAAAATGTGGATGTTACTAATGAGGTAACTGATGTCTTAACTGACACTCTAACTAAGGAACAAACTGATGTAATGAATGAGGAAGATGCTACTACTGAGGAGTTGATACTTACTGAATCTGAACAACATGAAAGCTCCAAGAGGGTAGAGTATGATCCAGAATTAGAGGCCCTTGAAAAAGAGATTGATGATTATCAACAATCTGAAGATGAGGAAGATGTACATAAAAGATTAGATAAAGGAAAGGCAAAGGTCACTAAAGAAGAGCCTGTTAAGGCAAATCCTGTGAAAGACACCATGTTTAAAGATGATGTAGAAGCTTCTGCTGCTGCAAGGAGGAAACTGGAGAATATTGTGAGAGAAACAAGGGAGAGGGAAATATTGGTCAAAACCTTGACTCCTGAGGAATTGGCAGTGCAGGAAGCACTGATCTCTCAAGCCAATGTGGCCAAAATGATAAATGAAGATGAGGCTGAGGATCAGGTTGTTATAGAAGCTCTGATTAAATTGAAAAGAGTTGAGGAAGCAGGCAATTCTTTGGCTATGGTTGTCAGTATGTTCCAACCAGAAAAGAAGTCAACTGAAACTGCTGAACCAACCAATATGATTACACAGATGATGGTTGAAGAGGAGATTGGTGGGTCTATTGCTTCAATGGCTGCAAAGAAATGGGCTGAACAAGTAAGAGAGGATATCTGGAAAAACCCAACTGATAGCTGGCCAGAAAGGGAACATGTGACTCAATCTCATGAAACACTACAACAAAAGAAAGAAAGAATTTCTAATCTATATGAACAATTTGCAGAGAAAGTCAACAGGTTTGCTAAGACCTATATGAGAAGAAAGAGGTCACATGAACAGTCTGAACATGAAAGACCTAAGAAGAAAGTAAAATGGGATGAAAAGAACAAGTATTATGTGGAAACTCTTGATGATGAATATAGTCCAATCAGAGCAGTCCCACTACAAACATTGATGCCAGGAATAACAATCCCAGGTGTTCCTGATGTTCCTGTTGTAAGTGATCCAAAACCAGAACATCCAACTTCTGATGAGCCCAAGATTGATGCAGTAAATGAATCAACATAGGAGGAGGATGAGTTTGATGAATCTGATAATAATGATGACAATGATGGAAAAGGTGTTGAAGCTTCCAGTGTTGTGTCCCCACAAGTCACTGTTGGTGCATAGATGTCAGTAGTTCATATGTCTAATGTCTGTAATCGAGTCTGTAATATTGTTTATGTATTTGTTTGTTTAAAGCGAAGTTGTTGACAAGTTCGCTTAGGCGAACTTGTTAACCAAGCGAAGTTGTTGACAAGTTCGCCTAGGCGAACTTGTTGAACAAGCGAAGTTATGGACAACTTCGCCTAGGCAAAGTTGTCGTGTATTTATATAGGTTACGGTTACTGTTTACGGGAGTTCAAGTTACGTGTAATTCAGTGAATCAAGTGACGTGAGGTCGAGAGTCTGTAAGTATCACGGTTTGAGTTATTAATATAACGTGTGTTTGTTCGTATCGTATTCGTGTGTTCGTGTGTGTTTGTGTTCTACGTCCGTAACGATCTACACAGGGATTCCGCACCTGTGTATATCGGGATATCTCGTGTGATCCGTCCAGGGAACCTACATTTGGTATCAGAGCATTTGCTCGATTGTGTGGTTCGGGATATTCACGCGGGTGTAGAATTCGTCCCATTTCGACTATTCACGGGACGAGTTTTTGGTGTTTTTGCTCATTCTAGCCTCCTACCAGTGTGTTCAAGCCTTTAAACCGTCAAAAACGTCGTTAAAATCCGATTTTCAGATCTGCAGAAAGTTTAAGTTCGTCTGGCGAAGTTGCTGTTCATCAGGCGAAGTTGCCGTCAGGATACGTAGGGTTTCGGCGAAGATATAAGGAGAAGCGAAGTTATTTACAACTTCGCCTACCTCCTCAACTTCGCCTAGCTCAGCGAAGTTCTCATCAAGTTCGCCTACTTTCTAAGTTCGCTTACCCTAAGCGAAGTTATTCTCAACTTCGCCCAGTCACGCTAATTTAAGAAAGATCCAGCGAAGTTAGTACTTAAGCGAAGTTATCCCTAACTTCGCCTACAGTACTGTTCAGAGGAAATTTATTTTTAACTTCGCCTTTTCAGAATTTTTCGGGTTTCTTAGTCTTCAAGAAGGATGTCGTCGATCAACAATTCGGAACTTGTAAAGATGGAAGTTGAAGCGGGGTCAGCTACAAAGGCCCCAAGGTTGCTGAAGGGAACCGACTTTGTCGCGTGGAAGGATCGGTTCATACAATACGTTAAGTACCAGGATGCGAAAATGTGGGTATGCATCCAAGATGGATATATTCCACCAGTCATGGAGTATGAGGGTCGAAACAAAATCAAGAAATACAGTAAAATGGAAGAGGAGGAGAAAAAGATGTATGAAGCCGAAATCAAGGCTCATGCTGCAATCACAATGGCTCTTCCACAGGAGATCCTCCATACGTTCAGAAAGTATACATCAGCTAGAGAGCTTTGGGAAGCTCTTGAGAACAGATTTGAGGGGAATATAGGTATTCGGGCTTCAAAGATAAAGTTGCTCAAAACTCAATTTTCAGTCTTTAAGTACTTAAAGAACGAATCTCTTGATGATATTATCACTCGATATTATCATCTAATGACTGAATTGAGTAACTACTCCATTTCCTACCGAGAAGAAGAGATTGTGGAAAAGCTTCTCGATGCCCTCCCACCAAAATGGGAGATGTATACTGTGCTGATGAGGGAAGACAAGGACTTCCCTACTTATGATCTGGAAACCACTGTCAACAAGCTCAGAACTTTTGAGCTTAATATGGTAAGAAAAGAAACATCTATGGAGCAGGTTCAAGATCCAGGCATGTACGGTGCTAAAGTAAACTCCAATTCAAGTTCAAAGACTGATTCTGCCGCCTACTACTCGAAGAGCGAGTCAGGTGCCAAGTCTTCACAGGAGGGGCATGTGTCAGTAAACTCAAATGGGGATGTTTGCTTTGTTGCGGGTGGATCAAGTGGTACTCAACAGACAGCAAGCAAGATTAGTGGACCTTCAAGTTCCTCAAGCAATAATTACTCTAAGATGCCAATGAGCGTCAAATCTGCTGAAGAGCAGTTTGGCCTCTATGCTTCGTTTATTGCTTCATATGAAAACTATATTCAAGGAAAGGTTGTTGATCCAGCGATGCTGGATGAAGACTATGACCAGATCGATGCTGATGATCTGGAGGAAATGGATTTACAATGGCAGATGGCCATGATAGTGAGGAGAGTGAAGAAGTTTATGAGAAAGACGGGGAGAAAGTTTGTTGGTGGCAGGCCAGGGTTCGACAAGTCTAAGGTGAGGTGCTATAACTATCAACAAAACGGGCACTTTGCCAAAGAATGCAGAAACGAGCGAGTTGAACGTGGTCATGGCCGGTCTGCACAGCACACTGGGAATAGTAAGGAAATCAATGCCATGATGTCCAGAGAAGCAGGTGAAAACAACTGGAACCTGCATTCGAATGAAACTAGTGAGCAGGCAAATATGGCTAAGGTTGAGAATGAAGAATGTGAGAAGATTACCGGAGAAGAGAAAGCTACTGGCAAGGAAAAAGCTTTCATGACAGATAACAAGGATCAACTCTCCGAGGTAAGTTCTAAACCTATTTGTACTAAATGTGAGAATTTGTCTGAGCAACTTGCTACCATAACTAATCAGTATGTTCGTTTAGATGCTGAATTTAAAACTCTTAAAGAAGATCATCACTTTTTGAAAGCAAGAGAAAACAGTTACAAAGTTAAAATAAAAGCGTGTGAAAAAGATGTTAAAAGCTTAAAAACAAAACTTGCTGAAAAAATTGAAGTAATTGATCTAAGTTATGAGGTTTTAGAAGAAAAGACTAAACTGATTGCTGAACGAGAAAAGCAGATTGCTGACCACCAGGTGAAAGTGGTGGAACTGAACCGAAAACTTGAGCAGTTCAGAAATTCCTCAGCTATTCTTGATCACCTTGTTAGTGATCAAAGTACCTCTACAAAGAGGGGAGGAATTGGTTATCATGAGGTTCCGCCACCTTATAACCACAATTACACTTCTAACCCTAGTGTTCAGAAATTTGTTGATTTTGAAGTTCCTTAGACAGTTCCAATCAAGGTTACGAGTAAAGAACCAAGTGTTAGTAGTGGCGAAACGAGTTCGCCCGTTTCAAGTGTGAAAATTTCTGTTACGAGTCCAATCTCATCAGATTCGGATAAGTTGTCCGAATCGGGTAAGACAAAAGAGAAGGTAGTGTTACCCACTGGTGGAGAAAAAGATAAAACTTATAAAAAGAGTACTCCACTCAACCCGTACGTCCCACCTTATGTGAGACGAACGGCCGGTAACACAGCCTCGACATCCAAAACAACCTTTGAAAAGAAAAAGGAACATAGGTGTTGTTTTAGATGTAATAAGTTAGGACATCTTGTTGCAGATTGCCCTCTGACGCCGAAATTCAGAGGTGTGAGGCCTATTAAAAGTGAGCATAAGCCTAATGGTAATTTTAATACTGCTAAAAATGAAAACCCTTCAAAGTCCCGAAATGTAACTAATTTAGGTTTTCACAGAAACAAACCTCAGTTTAACAATGCTAATAACCAAACCACAAGATATAATACTTTCAATACACATAGGTTTGGAAGGCCTCACACTCAATTTCCAAGGAGATTTCCTAATAGGACTGACAGGAATTATCCAGATGCTAACTTTGGAAAGCAGAAGTACGGGATGTATAGATCCAAGACCAATTGGTCTTGGGTCCCTAGATTCTAATCCTTTGCTTTATTGTGCAGGAACAGTTGAACAGGGCTGCCCACAGTCTTTGGATTGTAGATAGCTGCTGTTCCCGGCACATGACGGGTAACAAATACTTGTTGCACGACTTAAAACCTGTTTAAGGGGCGAGAGTTAGCTTTGCCGGTGAAAGTGGAGGAAGAATTACTGGAAAAGGAACGGTGTCCAATGGGAAAATGACTCTTGAGAATGTGAACTTTGTAGAAGAGTTGAAGCACAATCTGCTGAGTGTGTCGCAGATTTGTGATAAGGAGAACACTGTTCATTTCACGAAGAATGAGGCGATCGTGTTGAAGCCTGGTTTTCAGATACCAGACGAGTGGATAGTGATGAAAGCTCCACGTGATACAAATACTTATGTGATGGATATGAGGTCTACTGAAATGGCCACGGGAGAATCATGTTTAATGACGAAAGCAAGCGAATCGGAATCCGAACTGTGGCACAGGAGGATGGGGCACATTCATCTTCGGAAGATGAACCACATTGTCAGGAATGGACTTGTGATGGGCGTTCCCTTGAAAATTTTTAACTTTGAAGACAAATGTATAGCATGCAAGAAGGGAAAGCAACACAAGAAATCCCATCTCACCAAGAAGGTCACCTCTATTGCCAGTACTCTAGAATTGCTTCACATGGATCTCTTCGGTCCCGTGAATACAAAAAGTCTAGGAGGTACTTCTTACTGCTTGGTGATCACTGATGACTACTCGCGATATTCGTGGGTATATTTTCTGAAATCGAAAGATGAGACGGCTCAAATGGTGAAGAATTTGATTACCAAAGTTGAGAACGTCATGGGTAAAACAGTTAAGTTCATCAGGAGTGACAATGGAACGGAGTTCAAGAATTTTGAGATGGAGATCTTCTGTCTTCAGAAAGGAATCGAACACCAATACAGCGCTCCGTATACTCCACAACAGAATGGAGTGGCTGAAAGGAAGAACCGAACTTTAATTGAAGGAGCCAGAACTATGCTGGCAGATTCGAAGCTTCCTGTGATGTTCTGGGCTGAAGCGGTTGCTACAGCCTGCTATGTTCTGAATAGAGTGTTAACTGTTAAGGACTTGGTAAAACATGTTACGAGCTTATGCATGGAAGGAAGCCTAACTTGAGTGGTCTTGAACCATTCGGGTCCCCTTGTTCGATCTTGAAGACAAATTCTAAATTTGGCGAAGTAGCCGATGAAGGAATCTTAGTCGGTTATGTTGTTGGTACTCCCAACAGACGTGTCTTCAATACTTCGACCTGCAAGGTGGAGGTGGTGTGTAACACCGACATCACAAGTTACCAACCGCCAAAACCTAGCAATGGACCTGCTGAGCTTTTCGACTATGTTAAGCTTTTTAAGTCGTTTAACATACCGGATTTGGAAATTTCTGAAGAAGAAGAAAGAGCTGCGACGAAGATGATACTTGATGAGGAAGAAAATCAGTTGCAAAGACAGCTGATTGATAAATGTCAACCTTCCTCATCAAACACTATCGGTACCCCTGCTGCCTCTGCTGAAGAAGAATTTATCAATCCTTTTCACTCTCAGCATGAAACAACCATTGATGAGATCTCTTCTAATTTGGAAGATAATTTGCATGTCAGTTCTGTTCCGACCACGAGCATTCATAAAGATCACCCTTTGGATAATGTGATTGGTGATGTGTCCTCAGGTATACAAACGAGAAGTAGCTTGAATGAACACACCTGTGTTTATACAAGCATTAAGGAGACTGGAATAATCAATGAATGCCTGTATACCTGCTTTATAAGCCAGATTGAACCAAAGAATTATCAAATGGCTTTAAAGGACAGCTCGTGGGTCGAAGCCATGCAAGAAGAGTTGGCTCAATTCGAGAAGATGGAAGTTTGGACTTTGGTTGAAAAACCAAAGAATGTGCATGCGATAGGCACAAAATGGGTGTTTAAGTGCAAGAGAGATGATAAGGGGATTATTATAAGAAACAAGGCGAGGCTAGTCGTTAAAGGTTTTAATCAACAAGAGGGGATTGATTATAACGAAGTGTTCGCTCCTGTCGCCAGGTTGGAAGCCATAAGATTGTTTTTAGCGTTTGCTGCTTATGAAAAGATGAAGGTGTTTCAGCTAGATGTGAAAAGTGCGTTTTTGAATGGGAAAGTTGATGAGGTTGTGTATGTTGAGCAACCTCCGGGTTTTCCTGACCCAGACTTTCCAGATCACGTGTACAGGTTGAGCAAGGCGTTGTATGGATTACATCAGGCACCTCGTGCCTGGTATTCAACTTTATCGGATTACTTGCTCGAGAATGGTTTTGAAAGAGGGAAAATTGATAGCACGTTGTTCTTCAAAAGAGATGGAAACGACTTCCTGCTGGTACAAGTCTACGTGGATGACATTATATTTGCTGCGTCAAAAGTCTCCATGTGCCAGGAGTTTGAAGCCGTCATGAAGAAAAGGTTTGAAATGAGTGCTATGGGTGAACTAACTTTCTTTCTAGGATTGTAGGTTGATCAGAAGAAGGACGGGATGTTCATTCATCAGACGAAGTATGTTCATGATGTGCTCAAGCGCTTCAAGATGGAGGACAGTTCTCCATATGATACTCCAATCTGCGTCATTCACAAATTGGGTGCTGATGTAGACGGTGATGCAGATGTGGACCCAACTCAATATCGAGCAATAATAGGTTCTTTAATGTACTTAACTGCATCTAGGCCTGATATAATGTTTGCTGTTTGTCTTTGTGCACGTTTTCAGGCAAATCCAAAAGAATCTCATTTGAAAGGTGCAAAGAGGATACAGCGGTATCTCAAGGGCAAGCCGAAGCTGGGGTTGTGGTACCCGAGAGGAGGAGACTTGGAGCTGGTCGCTTACACAGATTCTGATTATGGAGGGTGCAATCAGAGTCGGAAGTTAACAACTGGAGGATGTCAGTTTCTTGGTGGCAGATTGGTGTCGTGGCAATGCAAGAAGCAGACTTCAGTCGCAATTTCAACCTGTGAGGCAGAATACATGGCAGCATCCAACTGCTGCTCTCAGGTTCTTTGGATTCAACAACAGTTGCGCGACTATGGTCTGAATTTCTTACTTACTCCTATTTGCATTGATAACACAGCTGCTATCTCAGTAACTAACAATCCCGTGAAACATAGTAAAACTAAACATATTGACATACGTCATCATTTTATACGGGATTGTGCTGAGAAGAAATTGATTATGCTTGAAAAGGTAGATACGCTTGATAATTTCGCTGATTTATATACTAAAGCGTTTGACAAATCCAGATTTCAAAACCTTATTGAACTGAATGGGATGATCAATCCCGAGTAACCATGCTTTTCTTGTGATATTTAAAAAAAAAAAAAAAAACGTCACTAATCGCTTAAAAATATGTCGGTTACATCAGTTTGAAGGACTTGTCTTCGGATATGTTTTGGTCCTCATTTTCTACTTGTAGATTTTGAGGATAACCATTAACCAGATTACTGATAGTGACCGGGGCGGTTTATGATGAGTTTTTCATTCTTTCGCTTAAAATTGGTCGATCATACTTAGTTAGAAGGACACATACTAGTATGTGGTCGGTCCAGCTGATCCAGTGGATCGTCGGGATAGCCGTTTACCTGAAGACTTTGTTTTGGACGGGGCGATTAATATTAAAATTTTGAAAGAAAAGGGGAAATGAAATTATTTTTCAAGTCTGTTACTTCATAAGAAGTTAGTTAGCTATGTTAAACAGAAAATTGATCCAACCTTGGAAAATGATAGTTATACTGATTCTGTGTGCTTAACTAGTGAAGTTATTAGGCTTAAAAGGCTTTAGGACAGTCATTGTATGTCATGGTAACTTTTTATGGTGCGTAAAAGTAGATGTGATACAAACTAAATTTACTTGATTTTACGTGGAAACTCCTTAAGAGTTTTGCATGCCGTCATATATATCTTTCCGAATGATAGGCAGAAAAGCGATTACCTAGTCATACACGAGCCCATGTGTGTTCTGATTCCCGTGAAGATAGCATCTCAAGATACTGCAGTGATCCAGATTCGGGACTTGCAGTTAATTTCTACTTTGAAGTCTATGTATTGTTAAAAAAAAAAAAAAAAAAAAAAAAAAGAAACTGGATATTGAAACATATTAGAGATGACAAAATCAAGACTTCACAATCATTGAGTAAGAGAGAAGAACGGGAAGCAGATCACGAATACTTACAACTTAATCAGACACTATGGGTCGAAGTCAATTCGGGGTGACTTGGGGAAAGCCAAATACGCTTTGAGGATAGATAGGAGACATCAATATTTCTGAGTTGTTGCCCACTTAAATTTTGAGGCTTAATTGAATATAACTCGTATCACAGAAACGATGAAAACCATCTTAAGTTATTTACCTGCGTACAACCTGTCTCTATATGTCATAATACAGCTAAACACGGATCTATGTGACAGTCACGTAGTTAGTATGATTCCTGTTCGGATCTTTTCTAAAACGTAGTAGTCCCTATCGAGACTGAAATTTGATCCCTTATACTTTAAATTTTTTAAATTTTTGTACTTAGATAGTTTTATGATTTTTTAACTGGTTACTTAGAATTGATCATGTCATTTATTTCTTAAAGGGAAGTTTTAAAGGGTTAATTGAAAAATGTTCAAATTATAAGGTTTGATTTTGTAAATATAGGCGATGTTGTTAAACAGGCGAAGTTGTGAATAACTTCGCCTGTATAACCCAGACCTTATATAAGGATGTTCAACAGTCGTAACTGTTCATCACTTTTCAAAACTCAGCGAACTTATCCGGCGAACTTATACTTTTCCGGCGAACTTGTTCTTTCAACCGATTACGTGTTATTTATTCCCAGTTTTCACACCGATTCAAGGTTCGAAATGCCATTATATCACATATTCAATGTTCATTCAAGCGTCTAAATGTTTGTTTCGACTGGTTTCGAACCCTCGGACCATCGGTTTTGAAACCGAGTTTCATAACTTGTGTTTTTACGTGTTAAGAACTATTCTGATCGTCTAGATAACCTTAAACCATGTTATTCGGAGTCCTTAATCTTCAAACTTATCATCAAATCTCGGATTTTGAATTTTGAATTATCCTAACTGTCGCCGATTCAGATTCAGGCGAAGTTAGGGTTTAGGCGAAGTTATCCGTAACTTCGCCTGAAGCTTAAGTTCGCCTGAGGCGAAGTTATCTGTAACTTCGCCTGAAACTTAAATTCGCCTGAGGCGATGTTGTGATGAGGCGAAGTTAACATTAACTTCGCCTAGATCATTTTTACTTAATATTAATTAGACGAACTTAAAGCTGAAGCGAAGTTGTTCCCAACTTCGCCTCAACTTTAACTTCGCCTATACAGAGTTTATCACACCTTCGCTCATGGTAACCAGTGAACTTGTGTAATTCATTAACGTTTATCTAACTTGGCTAGTTTGTTGCAGATATGGCTGCGTGTTGGTGCATAGATGTCAGTAGTTCATATGTCTAATGTCTGTAATCGAGTCTGTAATATTGTTTATGTATTTGTTTGTTTAGAAGCGAAGTTGTTGACAAGTTCGCTTAGGCGAACTTGTTAACCAAGCGAAGTTGTTGACAAGTTCGCCTAGGCGAACTTGTTGAACAAGCGAAGTTATAGACAACTTCGCCTGAGGCGAAGTTGTCGTGTATTTATATAGACTTCGGGTTTACTGTTTAGTGTTGATCAATTTGGTTATTTACTTGTAATTCATTGAGTCGAGTGACGTGAGGTCGAGAGGCTGTAAGTAACACGGTTCGAGTTATTAATATAACGTGGTTTTGTTCGTAGCGTGTTCGTGTGTTCGTAAGCTTATATTCTACGTCCGTAACGATCTACACAGGGATTCCGCACCTGTGTATATCGGGATATCTCGTGTGATCCGTCCAGGGAACCTACAATTGGTATCAGAGCATTTGCTCGATTGTGTGGTTCGGGATATTCACGCGGGTGTAGAATTCGTTCCATTTCGGGTATTACCGGGACGAGTTTGTGGTGTTTTTGCTCATTTTAGCTTCCTACCAGTGTGTTTAAGCCTTCAAACCGTCAAAATCGTCGTTAAAATCCGTTTTTCAGATCTGCAGAAAGTTTCAGTTCGTCAGGCGAAGTTGCTGTTCATCAGGCGAAGTTGCCGTCAGGATTCGTAGGGTTTCAGCGAAGATATAAGGAGAAGCGAAGTTATTCACAACTTCGCCTACCTCCTCAACTTCGCCTAACTCAGCGAAGTTCTTCTCAAGTTCGCCTAGTTCAGCGAAGTTCTCTTCAAGTTCGCTTACTTTCTAAGTTCGCTTATCCTAAGCGAAGTTATTCTCAACTTCGCCCAGTTACGCGAATTTAAGAAGGATCCAGCGAAGTTATTACTTAAGCGAAGTTATATTTAACTTCGCCTACAGTACTATTTCGAAGAAATTTTTCTAACTTCGCCCTTTTCAGAATTTTTCGGGTTTCTTAGTCTTTAAGAAGGATGTCGTCAATCAACATTTCGGAGCTTGTCAAGATGGAAGTTGAAGCGGGGTCGGCTACAAAGGCCCCAAGATTGCTGAAGGGAACCGATTTTGTCACGTGGAAGGATCGGTTCATACAATACGTTAAGTACCAGGATGCGAAGATGTGGGTATGCATCCAAGATGGATATATTCCACCAATCATGGAGTATGAGGGTCGAGACCAAATCAAGAAATATAGTAAAATGGAAGAAGAGGAGAAGAAGATGTATGAAGCCGAAAGCAAGGCTCATGCTGCAATCACAATGGCTCTTCCACAGGAGATCCTCCATACTTTCAGAAAGTATACATCAGCTAGAGAGCTTTGGGAAGCTCTTGAGAGCAGATTCGAAGGAAATGTAGGCATTCGGGCCTCAAAGCTAAAGCTGCTTAAAACTCAATTTTCAGTCTTTAAGTACTTAAAGAACGAATCTCTTGATGATATTATCACTCGATATTATCATCTAATGACTGAATTGAGTAACTACTCCATTTCCTACCGAGAAGAAGAGATTGTGGAAAAACTTCTCGATGCTCTCCCACCAAAATGGGAGATGTATACTGTACTAATGAGGGAAGACAAGGACTTCCCTACTTATGATCTTGAAACCGCTGTGAACAAGCTCAGAACTTTTGAGCTTAATATGGTAAGAAAAGAAACATCTATGGATCAGGTTCAAGATCCAGGCATGTACGGTGCGAAAGTAAACTCCAATACAAGTTCAAAGACTGATTCTGCCGCCTACTACTCGCAGGGTGAGTCGGGTGCCAATTCTTCACAGGAGGGGCAAGTGTCAGTAAACTCGAATGGGGATGTTTGCTTTGTTGCGGGTGGATCAAGTGGTACTCAACAGACAGCAAGCAAGAGTAGTGGATCTTCAAGTTCCTCAGGCAATAATTACTCAAAGATGCCAATGAGCGTCAAATCTGCTAAAGAGCAGTTTGGACTCTATGCTTCATTTATTGCTTCATATGAAAATTATATTCAAGGAAGGGGGGTTGATCCGGCGATGCTAGATGAAGACTATGACCAGATCGATGCTGATGATTAGGAGGAGATGGATTTACAATGGCAGATGGCCATGATAGTGAGGAGAGTGAAGAAATTCATAAGAAAGACGGGGAGAAAGTTTGTTGGTGGCAGGCCAGGGTTCGACAAGTCTAAGATGAGGTGCTATAACTGTCAACAAAACGGGCACTTTGCCAAAGAATGCAGAAACGAGAGAGTTGAACGTGGTCAAGGCAGGCCTGCTCAGCACACTGGGACTAATAAGGAAATCAATGCCATGCTGTCCAGAGAAGCAGGAGAATACAACTGGAACCTGCATTTGAATGAAAATAGTGAACAGGCAAATATGGCTAAGGTTGAGAATGAAGATCGTGAGAAGACTACCGGAGAAGAGAAAGCTACTGGTAAGGAAAAAGCTTTCATGGCAGATAATAATGATCAAGTCTCCGAGGTAAGTTCTAAATCTATTTGTACTAAATGTGAGAATTTGTCTGAGCAACTTGCTACCATAACTGATCAGTATGTTCGTTTAGACGCTGAATTTAAAACTCTTAAAGAAGATCATCACTTTATGAAAGCAAGAGAAAACAGTTACAAAGTTAAAATAAAAGCATGTGAAAAAGATGTTAAAAGCTTAAAAACTAAACTTGCTGAAAAAATTGAAGTTATTGATCTAAGTTATGAGGTTTTAGAAGAAAAGACTAAACTGATTGCTGAACGAGAAAAGCAGATTGCTGACCACCAGGTGAAAGTGGTGGAACTAAACCGAAAACTGGAACAGTTCCGAAATTCCTCAGCTATTCTTGATCACCTTGTTAGTAATCAAAGTACCTCTACAAAGAGGGGAGGAATTGGTTATCACGAGGTTCCACCACCTTATAACCATAATTACACTTTTAACCCTAGTGTTCAGAAGTCTGTTGAGTTTGAAGTTCCTCAGACAGTTCCTATCAAGGTTACGAGTAAAGAACCAAGTGTTAGTAGTGGCGAAACGAGTTCGCCTGTGTCAAGTGTGAATATTCCTGTTACGAGTCCAGTCTCATCGGATTCGGATAAGTTGTCCGAATCGGGCAAGACAAAAGAGAAGGTAGTGTTACCCACTGGTGGAGAAAAAGATAAAACTTCTAAAAAGAGTACTCCACTCAACCCGTACGTCCCACCTTATGTGAGACGAACGGCCGGTAACACTGCCTCGACATCCAAAACAACCTTTGAAAAGAAAATGGAGTATAGGTGTTGTTTTAGATGTAATAAGTTAGGACATCTTGTTGCAGATTGTCCTCTGACGCCTAAATTCAGAGGCGTGAGGCCTATTAAAACTGAGCATAAGTCTACTGGTAATTTTAATACTGTTAAAAATGAAAACCCTTTAAAGTTTCGAAATGTAACTAATTCAGGTTTTCACATAAACAAACCTCAGTTTAACAATGCTAATCACCAAACCGTAAGATATAATACTTTTAATATACATTGGTTTGGAAGGACTCACACTCAATTTCCAAGGAGATTTCCTACTAGGACTGACAGGAATTATCCAAATGCTAACTTTGGAAAGCAGAAGTACGGGATGTATAGATCCAAGACCAATTGGTCTTGGGTCCCTAGATTCTAATCATTTGCTTTATTGTGCAGGAACAGTTGAACAGGGCTGCCCACAGTCTTTGGATTGTAGATAGTGGCTATTCCCGGCACATGACGGGCAACAAATACTTGTTGCACGACTTAAAACCTGTTCAGGGAGTGAGAGTTAGTTTTGCTGGTGAAAGTGGAGGAAGAATTACTGGAAAAGGGACGGTGTCCAATGGGAAGATGACACTTGAGAATGTGAATTTTGTGGAAGAGCTGAAGCACAATCTGCTGAGTGTGTCGCAGATTTGTGATAAGGAGTATACTGTTCACTTCACGAAGAATGAGGCGATCGTGTTGAAGCCTGGTTTTCAGATACCAGACGAGTGGATAGTGATGACAGCTCCACGTGATACAAACACTTATGTGATGGATATGAGGTCTACTGAAATGGCCACGGGAGAATCATGTTTAATGACGAAAGCAAGCGAATCAGAATCCGAACTATGGAACAGGAGAATGGGGCACATTCATCTTCGGAAGATGAACCACATTGTCAAAAATGGGCTTGTGATGGGCGTTCCCTTGAAAAGTTTTAACTTTGAAGACAAATGTATTGCATGCAAGAAGGGAAAGCAACACAAGAAATCCCATCTCACCAAGAAGGTCAGCTCAATTGCCAGTACTCTAGAACTGCTTCACATGGATCTCTTCGGTCCTGTGAATGTAAAAAGTCTAGGAGGTACTTCTTACTGCTTGGTGATCACTGATGACTACTCGCGATACTCGTGGGTATATTTTCTGAAATCGAAAGATGAGACGGCTCAAATGGTGAAGAATTTGATTACTAAAGTTGAGAACGTCATGAGTAAAACAGTTAAGTTCATCAGAAGTGACAATGGGACAGAGTTCAAGAATTTTGAGATGGAGATCTTCTGTCTTCAGAAAGGAATTGAACATCAATACAGCGCTCCGTATACTCCACAACAGAATGGAGTGGCTGAAAGGACGAACCGAACTTTAATTGAAGGAGCCAGAACTATGCTGGCAGATTCAAAGCTTCCTGTGATGTTCTGGGCTGAAGCGGTTTCTACAGCCTGCTATGTTCTGAATAGGGTGTTAACCGTTAAGAGACTTGGTAAAACTTGCTACGAGCTTATGCATGGAAGGAAGCCCAACTTGAGTGGTCTTGAACCATTCGGGTCCCCTTGTTCGATCTTGAAGTCAAACTCTAAATTTGGTGAAGTAGCCGATGAAGGAATCTTAGTCGGTTATGTTGTTGGGACTCCCAACAGACGTGTCTTCAATACTTCGACTTGCAAGGTGGAGGTGGTGTGTAACACTGACATCACAAGTTACCAACCGCCAAAACCTAGCAATGGACCTGCTGAGCTTTTCGACTATGTTAAGCTTTTTAAGTCGTTTAACGTACCGGATTTGGAGATTTTTGAAGAAGAAGAAAGAGCTGCGACGAAGATGATACTCGATGAGGAAGAAAATCTATTGCAAAGACAGCTGATTGATAAATGTCAACCTTCCTCATCAAACACTATTGGTACCCCTGCTGCCTCAACTGAAGAAGAATTTATCAATCCTTTTCACACTTAGCATGAAACAACCATTGATGAGATCTCTTCTAATTTGGAAGATAATTTGCATGTCGGTTCTGTTCCGACCACGAGAATTCATAAAGATCACCCTTTGGATAATGTGATTGGTGATGTGTCCTCAGGTGTACAAACGAGAAGTAGCTTGAATGAACATAACTGTGTTTATACAAGCATTAAGGAGACAAGAATAATCGATGAATGCCTGTATACCTGCTTTATAAGCCAGATTGAACCGAAGAATTATCAAATGGCTTTAAAGGACAGCTCGTGGGTCGAATCCATGCAAGAAGAGTTGGCTCAATTCGAGAAGATGGAAGTTTGGACTTTGGTTGAAAAACCAAAGAATGTGCATGCGATAGGCACAAAATGGGTGTTCAAGTGCAAGAGAGATGATAAGGGGATCATTATAAGAAACAAGGCGAGGCTTGTCGTGAAAGGTTTTAATCAACAAGAGGGGATTGATTATAACGAAGTGTTCGCCCCTGTCGCCAGATTGGAAGCCATAAGATTGTTTTTGGCGTTTGCTGCTTATGAAAAGATGAACGTGTTTCAGCTATATGTGAAGAGTGCGTTTTTAAATGGGAAAGTTGATGAGGTTGTGTATGTTGAGCAACCTCCGGGTTTTCCTGACCCAGACTATCCAGATCACGTGTACAGGTTGAGAAGGCATTGTATGGATTACATCAGGCACCTCGTGCCTGGTATGCAACTTTATCGGATTACTTGCTCGAGAATGGTTTTGAACGAGGGAAAATTGATAGCACGTTGTTCTTCAAAAGAGATGGAAGCGACTTCCTGCTGGTACAAGTCTACGTGGATGACATTATACTTGCTGCATCAAAAGTCTCCATGTGTCAGGAGTTTGAAGCTGTCATGAAGAAAAGGTTTGAAATGAGTGCTATGGGTGAACTAACTTTCTTTCTAGGATTGCAAGTTGATCAGAGGAAGGACGGGATGTTCATTCATCAGACGAAGTATGTTCATGATGTGCTCAAGCGCTTCAAGATGGAGGACAGTTCTCCATATGATACTCCAATCTGCGTCAATCACAAATTGGGTGCTGAAGTAGACAGTGATGCAGATGTGGACCCAACTCAATATCGGGCAATAATAGGTTCTTTAATGTACTTAACTGCATCTAGGCCTGATATAATGTTTGCTGTTTGTCTTTGTGCACGTTTTCAGGCAAATCCAAAGGAATCTCATTTGAAAGGTGCAAAGAGGATACTGCGGTATCTCAAGGGCAAGCCGAAGCTGGGGTTGTGGTACCCAAGAGGAGGGGACTTGGAGCTGGTCGCTTACACAGACTCTGATTATGGAGGGTGCAATCAGAGTCGGAAGTCAACAACTGGAGGATGTCAGTTTCTTGGTGGCAGATTGGTGTCGTGGCAATGCAAGAAGCAGACTTCAGTCGCAATCTCAACCTGTGAGGCAGAATACATGGCTGCATCCAACTGCTGCTCTCAGGTTCTTTGGATACAACAACAGCTGCGCGACTATGGTCTGAATTTCTTACTTACTCCTATTTGCATTGATAACACAGCTGCTATCTCAGTAACTAACAATCCCGTGAAACATAGTAAAACTAAACACATTGACATACGTCATCATTTCATACGGGATTGTGCTGAGAAGAAACTGATAATTCTTGAAAAGGTGGATACGCTTGATAATTTCGCTGATTTATACACTAAAGCGTTTGACAAATCCATATTTCAAAACCTTATTGAACTAAATGGGATGATCAATCCCGAATAACCATGCTTTTCTTGTGATATTTATAAAAAAAAAATAAAAAATAAAAACGTCACTAATCGCTTAAAAATATGTCGGTTACATTAGTTTGAAGGGCATGTCTTTGGATATGTTTTGGTCCTCATTTTCTACTTGTAGATTTTGAGGATAGCCATTAACCAGATTACTGATAGTGACCGGGGCGGTTTATGATGAGTTTTTCGTTCTTTCGCTTAAAATTAGTCGATCATACTTAGTTAGAAGGACACATACTAGTATGTGGTCGGTCCAGCTGATCCATTGGATCTTCAGGATAGCCGTTTACCTGAAGACTTTGTTTTGATCGGGGCGAGTTTTGTTTAAATTTTGAAAGAAAAAGTGGGAAATGAAATTATTTTTCAAGTCTGCTACTTCGTAAGAAGTTCGTTAGCTATGTTAAACGGAAAATTGATCCAACCTTGGAAAATGATAGTATACTAATTCTGTGTGCTTAGCTAGTGAAGTTATTAGGCTTAAAAGGCGTTAGGACAGTCATTGTATGTCATGGTAACTTTTTATGGTGCGTGAAAGTAGATGTGATACAAACTAATTTTACTTGATTTTACGTGGAAACTCCTTAAGAGTTTTGCGTGTCTTCATATATATCTTTTCGAATGATAGGCAGAAAAGCGATTACCCAGTCATACACGAGCCCATGTGTGTTCTGATTCCCGTGAAGATAGCGTTTCAAGATACTGCAGTGATCCAGATACGGGACTTGCAGTTAATTTCTACTATGAAGTCTATGTTTATTTGAAAAAAAAAATAAAAAAAATTGAAGTTATTGAAACATTTTAGAGATGACGAAATATCAAGACTTCTCAATCTTAGAGTAAGAAGAAGAACGGGAACCAGAAGAAGAGTACTTACATGTTTAATCAGACACTATGGGTCGAAGTCAATTCGGGGTGACTTGGGGAAAGCCAAATACGCTTTGAGGATAGATAGGAGGCATCAATATTTCTGAGTTGTTGCCCACTTAAATTTTAAGGATTAATTGAACCTAACTCGTATCACAGAAACGATGAAAACCATCTTAAGTATATTACCTGCTTACAACCTGTCTCTATATGTCATAATACAGCTAAAACATGGATCTATGTGACAGTCACGTAGTTAGTATGATTCCTGTTCGGATCTTTTCTAAAACGTGGTGGTCCCTATCGAGACTGAAATTTGATCCCTTATGCTTTAAATTTTTAAGTTTTTGTACTTATATAGTTTTATGATTTTTATCTGGTTACTTAGAATTGATCATGTTATTTATTTCTTAAAGGAAAATTTATAACTTAATTGACAACTGTTAAAATTTTAAGGGTTAAATTTTGAAATTTTAGGCGATGTTGTTGAACAGGCGAAGTTGTGGATAACTTCGCCTAGGCGAAGTTATCCGTAACTTCGCCTGTATAACCCAGACCCTATATAAGGGATACTTAAGGTCAAACTGTCCATCAGTTTTTTCGAAATCCAGCGAACTTATTCAAAATTATCCGGCGAACATATATCGTTTCCGGCGAACTTGTTCTTTCAACCTTTTACGTGTTATTTATTCCGATTTTCACACCGATCAAAGGTTCGAGATGTTGTTTTATCATATATTACAAGCTCGTTCATGCTAATCAAGGGTCGTTTCGACCCGGTTATTAACCTCGAACCATCGGTTTTGAAACCGATTTTCAAAATTTGTTTTTACGTGTTGATAAACGTACTGATCGTCAACATGTCCTTAAAACTTGTGTTTACGAGTGCTTAATCGTCTAAAACTAGCTGAATCATCACCTGCACGTTGTTCCATGAATCTCACTGTCGCCGATTCAGATTCAGGCGAAGTTAGGGTTTAGGCGAAGTTATCCGTAACTTCGCCTGGAGCTTAAGTTCGCCTGAGGCGAAGTTATCCGTAACTTCGCCCGAAGCTTAAGTTCGCCTGAGGCGAAGTTATCCGTAACTTCGCCTGAAACTTAAATTCGCCTGAGGCGATGTTGTGATGAGGCGAAGTTAACTTTAACTTCGCCTAGATCATTTTTACTTATATTAATTAGACGAACTTAAAGCTGAAGCGAAGTTGTTCCCAACTTCGCCTCAACTTTAACTTCGCCTATACAAAGTTTATCACAACTTCGCTCATGGTAACAAAGCGAACTTGTGCTATGTCTTTTTGTCGTTCTAACTTGGTTAGTTTGTTGCAGATATGGCTGCGGTAGCTGGTGCTGGAGGTGCAGGAGGAGATGATGGTGACAATCAGAGACAATTTTTCCCGGGTCACAATATGTACATCACTCTTGACCCGGAGGCGAGCGGTGTGGACGACTATCGCGAGATTATCACTTTCCTCCTGCGCTCGAGGATTTTTCACGCGATTACAAACACTCTGCCGATATCTCTACCGAACATCGAAGACTTCTGGGAGACGGTAGAATATGAATGCCGTGTTGAGCCCCCGGTGATGAGAGCGACGGTGAACAATCAACAGGTTCAGTTCAACTCTGAACAGATCCGGGTGGCGCTACGGTTCGGAGACGAGACTCGAGACGATCCTACAGAGTTCGTAGCTCCTTTTCGTGATGGAGCGTTTCTTCGAATGGGCTACTCTGGTCCATTAGGAGATACCCAGAGGAGGAAGGGTTTCCTTCTTGATCAGTGGCACTTCCTCATGCACGTTATGATCGTGTGCATGTCGGGGAGGAAGGCGGGCACAGATGGTATGGGTGCGACCATGCAGTCTGCCATGACTGCACTGACCTATAACAAGCGTTATAGTTTCAGTCAAATGGTCTTCTACGAGATCGATAGACAAAGACGGGCGATGTCTCGGGAGCGGTTCATCATGTACCCACGCTTTTTACAGATGATATTGAACCATGTGGCTCCGAGTCTACCTCAGAGACGCCCGATCAGATACGTCGAATCAGTGAGCAAACGTATCTTTGCTCAATGCCGCACGTCAAGTGCGAGGAGCAACCCTGAACGTCGTCCCAGGCATACTCCTCAATTTGGGTTTTTAATCAACCCAAAGTATGTTCCTGCTGGTGGGGACGAGTTCAGAGATCCTCAACCGCAACAGGCAAGAGCAACTCAAGCTGTTCCTGCTCCTGCTGTGCCTGTTGTATCAACTGCTGAGGATATAGACCTTGACGCTGTTTTTGGAGGTCAAGGCTATTTTGACATGGATCAAGTGGAAGAGGTGCAAGTCTCAGATGCACAGGGTTCGGGTGTGAGTATGACTAGAGCAGCTACGTCGATGGCTGACTCCGATTTGGATGAGATTATGAATGAGGGGAGACGATTGATGGTGTCTCGAGAAAGAACATTTGGGAAGAGGAAGAGAACGGAGGATGATGATGAGTCGGAAGAAGAAGAAGACATACATAAGCTGATTAGAAGATCAAGACGGGAGAGGACAGGTGCTGGCATGGGAGCTGGAGAGACTTCAAAGACTGTACGATTTGCTCCAGCCGCACTGTCTGGTATGTCCATTGTTCCTTCTTCTGTACAGGTGACAAGTACAAGCGCTGCGGATGTTCCCGTGGTGGCTACATCAACGGCTGGCATTCCATCCACCACTACCATCCAGACGTCGACTCCGGAGATCGTGTCACTACCACCTCCAACGCTACTCAGTCGGTGGCAGCTGCACGATTTATAGAGTCAACGGTCGTTACTGCTGCAGGGTTATCAGGTATGGTACCACCTGCGGTTACGCCTGCTTCTGGAGTCTCGCCTTCGCCTATGTCAGATTCAGAAAGAATAGCTTCACTAGAGCGGATCGTGGCAGAACAATCGAAGACTATTCAAAGCCTAGTGGAAGCAAATTAACTACAGGCATCCCTCCTGGTTGAGCATGGGAAAATCATAGATGCCTTGAAGGAGTTCTTGGCATCTCAGGGGGAGATGAGCAGTAAAGGCGACGAGCTCAGAACGAAGAAGAGGAATGACCGAGACGATGATCCCAATGCATCGAAAGATGCAGGTGGTGAGCTGCCAAGAACTTCTGAAGCTCTTGGTACTTCCACAGCTGAGGGGGAGTCTACTGACGTGGCTGGTGGTTCTGGTGATGATGTGGTGTTAGTTGAGGATGACGTGATCGATGCGCTGAAAGAGCTTGATGATGACATGTTCAGTGATGAGGTACTGTTTGATGAAGATGTGCTGCCGAGTGATATGATTGAGAAGATCGGTGAGCAGATTGTGATTGAAGATGGGATAGAAGAGTGGGAGATAGTAGAAGAAAACGTTGAACACGAGATCCCTGAGGTTGAGAAAGCCGACGTGAGTGCTGAGATGGATGAGACTGAGTGGGAGGAGCAGCCTAGGTGGAAGGAAGGCTGTGCTCATTGGTTTATCAAGACCAAGAAGCCTGCTGTTCCAGCCATGTTCAAGAAAAGTTATAACATCAAAGGCTATGCTGAGTCGAAGAAGGGAATCATCTGTTGGATTTATGATGAACAGATCAAGTTGTTTGTGGTGAAGCGTTATGATGGCGTTCAATACTTCAAGAGAATGTTGAGATCTCTCAATACGTTGCCGGAATGCGAGGTGAAGGATTTGGCCAGGTTGGGCCTGATAAACAGAAGCGACAACAATATGGCGAGAATGATTGAGAAGATTGTGTGGAAAGAAAGCATAAAAGAAAAGAAGTTTGAACTATTAAAGCCACAGAAGGGAAAGCTCGTGGAGGATACAGAGAGGGGATTGAGAGCAGATGGCAAGCCATGGATGGTGATGAAGTACAAACCGATCCGATGCATCAAGGAGGTTCCAATGAAGACTATGCCTCAAGATGTGTTGAAGAATCTAAAATGGTGGTACGTTGATTGCCAGACTGCTGAAGCCGTGATGGAAGACGAAGATGAACAAGAAGTGCTGAGGGTGTACGACCCGATGCATCTTGTTAACTTATCGAAAGCTGATTTGCAAGCGTTGAACGAAAAGAAGATATTCTACATTCCTGCTTGGAAGGATGAAGCAAGGAAATATCAGCGAGTAGTCACGGTGTGTGTTAGAGAAGGAGTGCACGCTTGAAGATACAGGATTACGAGACAAGAGCTGAAAGATCAAGATATGAAGCTACTGCCAAGGGGGAGTCTGCTGGTGCATAGATGTCAGTAGTTCATATGTCTAATGTCTGTAATCGAGTCTGTAATATTGTTTATGTATTTGTTTGTTTAGAAGCGAAGTTGTTGACAAGTTCGCTTAGGCGAACTTGTTAACCAAGCGAAGTTGTTGACAAGTTCGCCTAGGCGAACTTGTTGAACGAGCGAAGTTATAGACAACTTCGCCTGAGGCGAAGTTGTCGTGTATTTATATAGACTTCGGGTTTACTGTTTAGTGTTGATCAATTTGGTTATTTACGTGTAATTCATCAATTTGGTTTACTGGATTCCGCACCTGTGTATATCGGGATATCTCGTGTGATCCGTCCAGGGAACCTACACTGCGGTAGCTGGTGCTGGAGGTGCAGGAGGAGACGATGGTGATAACCAACGTCAATTTTTCCCGGGTCACAATATGTACATCACCCTTGACCCGGAGGCGAGCGGTGTGGACGATTACCGCGAGATCATAACTTTCCTCCTACGCTCGAGGATTTTTCATGCCATCACAAACACTCTGCCGATATCATTACCAAATATCGAAGACTTTTGGCAGACGGTCGAATACGACTGTCGTGTTGAGCCTCCGGTCATGCGAGGGACTGTGAACAATCAACAAGTTCAGTTCAATTCTGAAAAGATACGGGTGGCATTACGATTTGGAGAAGAGACGAGGGACGACCCAACTGAGTTCGTGGCTCCGTTTCGTGATGGAGCTTTTCTCCGAATGGGCTATTCTGGTCCATTAGGCGATACACAGAGACGGAAGGGTTTTCTGCTTGATCAGTGGCGCTTCCTTATGCACGTCATGATAGTTTGCATGTCAGGAAGGAAGGCGGGCACTGACGGTATGGGTGCGACCATGCAGTCTGCAATGACTGCACTGACTTACAATAAACGCTACAGTTTCAGTCAGATGGTCTTTTACGAGATAGACAGACAGAGGAGGGCGATGTCTCGGGAGCGGTTCATTATGTACCCACGGTTCATCCAGATGATATTGAACCTTGTGGCTCCGAATCTACCTCAGAGACGACCGATAAGATACGTGGAATCTGTGAACAAACGTATCTTTGCTCAATGCCGCACTTCGAGTGCGAGGAGCAACCCTGAACGTCGTCCCAGGCATAATCCACTGTTTGGGTTTTTAATCAACCCAGAGTATGTTCCTGCTGGTGGGGACGAGTTCAGAGATCCTCAACCGCAACAGGCAAGAGCAACTCAAGCTGCACCTGCTGTGCCTGTTGTGTCGGCTGCAGAGGATATAGATCTTGACGCTGTCTTTGGAGGTCAAGGTTATTTTGATATGGATCAAGTTGAAGAGGTGCAGGTCTCTGCTGCACAGGGTTCGGGTGTAAGTGTTACTAGAGCAGCTACGTCGATGGCTGACTCAGATTTGGATGAGATCATGGATGAGGGGAGACGGTTGATGGTGTCTCGAGAGAGAACGGTTGGGAAGAGAAAGAGAACGGAGGATGATGATGACTCAGAAGAGGAAGAAGATATACATAAGCTGATAAGAAGATCAAGACGGGAAAGGACAGGTGCTGGCATGGGAGCTGGAGAGACTTCAAGGATGGTACGTTTTGCTCCGGCCGCACTGTCTGGTATGTCTATCGTTCCTACTTCTGTACAGGTTTCAAGTACAAGCGCTGCGGATGTTCCCGTGGTGGCTACATCATCTGCTGGCATTCCATCCATCACTGCTATCCAGACGTCGACTCCGGAGATCGTGTCTCTACCACCTCCAACGCTTACTCAGTCGGTGGTAGCTGCACGATTTGTAGAGTCAACGGTCGTTACTACTGCAGTATTTGATGAAGATGTGCTGCCGAGTGATGTGATTGAGAAGATCGGTGAGCATTTTGAGATTGAGAGTGAGATTGAGGAAGGAGAGATAGTAGTAGAAGACGTTGAACACGAGAAGGAGTGCACGCGTAAAGATACAGGATTACGAGACAAGAGCTGAAAGATCAAGATATGAAGCTACTGCCAAGGGGGAGTCTGTTGGTGCATAGATGTCAGTAGTTCAAATGTCTAATGTCTGTAATCGAGTCTGTAATATTGTTTATGTATTTGTTTGTTTAAAGCGAAGTTGTTGACAAGTTCGCTTAGGCGAACTTGTTAACCAAGCGAAGTTGTTGACAAGTTCGCCTAGGCGAACTTGTTGAACAAGCGAAGTTATGGACAACTTCGCCTGAGGCGAAGTTGTCGTGTATTTATATAGGTTACGGTTACTGTTTACGGGAGTTCAAGTTACGTGTAATTCAGTGAGTCAAGTGACGTGAGGTCGAGAGTCTGTAAGTATCACGGTTTGAGTTATTAATATAACGTGTGTTTGTTCGTATCGTATTCGTGTGTTCGTGTGTGTTTGTGTTCTACGTCCGTAACGATCTACACAGGGATTCCGCACCTGTGTATATCGAGATATCTCGTGTGATCCGTCCAGGGAACCTACAGTCACAATGACTGATGAGCAAAGGGCAATCATTGAGCTGAGTATGATGGAAGCTAAAAAGAAACATCCATTGGTTCTGAAACTAAGAAGTTATGGAATAAGCTTTGAAACTTTGGCTAATTTGGATGACAATCAGTTGCAAATGAGACTGGACAATGAGAGAGATGTAATCAAGAAAAAGATGCAACAAAAGAATAGAGATAGCCAGAAATACATAGAATATCTAAGCAAACATGGCTATTCAGAGAAAGATTTAACTCACTTTAAGATTGACAAGTTTCAAGATCTCCACAATAGTGAAAGAGAAAAGGTAAAAAAAATATGTCAAAGAAAATGAAGAGGCTGAAAATATTGAAGCTTTGAAAAAGAAGTTTGGAGGTATGTGTGGATATTTATTGGAAAAAGGGTTGAATCCTGAGGTAGTCGAAAATCTATCAAGAGAATCATTGTTAGGTCAATACAACAAACTCAAAAGAAAAGAAAAATTAAAGAGATTACAACCTGAGCCCTCCACTAAGCAGTCTGAAAGACTTAATGAACCTCCAGCAAAGAAGAGAAGAATCAGAACATTAAGGGAAAAACTGAAAGAGCAATCTGAAAAGAAAGGAGAAGATATCCCAATCCAAGTGGAAGTCAAACCAGAGCCTATTGATGAACCCACTGTTCCTTGGGAAAATGATGAAATGATTGATATATTAAGAGGGATAATGACTACACAAAAGGGAATGGATGTAGATGTCTTTAATGCACTGAACAAAGATGAATTGAAAGAAATGTTCTATATGCAAAAGGCTGAGTGGGAGAAGGTATAGCTGCAGGGGCCAAATCCAAGAAGTTTTATTGAAGGAAGATTTGTACCTGCTGGTTTACTGCGTGATGAGGCAATTGATGAAATGATTGCAAGATTATTTAGTGAAGGAGGTGAAAGTTTGGAAGAATAGGTTAATCTTCCTGCTGAAATGGTTGTGAGTTGGTACAAGAAAAGATTTGAAGTAGAGGGGCCCAGTCAACCCATGATGGCCACACAAACAAGGCCATCTACATCAAGACAACAACCAACAATTCACAGAAGGGAATCAAGTGGAGCTGAATTGCAAAGAACAACAAGACCACAATCTGATGTGGATCTACCCAGAAGACTCTACTATGATTAAGTCTCTCAATCTCTGAAAGTAGTAATGGAAAGTAAACAACTAAGAGACATAATTCTGAGAGATGACTTTGCTGATTTCACACAATAACAGTTGGAGAAGATAGCTAAGCTTGACCTTTATGACTATCATGACACAAGCAAAATGGCAGGAAGACAACAAAATGAACTCTCCAAGTTCTTGAAAGATGAGGCTAACAAAGGTTGTACCCTTTTAAAAGAGAAGAAGAGCTGGAAAGTGACAAAGAGGATTAAATCAAGAAGGGCTGATAAGTTGAAAAAGATAGCCAAAGCTGAACTGTACTATCAGATGAATGCAAAAGACAAGAATCCTCTGTCAAACATGAATACCTGCATAAGTCTGGAAAGAAGAATGACAAGACCAAATTACACTGTGCAGAAGAATAGCATAATTGCAGAAATTGAATACAAGGAATACACAGGCCATTATGTTCTAAGAAACTCAGATGGAGTAGCTTTGGCAGTAATCAGAAGAGACGAAGACTTGATTTACCTGCACTACGAAGATTTAATGGATATTAGGGATTTGGTCATTCCAGAAAGTCACACTCACTACCAAATCCTTGATATTTTCAAACAAAGAGCAGCAACAGTCATTCTGAATAGAAGGCAAGCCTACTATAATGCAAGAAGAAAATGAACATTAGTATAGGCTTTATTTTGTAATATCTACGGACATCATTTGAATATGTAACTATTTGATTTTGTTATGAATATGTATTTTGATTTTGATTTGCTGTGTATTTTGACTAAGTGTATGTAACCATAGAGATGTTTTGGGTCAGCTGAGGTGTTCAAATCTAGGGGGAAATTGTTGAGTCAAAGATTTGACCTAAAAGAGATATATGGAAGATTTGAATCTTCTCAACCTCCTCAGAATTCACTAAAGTATGGAACTGGGCACACCTTAGACTTCCGAGCAAGGTTTTACTTAGCCGGGCATGATATTTTGTCTATCGGGCAAGGTTATCTTATAGAATTTTTCTTTAGTTGATAACCGGGCAGAGTTTGTAAATTTGTGTATAACCGGGCAAGGTTTACTAGTTTGTACATCCCCTATCAAGGATCACTTTATCAAGCAAGTCTGTTCTTCATAGCCAAGTAAAGTTTACTCCCCAGTAAGCTTTTGGCTAACCAAGCTTATGAAGCCAAATGATTGGAAGACCTGGCAAGGTATTCTTTAATAATACAATGGTCCAAGTAAGCTTGATGTTTAATGAATTATCTTAAGTAACATCGGGCAAGGTTCAACTCAAGCAAGGAACAGTGCTACCAGGCACACTTTGCTAATAAGCTAATATCTAGTAAAGAGTTGAAGGGACCATCGAAGAACAAAGTTGCTCGTAAGAGTTTGTCGGGCAAAGTCTGATAAAGTCAAGAAGATTGAAGTCTATCCGGTGAGTATTTTACTTGGTGAAATACTCTTTAAGTAAAGTCTACCAAGAAACTGATCCCGGGCACACTTCTATGTTACCAAGTACTGAAGGAAGGCAGAGCACACATTCTACTCGGAAAGTCATATTGCTACAAAGCCTACCCGGAAGACTTGTTTTACACTTAGAATAGTTTTGAATATATAATTTTAATATGTTTTAGCATTTAGGGTTTCTAGAAGGAATGACAGCTGTAAAGGAGGTGTAAGGCCTATCAAAAGGAATAATTTAGGGCACGCCTCCTAACCACGACAATAAGGACGGATTCAGGCAATCACACTTTTAGGATAAGAAGGAATATTTTCTGAGTGTGATAGCCGTCCTAGGAATCGTACGGATAAAACTTTCCCTTCAAGAAACCCTAAATCGATTATCGTTTGTATGATGAATATTATATGAATGGAAATCTTTGAGTGAATGTTGAGTGTGTTAGTTACCTTTGATTTACTGTCTAGCAACTACCCTGTTTGTTATTGATCCCGCCTTTAACAAACGGTTATCTTTCTAAATATAGCAACCCGTCATTAACTCCCTTGTCAACACATTTATTTGTGTGAGTTAGACTTTGATTTGTGTATGATCTACCTGAAATCGGGGACCTGACACAAAGACCCAGCTTGTTGGTTTTGCAGATAGTGATTATGCAGGTTGTCAAATGACAAGAAAATCAACTTACGGTGAATGTCAGTTCTTTGGAGATATGTTGGCATCTTGGAAGAGCAAGAAGTAAACTACCGTTTCTAATTCAACTAAAGAAGCAGAGTAGATTGCAGCTACACATTGTACTGCACAAATCCTCTGACTGCAGAACCAATTACTAGATAACGAAATCACAACATTAAAGCTCCATTGAAATTAGATAGTGAACCTGATTTGAACATCATCACAAATCCAGTTCAGCATTCAAAGACAAAACATATTGAAATCAAACATCACTTCATAAGGGACATATATGAAAAAAGTTTGATTTCAATGGAACATGTTTCACCTGAAAATCAGTTGGCTGATGTGTTTACAAAAGAACATGATTCAACATTTATTCTATAACTTATTTCCATGTTAAGAATGTCAAATTTCAAATAATCATTTTTACAAAGTCAAAACAGTTGTTTTACAACTGATTTTTTGATAATAATTTTGTTTTCAAAAAGACTGTTTGAATATCCTTTGATGCATAAAAAACAAAAACTGTTGTTTTCAAAACTAATGATCAACAATTGATCAATGATTTCAAAAGTACTATTTTTTTAAACTACTGTTGAGAAAAATAATGAAAATAATTGTTTCACTACAGTTGTTTATCCAAACTAGTGATAATATCAGTATTTTCAAAAACTACTTATCAAAGACAAACAACACTTGTTTTGAGAATATAGCCGTTTTTCAATAAAACCGTTGTTTTAATGGTAACTTTTAATCCACCACTTTTTTAAATTTCATTTTCTTACACCAATTAAAAGATTACCTTCTATAATCATTTTTCTTAACCCTAAAGAACGATTTTAAATACATTACTCTCCGTCTCCTCAAATAAATTGTTCATATCATTTGTTTTTTTTTTCATCTTCTTTCTTCACTCACTACAATCATGGCACAAAATCTGAAATTCAAATACTCACATAACCTATTACCATATCTCACAATAATCTCTCATCCTACACAAAATATGATGACATCATCAGGGTACTCACCAGTATTACTTACTTTAACCTTCTCACCATTAACCCTGACATGTATCCTCAAACCCAAAATGAATTCTGGAAGCATGCCTCAATTTAATATACAGAGGATAACAATACACCTTTGTTCATCAACTCAAAGGGTGGGACAGATAGATGTAATTGTATCATCTTAACTCCTTTTGCAACATCTGGAGTTGAATGATGATGAGTTACTGCCAAAATTGAGTCATCTTCACTAAAGCCTCAACTCATTGCAAGAGGTTATTTGGGTTTTACCAAAAGGAAACACTTTACAAAACCTTATTTCACTCTCCATTAACTATTCAATATCTGGCATATTCCATTATTACTGGTAAAAACAACTGCTTTTCAAAATCAAATTTCATTGATTTGGTTTCTAATGTAAAAAAACAATGTTTGCATTAAAAGGTAAACCATTTTAATTCATCCACGATTTTTGTTAATTTACCTCATAAAATTTTTACCAAACTCTGACTTGATCCAAGGATCACCAGTCCAAAGTTAATGACTTAGAGATGAGATCTTTGCGAGAATGAAAGATTCCAAATCTTCAACCTTGGTTGATGAGGAGGAACCAACACAAACTGCTGAAGCTCTGACAGCAGCAGTTACATAAACTGAGCCCACTACTCAAGGTGATCAGGGCACTCAACCTAGAATCCTGAAACCCACATATACCACCAAATAGAAAAACTCCAAGAAAACCTTAAAACTAAAATCCTCAACGAAACCTACAAAGGTAATTCAGGAGGATAAGGTGCTTGAATCACAAGTGGAAACACAAAGTACACAAAGAGAATTATTGTTATTACTTCCTCACAACAAGTCACACCTCCACCTAAACCAGCTCCTCAGTTTTCCGCACAAAAGGAAGCTGTTGTAATCACATGGGACAAACCTCAAAGGATTAAAGGGCAACTTTACACTCCAACTCCAAGCTCCTCTCCTAGGCAACTTCTCTTTCTCCCCCATCAGATTATCATATTATAACAACTGATAAAACTATTGATGTTGTGATTGTCACACGTCGTTGAACTTAGTCTGTTCTTCACCATATCACCTTAAAGGGAAACCACTGATAAAACTATTGATGCTGCGATAGGTTGTATTAACCCAAAGAAAGAGGAGTGTACAATCCTTATCACTACTGATGATTTGGATTTAGGATTAGTTTCAACTACTTCAACTGTTGAAACAAATGTTTCACAGTTAGACAGTAGTTTCATCAATAAGACTCATGCCTTAGCTACAACTGCTGATATCTTGATATTAGAACCAGTTGGAAGTCCGTAGTAACAAGAAAAATGAGCATATGATCAATTTCAAAATGCATCTTTTGATTTTGATTCAGATAAAACTATTGAGGTAGGTAAAACTATTGATGACGTGACTGCGGATGAAACTATTAATTTAGTTGATGCTAAAACTATTCATGAATTGACTAATCAAGTTCAGAGGCTAAACACTGAAGTCACGGAACTCAAAAAGCTTGTCTTAAATATGACTCAAACACAAGTCCAACAACACCATGATAATACCCATTGTTGGCCTCCATCCAGAGTGAATTTCAATCCTACATACAACAAATAGTCACTCAACAACCACCAACCACTCAAAGCTCATGCACTCAAGAGGGTATAACTACCCACAGCTTGCTGAGCTTAAATCCTTTATTACTTCCCAATTCCAAATTTTCAATACCAAAGTTAATGCATATACCACCATGCTCCGAAACTCTCTAAATACTCTTACAAATGAGCTAAGGAAACAAATGGTGGATCAAATAAATTAGTTAGCAGGACTTTCAGGAATTACTCCACCTGAACCATGGTTTCCAGAGCAAGCTCGGGCTGCTGCAAATGCCAAAAAGGGGGAGAATGTTCTTGAGGCTTCAAGAAAGGCGACCGAGAAGAAATCTGATGACTCAACAAACAAAACAACTAAAGAAGCTGCAAAATTAAAGGAAATAATGAAAAATAAAAGGGAAGCAAAGCAAACGACATTGGTCAAACCACTAAGAGGAAGACCAAATGAAAGTGGACCCTTACGCGCAAAATAAGTAAAATCAGTTGTTAGAGGAGGAAGAAAAGGGAGAAAATCAAAGAAAATACCACCAACTTCCCAACCTATTGATGTTAAATCAGTTGTTACTCCAACAGCTGATACACGACCAGTAGTTACCAAAACTGCTAATGATGTTGCAAATTAAAATATTGGTGCTCCACAAGAACCAATAGTAGTTTCAGAGACTACTGAAGAACCCAAGGCAACACAAGAACCTACTACTATTCCACTGGTAGTTGAAACCTTGAAGTCAATGCCTAGTCAAACAAAGGGCTTTGACAATAGTTTGAAACGGAGGAAGCTTATCTTACCTAAAGAGGAGGATTCACTATATGCCTCTCTTGTAAAGAGATTCAAGCAAAAAAATGTTGATGATTTAATCTCTAATCAAGAACAAGAAGCTGTAAGAGCTTTGGTTGAAATTGCTCAGAGAGTGTCTGATGAGGAAGCTGCAAAAGTTTACAAAATAAGCTTCTGAAGACTAGAGATTTGGAGAAAGAGGCTTATATGTTAAGCCTGAAAGTCTCAGAAAGACCAATAGAAACTATTTATGGAAGCAAAGAAAGGTGCTCTCATTTGGCTAAAAGAGAATGCCAAGTACAAAGTCACCCTCTACAAATTGAAAGGGTGGAACTATGAAGAGCTCCAAGTGGAATGTGGAAGAATTAAGAACCTTCTCAAACAAGACCATGGTCCAGATCATCCTGACCTAAATGGGATGTAGTAAATACTAGGATCTCATAAGAAAAAAAAAAGGAGATCCTAAAGATGAAGATTGAGTTAGCTAAGGCTAATTTTCACTAAAGAAAAGAGACTGAGGGTGGGGGATTGACAAGTTCAGTGGAGATTACAGAGAGATCTGGTGCAAGAAAGAAAGAAGAATCCAAGTAACTTTCATGTAACCAAAGCTTTGTCAATAGTCAGACTCCATAAGAGGCATAGAGCTATCAAAACAAATGCTCTGATTCCAAACTCTACACAAGGAAGCATCATTGCAAGACAAAATTCTTTGCAAGCCATTGAGGGCATACACAGAGATTCCAAGATAGGATTTGTATATGACATCAATTTGATACCTTCCTTGTCATCATTGTCAATCTGGCCACTACTTCTGATGCTGCTCAAAGCCAATCAATTTTTAAAGTTATAAAATGGAGCAAAATCAAAAATTGCTACTTTGTAACTTTGGAATTCGATTCTAGTAAAACAAAAGAGGTGGATCTGCAAGATGTAACGATTTGGAAGAAGAGTTGTTGAAGAGTTTACTAGACCTTCCTTTAGAGATGGAAGATGATGACAGTTTGGCATTTGTGTTTCCAAAGTTCTTTAAAGATTCTGTCAAAAGAAAACTGTCTAAGTAAGACAATGGAGTAAAAATAATAAATGGTTTTGGCATCATCAGTTCAAGGGGAGATTGTTGAGCATGATAAAGAACTGATAGTCAATAATCAAAAAGTTGATGACCAAAAACATCAGTTGGCTAATTATGGTGTTTTGATATATATATTGCACTAAACTGCTAAGTGCTAACAATACAAACTTTTGACACAAAAGAACTGAAGATTCAATAGTTTCTTTATAAACTGTTGAAAATCAAATAGCTAAAGACAAACAGCTGATGGTTCAAACATCACTTGTTTAACAAAAATCAGTAATTAGCATAAGATTCTTTATAGTCAGTTGTTTGTAATATTACTATCAGTATTTTGTAACTGTTTTTATTAGCTGTCACCAGCCCCTTTAGCTCATCAGTAGTTTTACACATGTATAAAGTAAAGACAAGAGTCTCTTATTCATAACACTTTTCACATCACAATACTCACCTGAATCTTGTACTTTCCTACTAGAAAATTCAGTGTGAATGATGAGCTAAGGTTGAGGGGGGGCAATAGATTGTAATCACTTGATTATAATTAATACATAATTGTTATTCCATGGGAAACCTATTGTTTAGCTCAAATGAATGCCATTGATTCACTTGTTCATATTATATACTAATTGAAGTTGTAATTCAATCATGGTTTCAATTAAAGTGATACTAATTCGTTCAAAGGGTTAGAACAGTTGTTTACTATTTCATTGTTTGAGATTTGTGTTCAAGTAGCTTAGATTGTTATATCTATGATCCTAACTTCATCGTTAACATCATCATATATGCATTCATCAACTTCCTCATTATCTTCATCGGACTCATTAGACTCATAGATTTCACCAATTAGTTCATTGGCATAGGTGACAAATGAAAGGTATCATGTATAGGAGAATGAGCAGGTGTAGCAATATGTACTTGATCAGGTGAGTGAATGGAAGTTTCATGTTGTTCAGAAGTAGGAGAAAGGTGATGAGTAACATGTTCATGTATTCGGGATGGGTGAGGGCTATGGGATGTTTCTTAAATAAGTGAGAATTTGAATTTGAGTCGGGACTAGGAAAGAAGGAGGTGTAACAACAGTTTCATTAATTACAACTTGCACTATTTGTTGAACTACATCATCAGTGTTTCCTTCATCTATATTACCACCCAGATTACCATAATTGCATCATCACTGAAATCATCACTACTCTCTGATTTATCACTTTCATCATCCGAATCAATCACTTTCAGCTCTGGAGAAGTAGGAACCTTCATAACATTCAGATATGGGTACATGAGCCAAGGCAAACCATCATATTCAACCTGAAGTTCAATGTGACTTGTAGGAGCTAGCTTTCCGATCCTTTGATAAACATGCGGATTTTATAAATGCAACACGTCACCAGGTCTTGCTAAATCATGTAACTCAGCATCTATGTTTATCTTGAGAAACCTTGAACACATAATAACTTTTCCCTTTCATTTCTTAATTAATTTGTTTTCATTCCAAATAAATCATCCTTGAAAAATTACATGGTTGGCAATAGATGATTGCAATTGTAGATGCAATCTCTTTGCCTAGTAATGTCCAAGTTCTCCGTCTGAATGATAGACTTCGTATTACATGGTGAATTAGAAATCTAAAAATGAGAGGAAACATTCCTTTATGAAATTGCACTTCATGGATAATGCCATGATAACCCATGGTTTCTTGAAATATCCTCATTAACCGTCGTTAAGAGAATATCAACTGTTGCAGATAGTTTCTGATCAGTGCTTCAGAAACTTCAATGTCTTGCCCTTGAAATGTGGCATCAATTCTTGCACCATTCACATTATCAACAAGCTCGATAGATAACCATAAATCATTGATGTGCTTTCTATATAATGTTGGATTTGCAGTAAGTGCAAGGTTTGAAAACTGCAACCATCTTATCTTCTTGAATCATTCCCGGTTCTCAGCATTCACTTCCAATAGAGCATACATATTGTGCTTGGGCTCAAACTTGTAAGCCATGATCTGTAATAATAAATGAACATGAAAACATGAATTAGTATGTGAAATACAAAAATTAACAACAAATATTAAATATTTCAGATGTATTATTTCTTTAAAAACATGTATCTTCGACAATTGTAAGCCTACACAAAAACAAACTTGTAAGAAAAAAATTTCAAAATTGAAACCCTAGACCTAGAAATTAGGTGTCGGAAATCAAATATTAAAACAACTAACCAAGTCGGAATCAGCAAAGATGAACAATAAGTATATATTGAAAGAGGATTTTGGAGTTTAGGGAAGGAGGAGATGAAATGTTTGGAGAGAGAGGGAAAAGTGTTTGGAAAAATGGTTAAATTCCCCTTTTATACCAAAGATTTTGTATGTATGCGGATTTTAAAGATTGTCATTTCGCACAAGCAAAACTTCAAAAAATTAAAATATCCAAAAAGGCCAAATAATAACCATGCTCGAGAATAAGTCCTAGTATGTCTTGTATTCTCTAAATCAAAATCACAAGCAAAGGCAAAGCTTTCTTGGGAAATAAAATCCAAGCACAAATAATCAAACTTAAGTCAAAGAAAACAGACTATGTATAAAATGAAGCCAGCATGCTTGGAGATACAAGATTTCTTGACAAGCTAATCACAAGCATAAACACTAAGATCTTACTTCAAGCAAGCTATCTTGCTCGTGAACAGTTAAGTCTTGAAATATATGACTTAAAATGAATATAAAAACACAAAGGATGCTCAAATCAAATAATTCAAGAAGTTTGAACTTATTCCTAACAACTATGCGCGCACGATAATAAATATTCATCATGATTGTACATGTAAACAAATAAGTTTGATCTAATATAAAATATCTTTGCTCTAAATACTTAAATCCAGCTTTAATAGCACAATTATTCCAGAAAGTCAAGTAGATAATGCTTGAGGATAATAATCGTGATCGATAAGCGAAATATGCAGACTTCTAACCAGTCACAGAAACACATAAGACCATAATGATACTTATTAAAAACACAAATAAAACAAAATTTTACGCTTTGGTGATGAAAAGTATATACAATATGGTGAAATGAGATCATAATTCAACAATAAAACAGTTTTAGCTTCATATTTGGAAAGATCACAACTTGGGATCATATTAACTACAAGTCCATCCCACATATCATTTCATCCTTATTATGCCACATAAGTTAGGTTAATGAGTGGTATAGTGTATATCATGAATTTCATTTCTTCAGTGATATGACTGACGCTTAATTTATGCATAAGATTTATATCGACCGCACTTAATAGATACATGATGCCTCTTATCTCTTCTCAAAGCTTATTTAGCATTCTCCATATCACCCCAACTTGACTTAACCCCCTAATGTTGGGTTAAAACTTTCTTATGAGAGATCCTAGTTAAACAATATTTAGAAATTTTTAAACTTTCAAACACTAAGGTTGAACAATGGACTTACTTGCCAGGAAATTCGGTCTTACGATATGCCTCTCATACAAAGTGTTTAGGACTTATAACGATTCCCACTTTGTGTTGTTCTAACTTTAACCCCTTAAGTTTGGACTTCATAAACATTTTGTTGAACTTTGAACTTTGAAGCAATTTTTACTGTCATGAACTTTAATTTTTGCATTTTGGGTGACCAAACACTAACAGACTTGTGTATGATTGGATATTAACCTTTCTGCCTATCATTCGGAGAGATGTATATATAAACATGCATAATCTTTCAAGGTGTGTAACCACCTACACATCATGGAAACCTAGCTAATGCATCAATGACTAAAACTTATTGTCCTTTAAGCTTAATTTTTCATGTGGTCAGATCATATAGTTAATGTACTATCATTTCCAATTATGTTGGGTCAATTTCAATTTAAAATATTTATTGCTTCTTCAAAGCATTAAACTAAATGGTAAATATCATTTCTCATTTTCCACTACCCAAAAGTTTTAACGTCTCATCAAAATATTTTTGAACATTTTTAATATTTTGTTTGATTTTCTTCAATTTAAATACCTATAAACAAATACAAATAAAGAAAATCTTTTTGTCTTCTTCTTGATTAACTCATAACAAAAACTGAAAATTATTTGGAATTTTAATCAAGAACTAGATACATATTCACACATAGAATTCACACAAGCATGGATAAATATGACATGCAGTACACACAAGCACACATCCTTAATCAGACCTCATTAGAGTTAATCATTCCTGAGACCCTTAATAGAAAGTTAAAAATGGTTCGTCTAGTGGTTTAGTAAACAAATCTTCAAGATTTTCATTGGTCTTAACCCTTTTCATTTATGTTAATCCTTTTTCATTTATATCAATCCCTTTTCATTAGAGTCTCTATTGAAATGTTGTCTAATTTCAATGCGCTTAGTCCTAGAATGATCCACATGATTGTTAACTATAAACATAGCTCCATTATTATCAATAAAGATAGGCGTGAGTAGGAAATTCAGATCATAATCCAGCATTTGATTTTAAATCCATAAGGCTTGTGCATAGCAAACAAATGCAGCAACGTACTCAGCTTTAGTAGTTGAAATTGATACAGTGGTATGCTTATTGATACTAGTCTGTGTCCTAGGAATTGATATCCAAATGTTGTTGATTTTCTAGATAAATTGCAGCCATCATAGTCACTACCAGTGAAAGCAAGAAGTCAAACAAGTTGTTCTTTGGATACCAAATCCCCAAGTCTAGCTTTCCCTTTAAATATCTGAAAAAAATTTTAATGGCTAACATATGAAAGACTTTAGGATTGGCTTGAAATCTTACATACACATATACAACAAACATAATGTCAGGCCTGGATGCCATCAGATACATCAAAGATCCAATCTTTACTCTATATTCATGTTGATCAATTGACTCTCCCTTTTAATCAACAATCATATTTTCTTGTGTATCCATTAAATTAGACATGGTCTTCACATCTTCATATTTAAACTTGGAAAGAATTTCCTTCACTTACTTGGACTAGTAATTCCACCTTCCTTTTGTTGTACTTGCAATCCAAGAAAAAAGTTCATTTATCTAATAAAGCACATGCTATACTTTGATTTCATGACATTTACGAGATCCTTACATCTTATCATCAGTTGAACCAAAGATGATGCCATCTGCATAAGCTTGAAGAATAGGAAGATAAGTACCCCTCCTTATTGTAAAACAAGGTCTTGCCAATGGCTCCTATGCGGAAAACATTGTAAAGTACATGGTTTGACAACTCATCATACCTGATCTTGGAGCTTGATTTATTATTAAGAGACCTTTTCTTAGCTTGTTTACTCTGTTTGGATAGTCAGGATGCTCAAAGCCTGGAGGTTGAGTGACATACACCTCATCATCTATTTTGACAGTAAGAAAAGCATATTTGGCATCCTACTGATATACTTTTGTGTTTATTGAAGAAACATATGAAAGAATGAAACTTATGGCTTCAATTCTTGCTATAGGTGAAAACACTTCTTCAAAATCTATACCTCATCTTGTAAGCATCCCAGTGCAACAAGTCTTAATTGCTATATTCTTAATCACAACGCATCTTTCATCTCTTTTGTTTCTGAAAACCCATTTTGTTTCAATAGCATACTTGCGTCTTGGTCTATCTACCAGCTCCCAAATATGTAGATCTCCAAATTGTTCAAGTTCTTACGGCATTGTTTCTACCCAACTACTATCTTTGAGAGCTTTCCTAACATTCTTAGGCTCAAGTTGGGATATAAAATAGGAAAACAAGCATTTGTTTGTAGTTTCAGGTCTACTTATGGTAACTCTCTTATATAGATCACTAATAATTTTTTCAAGAGGATGATCTTTATGCACAACAGTTTGCATTATTGTTACTATGGTTATTTCAGGATCAAGATTAGTAGTGTTCATATATGGTTCATTATGTGAACGATATGAACTTAATGAGCTTGAGGGAATATCATTGTTGCTAAAAGGTTCAATAAAAGTTGGAGTAACATTAGGATTTTGTAGAACAGGAACTTCATTGATAGTTTCAGGATTTGCCTCAGAGTTAATGATTGGTACATCTTCTTCTTCAAGATCACCTTGCTTCTTCTTGACAAACCCAAATTCCAAATAAGCAACTTTGGACCAAATTTTGTCCAAATCTAACTTGATTTCTTAGGTTGCTTCTGGGAATGTAGTTTGATAAGCACTTGAATCAATGTCTTCTGGATATATTTTGAAAGATTTGATGAACTTCTCAAGGTCAAACAACCAACTTGGGCCATCATAATTCTCATTGAACATAATATTAGATGATTCAATCACACTCGAATGATCTTTCACATAGACTATATAAGCTTTGGAGTGTGAGGAATATAAAACGAAGAAAATTCAAGGTACTTAGCTTGGAATTTATTTAAATAATCGTTAGTGTTTAGAAGTGAGCATTTGCTACCGAAGGCTTCATAACCTTGATGTGGGGCTTCCTGTTGAAAAGAATCTCATAAGGAGTTTTGTTACGATGAATGTTGAGAAGTATCCTATTTTGAACATTACAAGTTGTATTTTTAGCTTCAACCTAGAAAGAGCCATTTAAGTTTGCATCAACAATCATGATCCTTGCTGCTTCAATTAATGTTATGTTTCTTTTTTCAGTAACACCCCTAGGTTGTAGAATGCCTTTTTCATTGCAGAATTCATACATCACTCCATTCTTGAACTCAGTTTCATTGTCACTTCCCATTACCTTAACTTTCTTATCGTGTTGGTTTTCAATCTTTGTAACACAATCTTTGATCATCTCAGCAGTTTCATCTTTAGTAGCAAGAAAATATACCCATGTGAATCTTAAATAATTATCCATAATCACAAGACAATAGAGCTTCTTTCTAATACTAGAAAGACTCACGGAACCAAAGAGATTCATATGAAACATTTCAAGCACTTGATCAATTGTGTTTATAAGCTTGGTATTATGTGATGATTTGTGTTGTTTCCCTTTCAAGAATGAGGAACATTTGTCTTCAATTTGGAACTCTCTAGTAGGTAAACCAATCACATGCTCACCCTTGACTACTTTGTTCATGTTCTTGAAATTGACATAACACAATTTCATATGGTAAAGCCTTGATTCATTCTCTGTAGCGTTGGGAACAAAACATGTACCACCACTTGAAACAACATCTTTCATTCTTAATTCATACAAATTGTGATTTCTTAGTGCCATCATAATAATCATCTCCAAAGGTATTACCAACTCAGCTTTCGAGATAAAACAATGATTGTCATCAAATCCCACTTTATATCCTTTATCACAAAATTGTGAAATCCTCAACAACTTGCATTGAAGTCATTCTACATAATACTACACATTATCAAACGACACTCTGCCCTTTGTCAAAAACCCTTTACCCACAATCTTTCCACCATTTAAATCACTACCAAAAGCCATTGGGTCTTCATTTTTCTCCTCATAATTCATACATAAACTTGTGCTTGACCATTTCTTGAACCTATCACTACCAAAAACTTTTCATAACTTAACTTGTGCTTGACCATTTCTTGAACCTATCACTAGGTCTTGGCATTTTTGCACCAATTGACTTTTGATGGCCAAAGAATTTCTTATAATAGAACTGAATAGGAGCTGAGAAATTAACCTTCTCATCTTGTTTTGGTTTGATCCCTTTCGTGAAATTAATTTTTATGGTGGTTTGTACTTTCCACTACTTTTGGCACACGATTCAAGACTAGGTCTGTTCATTTTAGTTGGGGATCACCATAAATATTAAAAATCTCATGGTCAGAGTAAACAGTATATATTTTGGGATAGTTTTGATCTTGTGATCATTGGTGATAGTTTTGGTGATTGAGTTGTTGATTTCTTCTTGACTTGAAGATTGTTTTGAACTTAACTTGCTATGTTTATAGCACCTACAACTGCAACATTTTGAGCAAAATGATCCATTTTCACTTGAAGTGTTCTTTTCAATTTTACTATTCATACTAGACTGTGTAACACTTTCTTTCACATAAGAACTGTTTGAGTTTTTGTCTATTGAGAAATAAGATTTTATTTCACTAAAATCTGTTTTTGACAAGGCAAACTCACCTTCATGTTCACAACCACATTTGCGTAGTTCATCACACCTTCTTATCTTCAAAACAATTTTGAATTGGTTAAAGTAGGCTTCTCTTTGTTCTTTATCCACCTTTAATGAATAATTGTCATTGAATGATGAGGAAATTATTTATACTTGTCTTCAGGTTTAATATCTTCCAACTTGCCAATGATAATACCAGTTGACACCAAATTCTTTAGAAATTCAAGTTTAACCTCAAGTTTTGTGCTTTTCAGTTTCTCATCAGTAAACATCTTTTTGAGACCTTCAATCTCCACTTTGTATCTTGATTGAAGTCTAAAAACTTCAATACAATCTTCTTTTGAATTTTTGATTTGTTACTCATATATCTCTTCACTGTCTTCATAATGATAATTCTATTTCTCTTGCCGATTTCAGCTTGCAAGTTCCCAATCTCTTTCTTTTAATCATCAATAGTTACCACAAATTAAGAAATTGAAGGTTCTGAATAGACCTTTGAAGTAGATGATTCTGTTTCATTCTTGATGTCATCCATTAAAGCCACATTTTCTCTACAAATTGCCTCAGCATGGTTTCTCCAGTCAAAGTCACCATCCTGTGGTTCATGAGTGACTACAACATTTCTTTGGTTTCTTGGTTGTTGATTATTTGAATTAGGCTAGAACTATTGTTTCTTGTTTGAGTTTGAAGTTTGATTTGGAAGAGCTTAGTTGTGGTTTTGGTTTCTTCGTTGAAGTTGTTGGGTGTTGATTGGTTGGTTCTGCTATTATTGAAAGTTGTTCTGATTTTGTCTTGTTTAAGGATAAGGGTTTTGATTTTGTATTTTGGTTTCTTTGGGTATTGAAGTTAGTTTGATTATTATTGTTGTTGAATATATTTTAATTCACTTTCCCTTGATAATTATATTGCTTGGATAAGTTACATTCTCTTGCAAAGTGACTAGGTTGTTGACAGTTGTAGCAAAGTGCATTTGATTTGTCAAATCCATACTTTCATATTGACCAACAAAGTTTGATCTTCCAGTCCTATTATAAAATCTCTGGTCCTCAAGGCCAACGTTGTAGCCTGCCACTTTTTATCCATATCTTCCAGATCGCCAAAATCAATATGTTCAAGATCTTCTTGAATAACACTTATGTGAATTAAGTTCTTGGCTACAAAGGCATTATAGGACCCAATTTATATTGAGAACAATGCTTGATATTGATTACTTTATGGTGTAGGACTTGAGCTTGATGGCGCTTGACCACTTGCGATAGAAGCAGTTTCCATATCTTCAATCATTTGCACGTTAAATCTTAATTTGCTTGAACTTGCATAAGATGCAGAAGCAACAAGAAATATCTTAGGTGATTCAACAAAATCAGTTGGTTCTTCAATAATGGAAATTTACTAACGAGACCAAATGTTCATGCTTCTCATAGGAGAAATTAGAGCATTTGCCAAAGGCAAACTGAGCCTATCCTCCTTTATCATGTTGTTATGAATTTTCTCTATCTCTGCAGCTAGAAGAAAAGCTAAGAAAACATCTAACTTCATTTGACAAAAGAATTTACAGCAATTTCATTGTAGCAGTAAACCATTCACCAAAAACACGATGTGAGAGTATTTTGTTGTGATCATTGTCAATGATTCGCAAATCTGTCAATATACTATGGCCTCAAACCTCTGAATTATAGATCTCAAACGTTCACCAGGTTAGATTTTGAACCTGTCAATTTGTTATTTCAACCTATTCTTATTGAATTCCTCCACATTCCCTTCAAACATGTCAATACGACATCATACATGGTCTTATTAGAAGTACGATGTTGAACACTTGTAAGAATTTCCCATGATAATCTCAATTTTAACATGGACATAGTGATGTGTTGTAAAAAATACTTACTTTCCTTATGATTTTATCATGGTTTTTATGCTTAATTTTTTATTTTATAAAAGTATTGGGGGTTAAGTGCAATAATTTACAAAGTTTAAATGTTAATTGTAGGTTTCTAAAAGATGGTGAAAAAAGAGTTAAGTTGGAAGACTTTAGGGGCCTTTTTGGTCAAGTTTCAAAGCTACAACTCAAGGCCCGACCCAAGCCCACAAGTTAGAAGCCTTACATGATATTATATTAAGTTAATTAACTTAATTTTCAGCCATTATCCAGCCCTAAAACCGAAATAAAAAAAAAACCCTAACTCCTACAACTTGCGATCGGCAGCAGCAAAGGAAGAGAAAAAAGAAGCTTGTGGCAGCTGTGGTGGCTATAGAGACGGCTGGAGAGGAAGAAGAACACCAAGGAGAATCTTGTGCAGCTGCTAGGCATCATAAACACTGATAACTCAGCTCATAAACCCTAAGTAATCATTCATAAACTTTGTTTTTTGTTCAAGAACCCTAACTAGTTGAATTGATCTTTTTCTTTGGATTGTTTTGCAAGTAATTGATTGTTTGACTATGATTTAGTTATTCTTGGATCTTGAATGAGTTTGATTATGTTTACGTTGATGTTTATGATGTTTTAATTGAATGTTAATGGCTGTCCAAACTTAATGAGTAGCTAATCTTTTTGTTCTACCTAGGTTTGATGAATATTGTTAGGTTTTGACTAGTAATATGGATTGTTAATGATCATGGCTTAAATTGTTAATGTATAGTTTGATTTAACAGCAAATTAGATTGTGTTTAGTGGCTGTGTTTTGTTTGATTATACCTAATAACCTCGTGCTTTAATTAATTGAATCGGTTTTGATTAGTTGTTGCATGTTTAAGGCTCTTTACTTTGTGTTTAGGGTTTATTTGCGGGAAGTACAACCGTAGGGATAAGTGGGTAAATTAATTAGATAAAATCAGTTGTGAAACGCCTTCTTAGAGACCGAGAGGTGATAAGAAGTAAACTCGTCTCATTACTTTTACTTGTTAGAATTAAGATCGCGCGAGAGCGGGTTTTGTTCTTGTCGGGTTTGGGTGTTTGAGCGATTAGTTGGTCTAGTTTAAGTTAAGTTGAATTGTTCCTCTATCCTTGGTCGCGTAGTATTCGTTTCCATTAGGCTAGTGTGTCGGTGAGACCGAGAGGTGAGTCGGCATTAGAACACGTTAATAATTTGTTTTCCCGGTTTGTTCTTAAAATCTACTACGATAAGTTAGAGTTTGTTAGTGAGACCGAGAGGTGATCTGACCTTCTTGAGTGAACCTTAGTTGTGTCATCCTTTAGAACCGGTGTTGTGAGAGTTTTCAATCCAAATTTCTTGATCTTCTGAAGCAAATTCATCTTAATATTCCTTTCCTTGAGGCACTTACGCAAATGCCCAAATACGCAAAGTTTCTAAAGGATATTCTTTCGAACAAAGAGAAGTTAGCCGAAGTCTCTTCTATTCCTCTGAGTGATGGTTGCTCTGCAGTCTTGCTGAGAAAGTTACCAGAAAAGATGTCTGATCCTGGGAGTTTCACAATTCCCTGCATCTTGAGTGATAATACGGTCGTCCATGCGCTGGCAGATCTTGGTGCCAGTATTAATCTCATGCCGTATTCCCTGTATCGCAAGTTGGGTCTGGCGAACCGAGGCCTACCCGTATGAGTATCCAGCTTGCTGATCGTTCTGTGAAATACCCCCGAGGGGTGGTCGAGAACATGCTTGTTCGTGTCGACAAGTTCATCTTCCCGGTGGACTTTGTCATCCTGGACATGAACGATGACGATAGTGTCCCACTCATCTTGGGCCGACCATTCCTTGCCAGTGCACAGGTATTGATCGATGTCTGCGAGGGTAAATTAATCTTAAGAGTTGGGGATGAGAACGTCACCTTTGACGTTCGACAGTCTCTGAAACACCCCAAGTCTGCTGATGACTCCTTATACTTCATTGATACCATCATGGAGCATGTTGGGGAGTTTCTCAGCGAAATTTGTGTAGGATCTGCCTCCAACATCCAAATTCTCGATAGGGAGATTCCGGAGATTGAAATGGTTGCCGTAACCAATCAGTCCTTAAATGACGACACCGAGTCGCATACCCCTGAATCTGGTGTGTCTGCTGAGATCGTACGAGACGATCCGATGGACCGACCTTCAGTCGAGCGTCCTCCTTCTTCCTTAGATCTTAAGGATTTACCTTCCCACCTTGAGTATGCATTTTTAGATGAAGAGAGGAAGCTTCCGGTTATCATTGCATCTGCTTTGACCAAGGTCGAGAAGGAGAAGTTGTTGAGGGTGCTACGAGAGCACAAGGAGGCTATTGCATGGAAGATTATCGACATCAAGGGTATCAACCCTTCGTTTTGCACTCATAAAATCCTCATGAAGGAAAATTTCAAAACTGTCGTCCAGCCGCAACGGCGGCTTAATCCGAAAATGCAAGAGGTCGTAAAGAGGGAGATCATTAAACTCCTTGATGCGGGGATCATTTTCCCCATTTCTGATAGTGCTTGGGTGACTCCAGTCCAAGTGGTTCCTAAAAAGGGTGGCATGACTGTCGTCACCAACGAGAGGAACGAGCTTATTCCCACGAGGACTGTGACGGGATGGCGAGTCTGCATCGACTATCGCCGACTGAATGATGCCACCAGGAAAGACCACTTTCCTCTCCCATTCATTGATCAGATATTAGAGCGTTTAGCAGGTCAGCAGTACTACTGCTTCCTAGATGGTTTCTCCGGGTACTTCCAGGTTCCGATAGCTCCCGACGACCAGGAGAAAACCACTTTCACCTGCCCTTACGGAACGTTTGCTTACAAACGTATGCCGTTTGGACTTTGTAACGCTCCGGCCACATTCCAGAAGTGTATGGTGGCTATTTTCCATGATATGATTGAGGACTCCATGGAGGTGTTCATGGACGATTTTTCCGTATTTGGGAGTTCCTTCGATCATTGTTTATCAGATCTCGAGAGGATGATGTCCCGCTGCGTTGACACCAACCTAGTCCTTAACTGGGAGAAATGTCATTTCATGGTTCGCGAGGGCGTTGTTATAGGTCATCGGATCTCAAGTGAAGGGATAGAGGTTGACCGCGCAAAGGTCGAGACCATTTCTAATCTTCCCCCGCCTACTTCTGTGAGATCAATTCGTAGCTTTCTAGGTCATGCTGGGTTCTACCGCCGGTTCATCAAAGATATTTCTAAAATCGCGAGACCTATGACCAAACTTTTAGAGAAGGATGATCCATTTGTTTTTTCTGAACAGTGTATCGAGGCGTTTGATCTTCTAAAAGACAAACTCGTTAACGCCCCAATCATGGTTGCTCCCGACTGGTCGTTACCATTCGAGTTGATGTGCGACGCGAGCGACTTCGCAGTCGGAGCGGTTCTTGGACAACGGAAGGATAAACATTTCCATCCGATCTACTATGCGAGCCGGACCTTAAATGGCGCACAGGAAAGCTATACCCCCACCGAAAAAGAGCTTTTAGCTGTGGTGTTCGCTTTCGACAAATTTAGGTCCTATCTAGTTTTGTCCAAAACGATTGTTTATACGGATCATGCCGTCTTTTCAGCAAGCAGGATGCTAAACCTCGTCTTATCCGATGGATCCTGTTGCTTCAAGAGTTCGATATAGAGATCTGTGATAAAAAGGGGGTCGAGAATGTGGCGGCTGATCATCTTTCACGTCTAGAGGGAGTGATTTAGGAGATTCGGGAGTTAGGATCGACGATCGTTTTCCGATGGAGAGTCTGATGTTTGTTACTGCAGAAGAGGAAGGTTTTCCATGGTTTGCTGATTTCGCGAACTATCTCGCTGATGGATACCTCCCAAAGATGCCTTACCAGCAAAAGAAGAAATTCTTTGCTGACATCAAATTTAACCTTTGGGACGATCCATATGTTTTCCGCATTGGTGCTGATCAGCTTATTAGAAGGTGTGTAGATGTCAAGGAAGGATGGCAAATTTTGAGCCATTGTCATGTGGGACCGACTGGAGGTCACCACGGTGTAAGTTCGCCGCAGAGGGTAATCGTTTCCATCAATTACACGAATTAGAGGAGCTCCGGGATCACGCATACGCGCAATCATTTCGGTATAAGGAGCATACGAAGGAACTGCATGACAGGAAATTGAAGGGTAATAAACAGTTCAAGTGTGAGGATAAGGTTTTACTGTATAACTCACGGTTGAGGTTATTCCCAGGAAAGTTGAAATCCCGATGGTCGGGACCGTTCACGGTCACTGAGGTTTTCCCGTATGGTACGATTGAGATTCAAGATCGAAGCGGGAAGTTTAAGGTGAATGGCAATAGATTGAAGCACTACATAAGAGAGCCGATAACTGATCAGACAGTCGAGGTGTTCTACCTTGACTCATTCACCGAGGAATAGGCGTGATGGATGCATCACTCGGGGAGACAGCCCGAGTGGTAGAGTTTGTATTATGATTCTCTTTATTATCTGTTTTTATTTGTTTTATTCTTATTTATATATATAAAAAAATATGTTTACTTCTTATGTTTTTGTTTTCTGTTTCGTACGCCGCTACATGCGAGCGAGTTTGAGTTTTTACAGGTATTATTATGCGCATGGTAACTCTGATGGCGTTTTGGAACTGGTTCACCCGAGGTTGTGGCCGCAAATGAAATGCTATATGGTCGTTCGTTCGAGTCATACACAGCTGATGAAGAATCTGCATCTAAACCAGGGGAGTAACCCGTTCTCTATTTTAATTTCTGCTCTTTCAAGTTTTAATTTTATGCTTTACGTTTTATTTTTATTTTATTTCTTTTCCTTGTTCTCATCTAGGATGGTTTCGTTCTAAGTGTGGGGATGGGAATTTATTTTACTTTGATTTAAAAAAAAATGTCCCTTGTTTTTAGTTTCTTTGGCATTAAAGTGGGAGATGATGATATTTATCGGAAATCGGTTTTTCAAACTACTAATAATATAAGATAAATATATGAAAACGCACTTAACTTGGGATGTGTCGGTAGGCTCAGCCTTGAAAATGAAAGGGCAAATTTGATAAGACGGTTAAACGGAAATCTTTTGTGGGTAAAGCGTTTTGTCCGTGGAAAATAAGCAATGAAAGGTCGGGCCATACTCAAGCCTCAAATTTTGGTATGAAAAAGTGGAAATATCATGAGTTTTAAAAATTTGAATACGTTATCATATGATGCTTGGGTAGGTTTAACGTTAGAGTATGCCATGTAGCTTGTGATATAAATCTTAAACTGCTAGTTTAGTGTTTTACACCTCATTGGCGTATGGTTTTATAACCTTAAATCCTGTATTGATGGGATGCTTCGGGTCCGGAGACCATAGGTCTGTATGCAATCTATTTCGCTGGGTATTCACAATTCCTAAGTGGGGTTGTGGATATTTAAAATAAAGCCAAAGTGCAAACCCTTATAAGTCTATAAACATGATCACAAAAGTACAAAAGTACAAATACACTACAGACTTGATCATCCACGTTGTTAGCCATGTGGGGTCCCCTTGCTCGTGTCTCATTACCATTAAGAAACGGACCACAAGGGACACGCTACATGTAAGCCCTACAGATATAATTTTGCATACTCACCTATGGTGATGGATTTGGGGTATTGCTTGATAACGAGGGTATGTCATGTTGTGGGGAACACTAGCTATAAATTAATTGAACCTTAATCGTATCTAATAGCTGCTTGGTAGACTTTGATGCTTAAGCTTAGGTGGATAAACAATACCCTTGATCGTCTTAACTATTCATAAATATTGAGCAACAAAGTTTTAATTCTTCTAATTTTGAGGTTTAAGTCAAGTTGGGGTGGTCTGGTCCGGTAAAAGCTGAGAATAAGCAGGTCTTAATTGTGTAAACCACTACGTAATATTATTGTCGGATCTTATTTGTCCCGGTAAAGACTAAGGCATGGGTTTAGGTGGACAACAATATCGATGATCGCGGTTTTTGCGTTTTTCTGAGCTTTAAAATCTAACATATATGTTTGATTTGACTTTGATTTTCCGATTCTGATCCAACTGCAGTCAAATCTTTTTCAGGGACGAAAAAGTCTTAAGTGTGGGGATGTTTGATGTGTTGTAAAACATACTTACTTTTCTTATGATTTTATCATGGTTTTTATGCTTAATTGTTTATTTTATGAAAGTATTGGGGGTTAAGTGCAATAATTTACAAAGTTTAAATGTTAATTGTAGTTTTATGAAAGATGGAGGAAAAAGAGTTAAGTTGGAAGACTTTAGGGGTCTTTTTGGTCAAGTTTCAAAGCTACAACTCAAGGCCCGACCCAAGCCCACAAGTTAGAAGCCTTACATGATATTATATTAAGTTAACTAACTTAATTTTCAGCCATTATCCAGCCCTAAAACTGAAATCAAAAAAAAAAACCCCTAACTCCTACAACTTGTGATCGGCAGCAGCAAAGGAAGAGAAAAAAGAAGCTTGTGGCGGCTGTGGTGGCTATAGAGACGGCTGGAGAGGAAGAAGAACACCAAGGAGAGTCTTGTGCAGCTGCTAGGCATCATAAACACTGATAAACTCAGCTCATAAACCCTAAGTAATCATTCATAAACTTTGTTTTTTTTCAAGAACCCTAACTAGTTGAATTGATCTTTTTCTTTGGATTGTTTTGCAAGTAATTGATTGTTTGACTTTGATTTAGTTATTCTTGAATCTTGAATAAGTTTGATTATGTTTATGTTGATGTTTATGATGTTTTACTTGAATGTTAATGGTTGTCCAAACTTAATTAGTAGCTAATCTTGTTTGTTCTACCTAGGTTTGATGAATATTGTTAGGTTTTGACTAGTAATATGGATTGTTAATGATCATGACTTAAATTGTTAATGTAAAGTTTGATTTAACAGTAAATTAGATTGTGTTTAGTGGCTGTCTTTTGTTTGATTATACCTATTAACCTCGTGCTTTAATTAATTGAATCGGTTTTGATTAGTTGTTGCATGTTTAAGGCTCTTTACTTTAGGGTTTATTTGCGGGAAGTACAACCGTAGGGATAAGTGGGTAAATTAATTAGATAAAATCAGTTGTGAAACACCTTCTTAGAGACCGAGAGGTGATAAGAAGTAAACTCGTCTCATTACTTTTACTTGTTAGAATTAAGATCGCGCGAGAGCGGGTTTTGTTCTTGTCGGGTTTGGGTGTTTGAGCGATTAGTTGGTCTAGTTTAAGTTAAGTTGAATTCTTCCTCTATCCTTGGTTGCGTAGTATTCGTTTCCATTAGGCTAGTGTGTCAGTGAGACCGAGAGGTGAGTCGGCATTAGAACACATTAATAATTTGTTTTCCTGGTTTGTTCTTAAAATCAACTAATATAAGTTAGAGTTTGTTAGTGAGACCGAGAGGTGATCTGACCTTCTTGAGCAAACCTTAGTTGTGTCATCCTTTAGAACCGGTGTCGTGAGAGTTTTCAATCCATTGTCTTCTCATCTCCTTCAATATGATTCTTACCTAGGTAGACGTTTTTATCACTGCAGTCAAAGTTTCCGAAGTTTTGTCAAAAGTTTTCATTTAGTTAAGTTAAGTAGTTAAATAAAATCTAAAAAAATCAATTAAATATTTTGGTGAGTCTTGGTTAGAGTTTAGTGATTATAAACGTTTTCACGTGTCTTTGAGTTCGATATCCGGACTTTCTTCGTCTGTGCTATACGCAACCGGTACACTTGCCGTTTGTGTGAACTAGGATAGTTTTTGGTTTTTAAAGCTTAGTTGCGACTTGTGTTTTATTTATATATATATTTTCGCACATCACATAGCCTTCTCATCCCTTCTTATCATCTGTCTTTTTGGTGCCTGATTTGTTGTTTGACCAGCATCAGGTGTATATGGACCTTCCTTAATAGATTTCCAAACTTCTGGATCACTATAGCTTACAGCAGCTTGGAACATAACCTTCCACTTGATATAATTTGTTTGTTCTAACAACCTTGGGATCTTGTCAGTAAACACCTCTTGATCCAAATCTATTTTGTTTAATTTTCTAAAACTTTATGAAAAAACTTAGCAATATTTTTGTGTTTTTTATTTTCGTTTTAAAAAGAGAAATTAAATTTTAAAATTTACAAACAATTTAGATAAACATAAAAAATTGTTCAAAATCTATATATCTGACCTAAATCAGTAATATCTGAGCCCAATGGAGTTGTAAAATACTTAAATGTGTTCTACTTCAAAGTGATCTGGAAAAGCACATCACCGAAGGCAATATGTATGGGGAGACGTCGTGTGGTTCGTAGACTCAATTGGAAACTAAGCCTAATGGTTTACTCTACTTCCTTAATCGTTTTTGGATTCCCGATCGTGACAATCTTTGCACATTCATTATGGACGAAGCTCATAAGTTACGATTTTCTATTAATCCCGGTGCAGATAAGCTGTACGCGGATCTTCGTTCCCTCTATTGGTGTCCCGGAATGAAGAAAGACATTGCTCTTTATGTCTGAAAATGCCACACGTGTTCTAAAGTAAAAGCCGAACATCATCGACCCTTTGGTTTACTCGAGCAACCACATGTTCATGAGTGGAAGTGTGAAGACATCGCTATGGATTTTGTTACTAAGCTTCCTTTGTCTAACAAGTAGCATGATAGTATTTGGGTGATTATTGACCGTTTGACGAAATCTGCTCATTTCATACCGATCAAAGAAATGTATTCTATTAATCAGTTAGCGTGAATTTATGTGTAGAAGATTGTTTGTCATCATGGAATTTCGTTAACCATTATTTCCGATCGAGATAGTTGCTTTACCTCACATTTTTGGAAATCTCTTCAATCAGCTTTGGGAACACGTTTGGGTCTTAGTATTGTCTATCATTAGTAATCTGATGGTCAGTCTGAGTGCACGATTCAAACGCTTGAGGACATGCTTCGCTTCCGTGTCCTCAATTTTGGGGAAAATTGGGAGACACGTTTACCGCTCGTCGAGTTTTCGTATAGTAATAGTTTTCATTCAAGCATTGGAATGGCACCCTTCCAAGCCCTTTATGGTCATAAATGGCGTTCTTCCATTTGCTGGAAAGAAGTTGGAGGATCTCAAATCATTGGTCTGGAATAAATTCAAGAAACGACCAACCGTATTGCTGAAATTCGTCAAAATCTTCACACCACTCGTAGCTGTCAGTAGAGTTATGCGGATAAGAGAAGGAAACCTCTTGAATTCAATAGTGGTGATAGAGTTCTTCTAAAAGTGTCTCCGTAGAAGGGAGTGGTTAGATTTGGAAAGAAAGAAAATCTAGCTCCGCGATTTGTTGGTCCTTGGGAAATCCTTAATAGAGTTGGTCATGTTGCTTATAGACTCAAACTTCCTCTAAAACTCTCAAATGTTCATCCAGTGTTTCACGTGTCGAATATCAAGAAGTATCTTGTCGAGGGTAATCTTCACATACCTCTCGATGAAGTTCGTATCGATAAGACCATGCAATTTGTTAAAAAACTCGTTGAAATCATGGACCACAAGGATAAAGTAACCAAACGAATCCGCATACCCTTGGTCAAAGTTTGTTGGGATTCTAAACAATTCGTAGAGTTTACTCGGGAGTGTGAGGATCAAATAAAACTGAAATACCCTCATCTCTTCACTATAGCTAATTCTCTAATTTCAAAACAAAATTTCCTTAAGTAAGAGTTACTGTAACATTTCGGACTTTTCATCTTCTTATATTTTGTAACATTCCGTTTTCTATATTCGGTTAAAAAAATGAAAATATGAGCTATTATGAGTCGGGCTAGTATTGGGTTAAATGGATATGGGCTATGGACTTGGGTTTTGAAGGAAATAAGGAAAGGCCATGGGCTTAAGCCCATGATTCATAATTCTATAAACCTTAAATCACCCATTTAATTCATTCACACATATTCCATACACCACCAAAACGCACACTTAAGCACTCTCTCTAATTCTCTCCTTATCTTAGCCGAAATCAAGAAGGAAACTGAACACCGACCTGAGGTAATAATAGTATGATATTGTATGAACCTAAACCCGCTAGATTTAGTCACGAAACGACGAGCCGACACCTTTAAACCGATAAAGTCACGAGATCCGGGGGAATCGGATATAAACCGAACCTAAGATGTGCTTAAGGGTCACCCTATCTCAGATCTGGATGGAACGGGACGAAAAATGGTGAAAATTGGTGGAGAAACGAAGAGATCTGGTTTTTCCGGCGAGATCTCCGGTTTTTCGGCGACGACGGCGCCGGAAAGGCGGCGCCGCCGGTGAAAAGAATGTTTGAAAGGAAATCTGTCATTCTGTCAGATGCCCTAAACCCTAGACGCGCGTAACGAACTGGGTACACCCATTCGTTAAGGAAAAATCACGAAATAGCCTAATTCGTTAAGCATTTCGTTACGCAATTCGTCAGACCATTCGTTTTGGGAAATGACGAATGAACCCTCATTCGTTAGAATGGTCATTCGTTATAAAAGGGGGGTCATTCGTTACAAGGTCCAATTCGTTAAAGGACCAGTTCGTGTAATAACCAGTTCATTAAAGGGTTCAATTTGCTACATGAACCAGTTCGCTAGGATAAGTCAGTTCGCTAAGAGCAGTGTAACGAACTAGAAGTTTAACTAAAGGACAGAATGGTCCCTGAGATAAGTCAGCTCGACCCCAGCCAGGGGCTCTGCCCCTTGGACCCTGCTAGGGGCTGCCGCCCCTATACCCCGCTGCCAGGGGCGCTGCCCCCGGACCCCCGTTCATTGTGGGTTGTGAATAAACTAGAAACGCGATATAGATAGTGATAGTTAATTGATATGTGTAATTGTTATATAGTTTGTCGTGCGCAGCTCAAGAAAGGAATAACTATAAGCAGTGAACGAAACCGCATTCTGGTAAGTTTCTAGCCCCATTCCTTGTTATGTTTTCGGGACTGTGCGCATACTCGATGATTAGTTAATACACTTATCTTAAGTGATAAGTGTATGCCATATATGTATTATGTGAAATGTATGAATGCTTTCTTATCGGTACATGAACGATCTTCGGATATTGCATGTACTGCCAGGTAACGGATCTGGACAGAGGTTCGATATATAAATCTCAAAAAACTTAAATTAACAGTGGACGAACCCACTAAGATGGGTCTAGTTCTTTAAACATTCCGTAACGAACTAGCCACCCACTTCGTTACATTACATTAAATAACCAAACATAACGAATCACCCCCTGATTTGTTAAATATCTTATATGGGATAAATTATATACATATTATTATACATATTTCCTACATTTTTTGATACTTTTGAGCCATGTTTTTATTGAACATATTTTTATTTGGCTCATATTTAGATTTCAAAGGTTTCATGAGACAATGGGCTAATGGGAAGCATTTATTTTTACAAAATTTAAGACGGCGAGTAACACGTTACTTAAAGTTTAGATTAGTAAATGTGATTTGGTTTTACATGTTCAGGTTATGAAGTGAAAAGAAAAAAAAATAAAATGATTAAAATTGATTTTAATGCTTCATTATTAAATTAGTAAAAAAAAAAGAAAAAGAAAAAGAGATGTTTAAATCAAATGCTTGCAAGCTCACGTGAACTATTATTTCATTTGACTTCTGTTTTTGATTTGTTTTGACATAGACACATGAGCTACGGAATTATTTGGGGCCGAGTATTGTTTTTCAACAAACAAGTCTAAGATTAAATATGGGCTAGAGGAAACTAGACTTATGGGCCGAAGACGAAACAAGGAAGGGGGATTATTATTATATATAAAAATACCCTACGTGGGTTTGGAGGGAGGAGCCGCACATTATTATCATTATTGTTTTTACATTCTGCTGCTGCACGTGCTCTACCTAGGCATGTTCAAAACGGTTTGGGACTAGGAACCGGAACCGGTTCCTAACCGGTTCCTATATTCAAAACCCCCTTTTAAACCGGTTCCAGGCTCGAACCGGTTAGGGAACCGAACCGGTTCTCCCACCCTCGGACCCCTAACCTATCTAACCGGTTCTTACCGGTTCCTAACCCGGTTCCTGTACCGTAACCGGTTCCAACTGGTTACAGTGTAAAATTTTATTTTTTTTTCGTTTTTCATTTGCGATTTGGATTCTAAACTACGATTCGTATTTGTATAACATGAAAAATAAAAAAAACAATTAACATAAAAATAAACAATTAACTTATAAAGAAAAGACAACTACTGAAGATGTTTGCCACTGAAGACAACTACTGAAGGTTGCCACTGAAGACAACTACTGAAGGTTGCCACTGATGACAACTACTGAAGGTTGCCACTGATGAGGAATACTCATCAGTGGAAACATTCATCAGTTGCAGAGTTTGTTGTCACTGATGCAAAATATGAATCAGTGACACATCAGTTGCAGAGTTTCATCAGTTGGAACATCATCAGTTAAATATGTAACCATTGTACAATGTAAACTTGTTCATTGGATTTGCAATACAAGTGCATTTAGTTTTTTTTTTCGTTTTTCGTTTGCGATATGGATTCTAAACTACAATTCGTTTTTGTATAGCATGAAAAATAAACAAAACAATTAACATAAAATTCATTTTATTTACTTTAAGAAGTTCAAAAAAAAAAGGTTACATGTTTTAAAATCTTCAAAAACAAACTAACAAAACATTAAACTTATAAATATAAAGTTGTGACATATTATTTCTAGAAAAGTCTTCTTGTTCGTCGTAATTATTGAGCGGCGACTTCTTCCTCGGAATTACTTGTAGAAATGCCTTCTTGTTCGTCGTGCACTCGAACATCAAGTGGTGTTTCATCTTCGAGAGTGGTTACGTGTTGAATACGATCGATTGAGTCCAAGTGATCCTTTAAGCAAATGCACATCTCCACCGACTCCGAATTTAGTCTTGTTCTTCTCACCGATATTACCCTGCCACTAAGAGAAAAAGCGGATTCCGAAGCTACCGTAGAAGCTTGGACGGTTAGTAAATCACGGGCCATGGTGGCAAGAATCGGAAACTCGGTTTCCTTTACCTTCCACCAAGCCAAAACATCAAAAGTGCCATATTCCTCTTCGGATAAACCGATAGAGTAATCATTTGCACTATACCTTCATAGTTCGCTTGAAGGGGTGTTACCCCTTTGTTATTTAGCCGTTACGTTGCGAACGGTGTTCATAAGGCTAATCATGGGATCTCGTACTCTAGTAGCACTTGAACTTGATGAAGACCCCCCCGGCATAGGCATGTGTATGTTTGACCCATATTTATTTAAATAAAAGTCATACATAAATTTAAAGTTCAAGTTAAAATCATTTTTTGCCACTGTTGAAAAGTTTGGGTCAACTTCATGCATATCTAAGGCTGAAAAAATTTCGTCTATCACACATTCAACCCCCGTAACATTTAACATTGGGTTTAAAGCGGCGGCGCAAGTAAAAACAGGTGGCAATTCAAGAAACTATTTTTTTAATTTAAACTTCATTGGTAATATGATGTTTGAAAACATTGGACTTTTATTTTCAAATTCTTTAAGATTGTTAACGATTAAAAATAACTCCGAAAGAACCAAGGGACTTGTCGGATAATACGTTCCCGATAGTTTCGTAGTTGATGTTTTAAAAACTTCAAGAAAAATCGATAAGTCATTGATAATTTCCCATTTCTCATTTGAAAAGGGGATTGCCAAATCATTCTCGGCAAGACTAGAATGAAACATTTGTAAAGTTTCTCTTTGTTTCAAAGCACTTTGAAACATTATGCAAGTGGAATTCCATCGATGAGGTACATCCCAATTAGCTCCCAAAGCTTTTCTTCCCGTATCTTTACAAAATTTTCTATATTCCATTTGTCTTTTTTTACTTTTCTTAAAAACTTCATGTATCATTAGTCTAAAATCGTTTATAACCGATGTAACCTCATCCGAAGCAAGTCCGTCTTGCACGATTAAATTAATGATATGTGCAACACACCTTGAGTGAAAAAATACACCATTGCAAATCGGCGTATATTTTAATTTTAATTTATCAACCGCCGATGTATTATTCGACGCGTTATCAAATGCCATTGAAAATATTTTATTTACTAGTTTATAAGTTTTTATAACATAATCTAAAATTTCAAACAAATTATCTCCCGTATGTGGATACTCAAAGAGTTCGAAAGCAATGGTGCGTTTCATCATTTCCCACGATGACGGGTCTACCCAATGAGCGGTGACACAAAGATAAGATTCGGGTAGACCATGTGGAGCCGACCAAACATCACTAGTTAAGTTTATTCCCGTATTTATATTTTCAAATTATGCAATTAGTACCTCTTTGGCCTTCTTCCACAATTTTAAACAATAACGTTTAAGAGTATGACGACTTACGTGAGTGTATTGTGGTTGAAGCGTATCTCGAATCATGGCGGTTAAGCGAGGGTTGTCGAAGTGGCTAAACGGCAAAGCTTCTTGAATCACAAACTTCGTCATACGATCTTGAACTCGATCAATTTGGTATGTAAATATTCCGCCTTCACTATCCATCTGCGTTTGTTGCGAATCGACGTTCTTTTTCAACGCCTTGCAATACGGTTTTTCGATGTGTTTCTTCAAAGTTGAATTCGAAAGTGGGTTTAAATAAATCCCACAAAACTTGCACCGAGCCTTCAATGAATGGTCACTCAATTCAACCAAATCCCAATTGCACCAAATCTCTTGATTACGATTATGAGGTACAATACGAACGAAACTTGGTTCGGCGTTGGAACCTTAACCAACCGATGATTGTGAGGCAGCCATAACAACAAATATGAATATAGAAGAAGAGAAAACAAGAGATTAGAGAACTCAAAACGTTGTAATAGCGTTTTTTTGTATTTTTTTGCGTTCGGGTTTGCGTTTTGAGTGTTGTGATGAACCCATGACACCAAATACAGTGGGGTGCTTGGGGGAGCCAAAAAACGGCTATTTTTGACCCCAACGGTCAAAAAACGGCCAAAAAAACGATTTCCAACAGCTATATTCGATCCAATGGCTAGAACCGGTTAGGAACCGGTTCCGGATGGTTCGGTTCCAGAACCGGTTCCGGTTCGGTTCCGGTTCCTACCCGCCCCCACTCAGAAATGCAAGAACCGGTCACGGATCATCAGGTTGAATCAGATAGGGTCCGGTTCCTACAAAAAACGGGAAGGAACCGGTTCGGGTCCGGTTCGGGTCCACCGGTTCGGTTCCAGGAACCGGTTTCATTGAACATCTCTAGCTCTAACCAAGAAGTCTGTTTGAGCTCTTTTTACTTCCAATCAACATCAACATTATAATATTCTGTGGAGTCAAAGAGGGATACAGACGCAAGAAGCATTAGACACGCAACATCTTCAGTATTATTTGGTTGGATTTTATTATTATTTTTATTATGAACTTCATTATTGAACATATATATTTGATGTTTTTAAACATGATTATTGGCTAAACATTATTTGTTATCTAGGCTAGTGATGATGTTTTGTTGATTGCTTTGGACTTGTTGGTTTTCGGGTTTTGTTTATGGGATTTTGATTAATTAAAAGTTTTGATTAGTTTTATTGGATGTGTCTCATGCGTATTTACTTTTGATTTATGTCTGAATGAATGTTTCACATGTAACTTGATTGAAAGTCTTTCGATTATAGGTCGCATGTTAGGGTTGTTTCCTGTGTGTTTCCAACTTGTTTATGGTTTATTGAGCTCATTCACCATAGAAACTGATTTTTTTTGGCATATTATTAAAAGTTTATATTCTTACCTACTTAAATATCCGACGGGTGATAAGTTGTCGGGTTTGTCTGCGTGGTTAGTGTAACATCCTAAAATGATTCTAGTATTAAATAAAGAAAGTTGCGTTTAGTTATCGAGTGTTAATAATTAATTTATGCTAAATAAAGAAAAGATCATGGATTGTGATTAATTAAGATGGATTAAAGGGTAATGGGCTTTAGGTCCATGGGCCTTGGGGAATATAAATATCCTTCTAAACCACCATAAAACCCTAAACCTCATTTATCCCATCTTATTCTCTAACACAAACCAAAAACACATACACCACACCACCATATACGGCCGGCGGCCGAGAGAGAGAAACGAGCAAGATCCGAGAGAGAGTAAACGTTAGTTGTGATTAGATTTTTGTTATTCGAGTCCTACACGAGATCTAGAGTTCCTAAACAAGCTAACCAAGATCGAACGAGCACAAAAGGTATGTTCTTGACCTTTAAAGTTTACGTAGTATTGAACGTTTTTACCATAAAGGTCCAAACTTTACGTCATTCCGGGCTAAGTTTTACCCAAACAAGGCCATGGGTTTCTTGGTAAAACGACGATGATTTTGGGGATTAAGGATGAACAGCGGCGGCTGCTGACAACTTCGCCTACAAGCAAACTTCGCCTGGAAGCAAGTTCGCCTAACCGATAACTTCGCCTGAGGCCAAGTTCGCCTAACTGATAACTTCGCCTAAGGCCAAGTTCGCCTAACTGATAACTTCGCCTAAGGCCAAGTTCACCAAACTGTAACTTCACCTGGTGATAAGTTCGCCCATGATAACTTCGCCTAAGGCTAAGTTCGCTAATGCTCAACTTCGCTTGGCATATGTTCGCCTAGGGTTAACTTCGCCGAACACTAACTTCGCCTATGTTAAGTTCGCTTATTGTTAAGTTCGCTTAATGATAAGCTCAACCCCAGCTAAGGGCTCTGCCCCTTGGACCCTGCTAGGGGTTGCCGCCCCTAGACCCCGCTGCCAGGGGCGCTGCCCCCGGACCCCCGGTTCGTTGTGGGTTATATAAAGATAGAAATACAACATGAGTAGTAGTAGTTAATTGATACATGTAAATATTATACAGTAAGCCGTGCACAGCTCAAGAAGGGAATAACGATTAACGGAGAGCGTAACAGGATTCAGGTGAGTTTCTAGCTCCACTTCTTTGTTAAGTTTTCGGGGCTGTGTGCATACTCGATGTGACAGTTAATACACTTATCTTAAGTGGTAAGTGTATGCCTTGTATGATTTATGTATGATGATTGCTTGACGGTGCATGAACGATCTTCGGATATTGCATGTACCGTCAGGTGGTAATTAAGATATGATTGATAAGTATGATGAACGATATGATGTATGTATGAATATATGATGTATGCATAATGTATGTATGTTATGATGATGGTACGTGAACGCTCTTCGGAGATTGCACGTATTGTTAAGGAAAGTATGTATGAACAGGTACAGTACAGTTACACGAAACAAAGGGACCAGACCCTTATAATATCTGTGATGTTAGGGACCAGACCCTTATAATATCTGTGATGTTAGGGACCAGACCCTAATAATATCTGTGATGTTAGGGACCAGACCCTAATAATATCTGTGATGTTAGGGACCAGACCCTTATAATATCTGTGATGTTAGGGACCAGACCCTTATAATATCTGTGATGTCAGGGACCAGACCCTTAGAATATCGGTGAGGTTATAGGGCGAAAGGCTCTTTAAAACGTATGATTATGTATGTAAAGAAAGTATGAAGGTAAGAATGAAAGTATATGCACTTATGTGTGTATGAAAGAAAGTTAAGAGGTTAAGTATGAAATGTAAGAAGGTATTGTATGAGTATGTGATTAACTAGAACTCACTCAGTATAGCTGACTTTTAGTATGCACGCAGGTGAGTAGAATGAGGCAGGTAGCTTGAGGAGGACACATGGCAGAGTTGGACGAAGCTGGCATCTGAAGATTTTGCTATGATGTTTTATTTTAAAAGACTATGTTTTGTTTTTAAATGACTATGAATGCTCGATAAGACAAGAATTATGGTTATGGAATGTAATGGTTCGAATGTTTTTAATGTTCCGTGAATGTTTTAATTAACTCTGATATTCAGAACTGCATTTATGAGTAAATCCAACACGAAAGTAGGGCTACCGGTAACGGGGCCTTACAGTTAGGGTTTTAAGTTAAATTATCTGACAGGAGGTTTGCCTATTTATTCCTTAATTTCACTGTTTACCCGTGTCCTTTAAACTGTTCAAAACCACCCCATGTACTTTGGTGCATTGAGATAGTAAAACCGACGGGTTAACTATTTTCTTGGGTAATTAATCATATTTGGTGAACTGACAGGTGAACCAATAAGCCGGTGTTTTTACATGATCTCTAAGATTTCTTTTTCAATGACACCTTGAGAGTGATTAAGGATCCATTAAGTTTCCTAGAGCTTCATATCTTTAAATTCCTGGTTCCCATAACATTTTCCAGTAACCGATAAAATCCCGAGTCGTCACAATTCGGATTCCTTGCCTAGGTAACTCTTGCTCTCATTTGAATTTGTTAAAGTTTTTACTCGGTAATTTAATTTTCTAGTTTACTTTAATTTAATTAAGTAATTATTTTAATTAGTTATTAGCTTTTAAAATAAAATAAATAAAAATCCAAAAATATATATTTTCTTAATTATTACTTTAAATTAGCTTTTAAAACTAGTCTCGTTATTTAAATAAGTGTCTCTAGGGTTCGATATTCCCGGTCTTCCCATAACTATTCTACACCCGATAGGTTCACTTGTCTGTTGCTATTGGTTTGGTTTAGGGTATTCTAGGTTTTTATTACTCGTTGTGCTTGGTCATTATTTGCTAGATATTTATATACCAATTTGCGCACGTTAATATCCTTAACGAATCAGGAAGGAACATAACTTATAGTCTAGTTCGTTAAACATCCTTAACGAACTAGATGGTCACCTTAACGAACTAGCTTAATATCTTAATATCTTTTACATTAAATAAATGATAAATACATTAACGATAATTACAAAGACTCGAGACGCAAAACCGTGTACTAACAAGCTCAAGTTTGTAGAGCAACCAATTCAAATAGAAGATAGCATGATCAAGTTTCTCAAGCCCAAACGACTCAAGCTCGTGAAAGTCAAATGGGATTCAAGATGAGGACCCGAGTATACGTGAGAGCTCGAGTCAGAAATGAAGAAGAAGTATCCGCATCTATTCCAATGAATCTCGAGGACGATATTATTCAAAAGTTGGGGAGGATGTAACACCACGTACATAGCCCTAATAGGAATTTGCCAAAAATGTCTAACTTATAAGTCTAGGGACTAATACTAAAAATCTGAAAATTTGAAATCACCGCGATACGTGACGGGTTAACCTTTAACCCATCGCGTAGCGCGATGGACTTGCACATCAACCCAGAAATCGGCGGCGTAGCGATACGCTACGGCTTAACCAACGAGGTCATCGTGTATCGCGATGACCACGTTAAGTAACTGGGACACGTGGTTAACCACGTGTAAACACGTGGCACGATATGACAGGCGAGGTGTCACTCCAGGACAAGGCGGCGTAAAACTACGACACCGCAATACGCAATCGCGCATCGCGACGGGTCCATAAATTCGCCTATAAAATGGTTGACGGGTATGAAGCCATTCTCATCCAAATTTCACCTTAACAATCACATAGTTAACCTAAGGAATCATGCCCAACAGCCGTGACGAGCCGACGTTCTGTTTTCTCGTAATTTGTGCAAGTTAACGAAGTTATAATCAAGTAGCAATCACATAAGCGAGTAAATCAAGATCCTACCATCAATCCATTACTCTTTTCTTAAGTATTATCAATCCGAGTATCAGTGTTAAGGTAGGGTTATGTTTAAGATATTTAATTATAGCTTGGACATCAATCAAGGCTATGGCCTTTAACCTTCAAAGTATTTCTTAAACATTCACAACAAGTTTTCATAAAACGTAATTTTATGACGAAGTAATGTTAACAAAAGATATATTTTGACAGTCATGTAGTAACCGTAAGGGGGATATCACCAGTAGTGAGTTTCTTGCCTAAGGAAAAGTAATTCGTACAAATCCCAATCAACCACGGGACCCGTTTACTTACCTGGAGAAACTCACCAACGTGTTATAAACTATTAGGCCAAAGCATGGTATATCAAACATCATATAAAACAAAGTGTTTTCATTCACAATCAAACTAATAAAATATTTCAAAAGTAAGCTTGAAAGTGATAGCTTAATCAAGAAACACAGTCCAATATTCATACAAACCTATTTATGTATAGGTTAAACATCATTCGCATATACATTCAAGAAGGTTTCAAACGCACCGACGGTACAGGTGAATATGTTAACCTTTTCAGTCACGTGGTTGTGTTTGTGAATAAGTTTAGGGTTTCAAACCAATTTATGTTTGAATTAAATTCAATATTTTCGGATAGTTCGATTAATCCGAATTTACGAAAAACTATAAAATTACTATCCGAATTCAAATTCGAATTTTCGGATATCTGAATTTTTGGATACGGATTTTTGGATAATTCGGATACGGATGCGAATTTTGATTATTCTGAACACCCATAGAAGTATGTCTAAATGGTACGAAACTGTAGATGGACCGAAACGCAGTCATTTGTCTGAGAAACTACATGTCCACGTGCAGGTAGTGTAAACCAACATCTCTGTGGTGCGTTTAGAGCTAGCATGGACCAGTCTAGTTTGCTACGAACTATATTATAATAACTCAGCATCTTTGTATCAAACATGTGCTTCCACCAGGCTTTATTTGTGTCCATCTCCCTGGGCATGCTTTCCCTTTCTTTATTTGGGACGTCCTTTGGGTTACGCATTAAAAGAAAACACAGGTCAGCTTCCATTTGTTGGTTGTTAGATGAACGTTACGATGGTTTACGTATCTTAAACTGGGGTTTAGACTTAGATTGCGAACACGATAGAATGGGTGCGGATTTCAAATGTTGCTTCCCGTGATAATGAAAGGGTGTATGAGTTGTGTCTCGGGGGGGTTATATGAGGAGGACGAGGCATACGAGCTGTGAATGGGGGTATCTCGTGACGAGGATGGGGCTTACGAGCTGTGTTTAGCTGGATCCGGTTTTGTAGCTTGCTGGTTTAGATTTGGACGCCCTCGAGGGTCCTCTCGTTTCTCATGCTCTTTCTTGTTTGGTTTTCCTAGAAAAGTTGACATGATTTCGAGAACATACTTTTTTTTTATTTCAATCATTTAGTCCGAGAACTTTATTTTAACATATGCTACTTCCGCTCCATAGTCTGGTTCTTCGTTTAGACTAAATGCTGGACTGATATCGAGCTTCCAGGGGGTCTATATCTTTTAATGGAATATATATACTTTAAATAGGGTACCGGAACAGCCGACAAGCACATAATAACCTCGTAGACGTAAACAACTAGTGGTCGCACGAAGCTCCCGTCTCAGCCACTTTGTCTTGCAAATCGAGCTTTATATACGTATTGTAAGTGCTGCAATCGACACCCTATTATGTAGCTTATCAAACAATTGCAGTTGATGGTACTTCTTGATCATAAGATCGGAGTCTTCAAAGGTTGCACCGATTTATTCCATCTATGAATTAACAACTTCTAGGGCGTCTGCCACAATAGAATCTAGTGTATTGTTTGGCCCGTGAAGGTACTTTTTGAAGTTGGCGTGCTGGCTCTCAACTCGATTTGGTGTATGCTCGCCGAAGTTCCGGCGGTCATCAATCCAACAAGATACAAACTTTTGTTTGTATGCCACCAACTAGTTGTCACATATATAATTCCAAACCTCTGGAAAAAAAAAATTTGAAATGTACAACTAGAATATTTGTAACAGTTAGTAAATGTAAACGCGTGAAATCAACGCGTCTGCCGTATTCAGCTAACACAATTTCCAATTGACTATAGTTATAGTTAAATTCAGCTATTAACGACAAGCTGTACAGTACCTGTAACAACTCATTTTTAAATTAATATTTATTAATCATAACCCGGCCCGCTTTTATGGTTAGGAAATTTTTCCAAGAAAATATCGCATCTATCGAGTTAATATTAATTTATTTATATTGGTATTAAAATTACTTATTTATATTAAAAACAACTTTGAAAGATATTCAATTTTAACCCTTAATGTTTCCATCTAAAAACTTCAAGGATCATGTTGCAATTTCTGTTATTATTATTATTATTGAGAGAACGTCATAGAGACCAAGATCTAGCCGCTAATACGATACATCAACACGAAATCGATACATTAAATATAATACTTTATTGATAAATATGGAGTAAATACATTATGGTGGAGATAAGTTATGGAGAGAATAATTTACATCATGTACAAGTTCTCTACTAAATTATGAGCACGAGCTCCCTATTTATAGGCTATTTACAATATACATTAAATACAAAGACTAAACCGCCTATAACTTATTCGATCGCTACGGACACCAAAACCGTGCACTAACAGACTCCCCCTTTTCTGTAGCTATCGAATACTTTATCCTTGAATACTTTAACTGCAAATCACCAGTCACAACCGTGTGCTAACAGACTCCCCCTTGACTGATGATTTTCGGGCTTGTGCAGACAAACAATCTTTAAATCTTTTTCAGCAAACTAATAACATGTAGCTTCTCATATCAGATCTCCCCCTCAAAGTGAGCAACTCTTGGAGATCATTACGATCATCCACTGGCGTATGATATGGTTAAATCTTTCAACAATCAGCATCAAGTCATCAGCTATCTGTCAGCACCGGTAAAGAAAACATATCTTTATGTTTAACCTCGTCACACATCTTCATGAACAACTAGATCATTCAACATCTTTGACTTCGGTTTTCCCTCTCTTGATAACGTGTATCCAAATATACTCTTTGAAGCTCTTCCACATCTTGTTCGCAAAGATGAACTAATGTTTAGGCATAAGATTCAGAGTTCCAACCTTCATTAATAAACCCCAAATGATCAAATTCTTCACTCCAATGACAAGACTCGTATATTCTTCAATAAGATCAACTCGTTCGAGAATCGTCCCCCTCAACAGAAGTAATCCGCCATTTACTCGTAGCCAACATAGTCAGGATCAAGTCCCTCAGAAAGAAGTAAACGAACAGACACTCGTATCCCACATAGTTAGGTTTCAATCTTGAACAAATCAATCACCAATCGAAAAACAACTGCGGTCTTGAACTCAGTTAAACGCAACTTTTCAAACACGAATTACCACCCAAATTGCAGTAATTTTTCAAGAAACCTTGCAAATGTAGGAAGATACAAGCCAAATAATCTCAAATGAAAGTTTTATCTCCCCCTTTTCTTGACAAATTCGGCAAGGTCTTAAATAATCTTCAAGGTTCACAAACTAACACACTCCTCCTTAAATTACACGAAATCTCCCCCCACGGCCAGTCGAAACGCATAAACAGTCAGCCGAAAAATATATTACCAAAATTTGAGAGAAGAGTCTCCAATACATTAGAAACATCCCAGAAAAATTTCAATTAAGAAAATTCTTCCCGATTTTCCCGCCAAAAATTCATCGAAAAATTTCGAAAAATAAATTTTAAAGCCAAAATTTTCAAGAATGAAAACTCGATTACGAGGAGAATTCTGGAAAAAATTCGTGCAAGAAAATTTCGAAAAATAAATTTTAACGCCAAAATTTTTTTTTTATAACGAATTGCCTCTCTAATTCGTTATAGATTAACCACTCCACTTCGTTAACTTAGTTCGTCATCTCCATTCGTTAACTCAGTTCGTTATAAATTATCCACCATTCGTCAACCATTCACTGATTCGTTATACACTTAATGAATCAACTCAATTCGTTATAAATAATCATCCCATTCGTTATAACAGTTACACGAATGGCCTCCCATTCGTTAAAATTTCACTTCGTTATAACAGTTAACGAATCACCTTAATTCGTTATCAATACCTTAATGAATCACCTTCACGAAATAACTTAACGAAGTACCTTAACGAATTGCATTAATTCGTCACTTTTAACTTAACGAATCAGCTTCACGAATTGCCTTAATTCGCTATGTTTACCTTAGCGAATCAACTCTTAATTCGTTAAATATGCCTTAACGAATTAATTTAACGAATTGCCTTAATTCGTTAAAAAATTTCATAACGAATTGCTACAGTAGATTTGTTAAACTTTCTTAACGAATTAGCTACAGTAACTAACGAATCAGTTGGTTGGATCTGAACAGCTCGCCAGAAAAACGTGATTCGCCGGAAAATACTGTTACATCGCCGGAAAAACTAGATCTGGCCGGAATCTGGATTTTTTGAACTTCAACCATGGTGAAATCATCAAAACACCATAAATAACCATGAAAATCTACCCGAACACTCGGATTTTCACCACGATTCCGAATATATCAACCATTAAACTTAACAACCATTAATTGAACATCAATTAACTTAACCCATATCATGCTCTTCCATGGTGAAACCTTCAATTCACCATAATTAACCACCAAAATCCAAAGAAACATGAGGATTTCAATTCTAAACACAAATCCATCATCCAATTAACTTAACAATCACTAAATCATCATAAACCGAATCAAAAGTTAACATGATCTTCCATGGTGAATCACTCAATACACCATAACTTAACACCAAATTACACAGGAAGTTCCCTCTTCCATCAATAAACACGATTTAATATTTAAACCGTGCACTAACAATTATTTTATTAAACCCCACCCCCCCAGCCCCACCCCCACCCCCCAAGCCCTTTAATATTTAAAAACAGATTTGTTGTTTATTATTTTAATCATATTGAACCATAAATTAATACTGTAAATATTATAAAATCATAATTAACTCATATTTTGTTGAAACCGACATTTTTATTTGTCACGTTTTCGAACTTTGGTTAAAACCATATATGTGTGTGTGTGTGTGTGCGTATACTTTAGTTATTAAATTTGGTTAAATGTTTAATTCATTTAAAAAGGGTTTTAACTTAATATCTATCTATATATCTATCTATCTTTCAATCTATCTATCTATCTATCTATCTATCTATCTATCTATCTATCTATCTATCTATCTATCTATATATATATATATATATATATATATTGTAACATCCTACTTTTGGTTATAATAATAAAATAAATTTCGTTTATTTTACATTACGTCGTTTATCGGTTTAGATAATAAACTGTACACGGTTGGGCTTCGACTTTAGTAGATGAAATAAGAAATGGAATGGGCCTTAGGTCCATAGGCTTAAGGGAGTATAAATACCCCTTAAACCCTAATACTCTCCATTTTCTATCCATCTCTACACCATAACCTACACATTGGGAAAACACACACAAACCCGAACCAAGATCCGAAGACGAGGACCCGAGGCTGTTGGTGCTATATCGTCGTGGAGAACCAAAACAACATCAAGGACCAGCTCGTGTTCATAGTTTGGCTCGTTTAAGGTACATTTATATCTATAAATCATTCATCTAGGTTCGGATTCATTTAAGAGGTCCTAGATCTATATGAATGTGATGAAAACAAGTCCAACGAACTAATCCGTAGTAAAATCCGTTACAGTTTGATAGGCTAATTGTTAGTTTGAAATACCCGTAATATATACACATAAATCGCACCCCTTAAACATTGATGTTTGGCCGATTTGATGGTTAGGGTTTGTTGGCGCTGGAATTCCGAGTTCATTGATACCCAAATCGGGATGTTTTGTTAAGATTTGAGGGTTTAATTGCAGATCTGGTTTAGGTTGACTGTGAGTGTTCTTGACGATTTTGACTTTGACCCCATGAGTCAAAGTCTGGATAAGATTGTACAATTCGTTAAGATATGGTAGCGAATTGATTATCCCAGTTCGTTACGATCAGATAACGGATTAGTTCACCAATTCGCTATGACCAAACAACGAATCAGTTCACCTGTTCATTATGCCTAAATAGCGAACTAGACAGCAAACCAGATAACGAACCAGGTGATTCATTACTCGCTAATTCGTTAAGAATAAGGTAACGAATTAGGGCTTGTTCAGATAACGAATTGGAGTGACGAATCAGATGTTGATCAGACGACGAATCAGTTAACGAACTAGATTGTGATGTAACTAATTGGCAAACGAATTAGGCTTAATTCGTTATGGCGAAGAGATAGCGAATTAAATAATAAATTAAAATCCTAATGGAAAAATGTGTTAAGACGGTTAAGTTTAACTAAAGGACAGAATGGTCCCTGAGATAAGTCAGCTCGACCCCTGCCAGGGGCTCTGCCCCTTGGACCCTGCTAGGGGCTGCCGCCCCTAGACCCCGCTGCCAGGGGCGCTGCCCCCGGACCCCCGTCCGTTGAAGGTTATAATTAGACTAGAGACGCGATATGGGTAGTGATAGATAATTGATACGTGTAATTGTTATAAAGTTAGTCGTGCACAGCTCGAGAAAGGGATTACCATAAACGGTGAACGTAACCGCATTCAGGTGAGTTTCTAGCCCCATTTCCTTGTTATGTTTTCGGGGCTGTGTGCATACTCGATGTGATAGTTAATACACGTACCTTAAATGGTAAGTGTATGCCATGTATGATTTATATGTTAATTATGTATATCTTGAATGTGATCGAAAGCTTGTCGGTACGTGAACGATCTTCGGATATCGCAAGTATTGACAAGGGAGGTATGTATAAGATTGATGTATGTATGAATGTGTATGAAAGAGTAAAGAATGTTATGTATGTTACGAGTACGTAAAGATAGAATGTACGAAGATGAAGTAAGGGATCAGACCCTAATAATATCTGAGATAGAGAAGAAAGGGATCAGACCCTAATAATATCTGAGATAGAGAAGTAAAGAGGGATTAGACCCTAATAATATCTAAGATAGACAAGAAAAGGATCAGACCCTCATAATATCTGAGATAGACAAAGGAAAGAGGGATCAGACCCTAATAGTATCTGAGATAGAAAAGGAAGGGATCAGACCCTAATAATATCTGAGATAGAATGGACAGTAAATATATAGTATGAAAGTAGTAAAGTATGTATGTATGTATGTATGTATGTATGAATTTATGTAATGAAAGTAAAATAGTAACGTAATTATTATGTGTCTTCGGATGCATAATGGATGGTAAGTGTACGTATTGTATGTTATGTGATTAACTAGAACTCACTCAGCGTAGCTGACTTTTAGTATGCACGCAGGTGAGTAGAATGAGGCAGTTGGCTTGAGCGGGGACAAATGGCGGTAGAATAAAGAAGCTGGCATCTGAAGATCTATTTGTTATGTTTTGAACTAAAAGACATGTTTAAGTTATGTTTTAAAGACAAGGTTATGAATGTTTGTAATGACTATTGATGTTTTATGTTATTCCGCGAAAGTTTTAATTAACTCTGATATTTAGAACTATGTTTATGAGTAAATCCAACACCAAATGTAGGGCACCGGTAACGGGGCCTTATATATATGTGTGTGTGTATATATATATATATATATATATATATATATATATATCATGTTAAATCATGTATTAAAGATATAGTTTAAGTATTTTATGAAAGATCACATTATGTATTATTTATTATTTATTAATTTATAATATTACTTTAAAAGATATCTTTATTACTAATTAATAAAGTGTAGTATGTTATGAACAATTATGATTTGATGACTATCCATATTCTAACCCCACATTACCATTAATATTGTATTAATATTGTGACCCTAAAAATAGTGGGTTCTTGTATTTGATCTTGGATACTCAACGAAAAGACTTATCTCATCAATCATTCTTTACTATCTCTATCTTTATATTATGTTCTTATGTTTATCTACTATGTTACTTGGTTGCTAATAGGTTGTTGTTTTACAACACGTTATCAGCACGAGTCTCTATATCTTATCTTGGCTTCCCGTAATTAATCAAAAAAGTCGTTACCAACAGCTATATCGCCACCGTTGGCTATCGTCCTTTCTTTACTCTCCACATCGATAGCCGCAATGCAGTTTCATAACTAAGGTACGTACCAAGACTGACCTATTATTTGGTCTTTGATAAATTCATATTTTTTGATGCACTTTGAGTTTTTTTTTTTGGAATACGTTTTCCAAGTAATTAATGTGCATAGTTTGAAGAATTAATATGTATACTAGTTTATATGTTTTTAGCCGGTTTTCTATATCGCACATCATATTTTCCCAACTTAATTACTCATATACTCTCTCGTAATAATCATGATTATTTAAGTCACATTTTTTTTGGGATTATTGTATTTTGTTACTTTGTGTTCAAAATGCTTATGATGACACGTCCTACTAGAGTTACAGGAACATTTTTGTTTCCATTCTCTACAGCCATTCTCTAATATAGTTTTTAGATTAATTAACTAACAATAAGTTTAAGTTATAGATGGTGAATGGATCATTATACATTTATCATTATTAACTATCCATAATTGTTATATCTATATAAATGGATTAAATAGTATTTATTGTCATAAATTATATATCATACACCCATGAAAGAAAATTAAACTATGCATTTACAAGATATGCATTTTTCATATATGTATTTATCATGGAATGACTTAAATTAGTACTTCTAATTTATGTGATGGATGATTAGATTATTTACTTTATATATAAACCTATAGACTTCCTCAACATTAAATGGTGGTTTATATTACAATCATATTTATGTTAAACCTTGAAGATACTTCGATTCTTATGTTTGCTAATGCTTATCACTTATTTCGTTTAAAAAAAAACTTAAGTAAATTTTTAGGAATTCATAATATTTGTTATGAAAAATAACTTAGAAAGAAAAAACTAGCAGTCTACTTTATTGGTTATTTTAGTAGATTTGTTGTTTCATATCTGCATCCATTAATATTGCATATTAAAAAAGAATATATATATGCATATTACTTTATTGGTTATTTAATGGCATTTTATTAATATTTCTATAGTGTCTTTGATGTTTCATATTCATAATATTGAATTTGCACTAATTAACATGTTAATTACGTATTTAGTTTTCAATTAATGATCACATTTATTTTATACATGTATTTAAATTTGATTTGCATCAAATAAGGTATGCATACAAAACCTCGATTTATGACATTAACATTCAAATGTGCTTCTTAAGATTATAGAAATCATAGATGTTAATTTAATCATGACGTTTGTTTAATTTCTTAATATATAAGAATATTAAACTAGATTTGGTATGTTAAACACATTGGCATATTGAAGATTTTAATTTCAAATTATGAATGGTTATTATGTTATGAGTTCAGGAATATTATTTCATTATTAAATTTCAACTTTATGCATTAATATATTTACATTATTCCTACAAGTCATTGAATATGACATATCTTTGGACATTGTGTTTGAACTACCATTGATATGTAGTGCAAGGTTAAATCAAATGTTTTCTTTTGAATAGTCTTTAGTATTGATTATGATATTATATAACCAAAAAATATATTACTTTGTTGGTTAGACTTTTCATATCATTTAAAAAAATTAAATCCATTGTTGTTATACAATTTTAACTACGAACACATTCTATATTATTGATAAATAAATAACTTTTGTTGAATAAAAGACATATTAGAAATGATGTGTAGTGATTTTTATTGGTAAATATCACAAGACAGCTTTATAATGGATGTGATTTTTTTATAGTTGACATATTTAATGATTATCTTGAACTTGTTATATGATGGTAAAACGTGTGACTTAATAGTTGGTATTCTCGACATGATGCATGAATATAACTTGTGTATCTGATGGTATGGAGTTACATGATTTTAATACATGTTATGTATTTTATATGTTATAGATTATTTATTAAAACGTAGTTTGTGTTTTAAAATCAATATTGTGAATGATTCTGCTTATATAAAAGATCCACTAGTTATTAGAATAATTTAATTTTAAGAAATGGCATTCCATGTGTCACACTCCCTAAAGCTCATTACAAACCAACAAAAAGTTAAAATATTTTAGAAAGATAATTGAGCATAACTTCATCACAATTACTTCTCAATTGATATTATGTGATGAGAAGATTATTTATAAGAAAGTTATTGTGAATTTAATGATATAATGAGCATTGTAAAATTTGTGATCATGTAATTAATTGAGGAATTGTTAACATTTAATCCATTCCTTGAAGTGAATGTGATGTGATATAATGATCACCGTAAAGTCCATGATCATGGTAAATGGGCATATTTTAATGACCCTCGCATTGATAATGAGATCAACCATAACCACAAGAAGTGGCACACTAAGGGAGTGATTTTATGAGAAGTCGAGAATAAGATACATGGTGCGTGTTTTAACACGAATGCTTGAAATGATAATACATTATCGCCTTGTATATTCTTTTGTGTATTAAACAAACATGAGTGAAACTAAAGCATATATGATCATAAGTTGGAAATTTATCAATCATGACTATTTATTATATTGGCTTGACCGGTTAGACCATTCCGAGTCATGGATGATGTGAAAATATTGAAGAACCAGAAGATTCTTCATGGTAATTAAACATACAATGTTTTCTCTCACCATAACTTAATTATTACCAACTAATTTGGGTGTAAATCTCTAATATACTATCGAAATGACAAATGGATATGTGTATCCCGACATGATGCCATTTAGTGTTTTAAAATCGATACATCGTCTAAATGGTTATCAAATTCGCAACCAGAAGTTTGCGCGACTTGTGACTTAGCTAATAGCAAGCACATACTATTTTGATAAATGAGGTGATCTTAATTCTCATTTTAACAATGATTATTGAATAAGTGTTAAATTACATGTGACGAATGTTGTCACAAAAATTGCTTTTGTCGAAGACAATGAACAAATGTCTACGATTGATTGAAAATTCAATAATCATGAGAGCAAAAGTTTCTATTTGTATGTTGGAACATATGTTTTTACATTATGTAATGCTAATTCACATCAAGCCAATAAGTTATACTTACTCCCCATTACAGTTGGTTTCGGTATGGAACCAAATACATCCCATGCATATTTTATTGAAAGTGAGGTATACATTGCAATTAATCCACCACAATGCACAAATATGGGACCTCGAAGAAGGTTGGAAATATATGTTGGATATGAAAAGGTATTAATAACCATGTATTTAGAGTCATCAACGTGGGATTCGTTTACGACTCGATATTGATTTTTTACTTAAACAAAATATTCCAACATGAGGGGGAAATAAGAAGCAGTTGGAAAATTAAAAAGTTGTAATGAATTATCATTGTGTTGATCCTCAAGTTAAAAAGTGTATACAAGAAGTTAAAAAGATAATTCATTTACAATAATTAGCGAATTAACTACCTGATGCATTCACTGACCTAAATAGAGTGACTAGCTAAGTCACATATAACACTGTAAATGCTCCAATTAATGTTATTGAAAGGACAACCATACATTGGTGTTGAGTCTATGACACGCCTGAAGCGTGATATATTATTCGGTTCAAAGAATAAAAATCCTCGAAAATGGAGCAAGTAATGAAAATATGAAAATGGTCAAGTCGAGGTATAATGAAATATTCTCTTTAAGAGACGATAGACATGATGGTTTCAGAAGAACCTCAGGTACCTGAAAATAAAAGAGATCTCAACAAACTATATCATGTCTAGATATATATGGAATCGAAAAAAATCGACGTCGTTGATAATTTTGTATAGCGCTAGAAATAATGAAAACGTTGAGGATCAAGAACAAAGTTCTGCCAATAAATGTGATATTTAAATGATTGGCAAAAAAAAAAACAGATGCAAATGATGCATAACTGAATTCTCTCATGAATCTGCTAGTTTTTGGACAAGTGGTCCATACAACTAATTGTTGTAATATATATTAGATATAATAGAGTCTTTTCTGCGAAAGCGTGATAAGAAAAATAAAATTATGCAATGTAAGGCATAATTAATGGCACAACGATGAGGAGATATATTCTCTAATTGTGGATGCAACACAATTTAATCTGGTAATACAAGAGAGAAATGATATGCATCTAATAGATATTATGATAATGAAATTTATCCTTGAAGGATTTAAATTGCCAAGATCATATATAATAAGTTCTCGAGAACGATATGATTGTATTATATAAATTCTTGTATACATTGATGAATGGAATATATATATATATATATATATATATATATATGGAACTTCTGGTGAGTTTCCTAACATGATTTATTAGTTAAAAGTAAGCATCTTAAGGATGTAATTCCTATGCATTAATAAACATATGGTGATATTGAATAAACTATGTACAAGAATGGTACCATAAATGAAATGAAAATAATTTTTTATGACATCTTTAAATATAATATAGAAAAGAATATGCTAACTAAATGAAGTTTATGTGCCAAACTCTTGAAGAGTAAAATTGTATACATGATTGGTTAACATGGAAGGAAATTCATGATGGATTGCTAAACCTTTTGAGTTGTATATTGTATACATGATTGATTAATATAGAAGGAAGTTCATGAAAAATTATACGTGCATGAAGCATTTAAGCCAAAAGCTCAAGAAATTTATTACATGAAATTAACAAGTTTGTTGGTACATGTGTGTCAGTAGTTCATAGTCTAGCATTTGTAATCGAGTCTGTAATGCAATTATGTTTTGATTATGTTTATATTTGTAACACGCGAAGTTGTCAACAAGTTCGCTCTGGCGAACTTGTTGAATCAGCGAAGTTATTGACAACTTCGCCTATGGCGAAGTTGTCGTGTTTATATACTGTTTCAGCCGAAACAGTTTGTGTTGGTCGTTTAGGGTTTCGTTTCAGTTGTTTACTTCGTGTGTTACGTGTCATTGTCTGTAATAGTGACCTCAGGTCACGTGTTTGTTATCAATATAACGTGTTTGGTTTATTGCTTGTGTGTTCGATCTCTACATACTCTACACTCGTATCTACCTACGCAGGGATTCCGCACCTGCGTTGTTAGCGACATCCCGTGTACGATCCGTCCAGGAGCCTACAATTGGTATCAGAGCCATCGGCTCGATTGTGAGGTTCGGGATTTCACGCGGGTGTAGAAAACGTCTCGTTTGACCTATTCGCGGGACGTGTTTTTGTTGGGATTGTGTTTTGCTCGTGCTTGACAATCATTTTCAAGCCATTGCATTGATCGGAAACTGCTGGATTGACGAAATCAGATCTGAACAGTTTCCTTGTTCATCGGGCGAAGTTACCATTCTTCGGGCGAAGTTACCATTCTTCAGGCGAAGTTGCCGTCACTGGAATTAGGGTTTCGGCGAAGATATAAGGATTAGCGAAGTTAACCACAACTTCGCTTACCTCATAAGTTCGCCTTAGCGAAGTTATCCGCAACTTCGCTTTCCACCCAAGTTCGCTTACCTCCTAAGTTCGCTCATTCTAAGCGAAGTTATTTTTAACTTCGCCAAGTTAAGCGAATTTAAGACCCAGCGAAGTTCTCTTTTCAGCGAAATTAACTTTCAAGCGAAGTTATTATCAACTTCGCCTACTGAGCTGTTTTAATATTTTTTATTTTCAGGTTTTTCAGGTTTTCGCAAGGATGTCGTCAATTAACATCTCCGATTTGGTCAAGATGGAAGTAGAAGCGGGGTCAGCCACTAAGGCCCCGAGGTTGATGAAAGGAACTGACTTTGTGGCATGGAAGGACAGATTCATCCAATACATTAAATACCAGGATGCCAAAATGTGGGTGTGCATCCAGGATGGATATATCCCTCCAACTATGCAATACGAAGGCCGTGACGTGGTTAAGAAGTACAGCAAAATGGAGGACGAAGAAAAGAAAATGTATGAGGCTGAGAGCAAGGCCCATGCAGCTATAACAATGGCACTTCCTCAAGAGGTTCTTCACACTTTCAGAAAGTACACTTCTGCGAGAGAGCTTTGGGATGCTCTTGAAAATAGATTCGAAGGGAATGTGGGTATCCGTGCATCAAAGATCAAACTCTTAAAGACCCAGTTCTCCGTCTTCAAATTTTTGAAGAACGAATCACTGGATGATATTATCACCAGATACTATCATCTAATGACAGAGCTTAGCAATTATTCGATTGCCTATCGAGAAGAAGAGATTGTTGAAAAGCTTCTCGATGCTCTCCCACCGAAGTGGGAAATGTACACCGTTCTTATGAGGGAAGACAGAGACTTTCCAAATTATGATCTGGAAACAGCAGTAAACAAGCTCAGAACTTATGAGCTTAATATGGTTCGAAAAGAAACACCAACAGATCAGATACAAGACCCTGGTATGTATGGTGCAAAGGTTAACTCAGGCTCAAGTTCGAGGCCTAAATCTGCTGCTTTTTACTCGAAAGGGGAGTCAGGTCCTGACTCTTCTCATGAAGGAAACGTTTCTGTGAACATGAACGGTGATGTCTGTTTCGTTGCTGGAGGATCAAGTACTTCAAAGCCTCAAGCATCCTCAAGTGGTTTTTCTGCAAATGCCTCAAGCAATAATTATTCCAAGATGCCTATAAGTGTAAAATCTGCTGAAGAGCAGTTTGCAGTCTATGCATCATTTATTGCTTCCTACGAAAACTACATCCAGGGGAAGATTGTGGACCCTGCTGTACTGGATGAGGACTACGACCAGATCGATGCTGATGATCTGGAGGAGATGGATTTGCAATGGCAAATGGCAATGATCGTGAGGCGTGTAAAACGGTTTATGAACAAAACTGGGAGAAAGTTTGTTGGTGGTAGGCCCGGGTTCGACAAATCCAAGGTAAGGTGCTATAATTGTCAACAGTACGGGCACTTTGCCAAGGAATGCAGAAATGAGAGGGTTGAACGTGGACAAGGTCGGCCTACACAACACTCTGGAGTTAATAGAGAGATTAATGCCATGTTGAGCAGAGAGGCAGGTGAATACAACTGGAACCTGCATTCAAATGAATCTGGTGAGCAAGCGAACATGGCTGAGGCTGAAGTTAAAGAATGTGAGAAGGTTGATGGAAATGAGAAAGCTACTGAAGAAGAAACAGCTTTCATGGCAGATGACAAGGACACTCGCTCCGATGTAAGTACTAAGAATATTTGTACTAGTTGTGAGAATTTGTCTGAGCAACTCACTACGATGACTGATCAGTACGTCCGTTTAGATGCTGATTTTAAAACTATTAAAGAAGATCACCATTTTACGAAAGCAAGAGAAACAAGTTATAAAATTAAAATAAAAGCATGTGAAAAAGACATTCAAAGCTTAAAAACTAAACTTGCTGAGAAAATTGAAATAATTGATCTTAGTTAGGAAGTTTTAGAAGAAAAAACTAAAGTGATTGCTGATCGGGATAAACAGATTGCTGACCACCAGGTGAAGGTGGTGGAACTGAACCGCAAACTTGAGCAGTTCAGGAATTCCTCGGCCATCCTTGATCACCTCGTGAGTGATCAAGGTACCTCTGCAAAGAGGGGAGGAATCGGTTATCACGAAGTTCCACCACCCTTTAACCACAACTATACCTATAATCCGAGTGTTCAGAAATCTGTTGATTTCGAGGTTACTCAGACGACTCCAATCAAGATTACAAGTGTAGAACCAAGTGTTAGCTGTGGCGAAACTAGTTCGCCTGTTTCTAGTGTGAATATTTCTGTTTCGAGTCCAGTCTCATCGGATTCAGATAAGTTGTCCGAATCTGGTCAGACAAAAGAGAAGGTAGGGTTACCCACCGATGGAGATAAAAATAAAATTTCTAAAAAGAGTTCTCCACTCAATCCGTACGTCCCACCTTATGTGAGACGAACGGCTGGTAACACAGCCTCTACATCCAAACCAACATTTGACAAGAAAATGGAGAGTCGATGTTGCTTTAGATGTAACAAGTTAGGACATCTAGTTGCAGATTGCCCTTTGAAGCCGAGATTCAGAGTTGTGAAGCCAAATAAAACTGAGTATAAGCGTCATTGTGTTACTGCTAAAAATGAAAACTTTTCAAAATGCCAAAATGTAACGAATTCAAGTTTTCATAAAAACAAACCTCAATTTTACAACCAAACCACAAGATATAACACTTATAATTCACAAAGGTTTGGGAGGCTTTACCCTCAATCTGCAAGGAGATTCCCTAACAGGACTTACAGAAATTATCCTGATGCTAACTTGAGAAAGCCAGGGTACGGGACATATCGATCCAAGACCAATTGGTCTTGGGTCCCAAGATTCTAACTTTTTGTTTTATTGTGCAGGAACAGTTGAACAGGGCTGCCAACAATCTTTGGATTGTAGATAGCGGCTGTTCCCGGCACATGACAGGCAACAAACACTTGTTGCAAAACTTAAAACCTGTTCAGGGAGCAAGAGTTAGTTTTGCTGGTGAGAGCGGTGGTAGGATTACCGGTAGAGGAACTGTGTCGAATGGGAGAATGACACTTGAGAATGTAAACTTTGTGGAGGAATTAAAGCACAATCTGCTGAGTGTGTCGCAGATTTGTGATAAAGATTACACTGTACATTTCACGAAGAATGAAGCGATAGTATTGAAGCCTGGTTTTCAGATACCAGACGAATGGATAGTTATGAAAGCTCCACGTGAAACGAATACATATGTGATGGACATGAGGTCTACTAAAATGGCCACTGGAGAATCCTGTTTAATGACAAAAGCAAGCGAATCAGAATCAAAATTATGGCACAGGAGAATGGGACATATTCATCTTCGGAAGATGAACTTCATTGTCAAGAATGGGCTTGTGATGGGCGTTCCCTTAAAAAGTTTTAACTTTGAAGACAAATGCATAGCCTGCAAGAAGGGAAAACAACACAAGAAAACCCATCTCACCAAGAAGGTCAATTCTATTGCCGGTACTCTAGAACTACTTCATATGGATCTCTTCGGTCCAGTGAACGTAAAAAGTCTAGGTGGTACTTCTTACTGCTTGGTGATAACTGATGACTACTCGCGATACTCGTGGGTATATTTTCTGAAAACGAAAGACGAGACGGCTCAGATGGTAAAGAATCTAATTACAAAAGTTGAGAATGTCATGAGTAAATCAGTTAAATACATCAGAAGCGACAATGGGACAGAGTTCAAGAACTTTGAAATGGAAATCTTCTGTCTTCAGAAAGGAATTGAACATCAATACAGCGCTCCGTATACTCCACAGCAGAATGGAGTGGCTGAAAGGAAGAACCGAACGTTAATTGAAGGAGCCAGAACTATGCTGGCAGACTCGAAGCTTCCTGTGATGTTCTGGGCTGAAGCAGTTGCTACAGCCTGCTATGTTCTGAATAGGGTGTTAACCGTTAAGAGACTTGGAAAAACTTGTTACGATCTTATGCACGGAAGGAAGCCCAACTTGTGCGGTCTTGAACCATTTGGGTCTCCTTGTTCGATTTTGAAGACTAATTCGAAATTTGGTGAAGTAGCCGATGAGGGAATTCTAGTCGGTTATGTTGTTGGGACTCCCAACAGACGGGTCTTCAATACGTCAACTTGCAAGGTGGAGGTGGTTTGTAACACCGACATTACTAGTTACCAACCGCCAAAACCAAGCAATGGACCTGCTGAGCTTTTCGACTATGTTAAACTTTTTAAGTCGTTTAACGTACCTGATTTGGAAATTTCTGAAGAAGACGAAAGAGCTGTGACGAAGATGATACTTGATGAGGAAGAGAATCTATTGCAACATCAGATGTTTGAGAAATCTCAACCTTCCACATCAAACCATATCGATACCCCTGCGGCCTCAACTGAAGATGAATTTATTAATCCTTTTCACTCTCAGCCAGAAACAACCATAGATGAGATCTCTTCAAATTTGGAAGATAATTTGCATGTCGGTGCTGTTCCGACTACGAGAATTCACAAAGATCACCCATTGGAGAATATTATAGGTGATGTGTCCTCCGGTGTACAAACCAGAAGTAGCTTGAATGAGCACACCTGTGTGTATACAAGCATTAAGGAAACGGGTATACTGAACGAATGTTTGTACTCCTGCTTTATAAGCCAAATTGAACCAAAGAATTATCAAATGGCTTTAAAGGACAGCTCGTGGGTCGAAGCCATGCAAGAAGAGTTGGCTCAGTTCGAGAAAATGGAAGTTTGGACTTTGGTTGAAAAACCAAGGAATGTGCATGCTATAGGCACAAAATGGGTGTTCAAGTGTAAGAGAGATGATAAGGGAATTATCGTAAGAAATAAGGCGAGGCTGGTTGTTAAAGGTTTTAATCAGCAAGAGGGTATTGATTACAATGAGGTGTTCGCTCCTGTTGCCCGGTTAGAAGCGATTCGATTGTTTTTGGCGTTTGCTGCATTTAAAAAGATGAAGGTATTTCAGTTGGATGTGAAGAGCGCGTTTCTAAACGGGAAAGTTGATGAGGTTGTGTATGTTGAGCAACCTCTGGGTTTTCCTGACCCAGACTTTCCTGATCACGTATACAGGTTGAGCAAGGCGTTATATGGGTTACATCAGGCACCTCGTGCCTGGTATTCAACGTTATCGGACTACTTGCTGGAAAATGGTTTTGAAAGGGGATTGATTGACAGTACGTTGTTTGTGAAGAGAGAAGGATGTGACTTCCTACTGGTTCAAGTCTACGTGGATGATATCATTTTTGCTGCATCAAGAGTATCCATGTGTCAGGATTTTGAGGCTGTCATGAAAAACGATTCGAGATGAGTGCTATGGGTGAACTAACTTTCTTTCTAGGATTGCAGGTTGATCAGAAGAAGGACGGGATGTTCATTCATCAAACGAAGTACGTTCATGATGTGCTGAAAAGATTCAAGATGGAGGACAGTTCTCCATATGATACTCCAATCTGCGTCAATCACAAATTGGGTGCTGAATCAGATGGTGACGCAGATGTGGACCCAACTCTGTATCGGGCGATAATAGGTTCTTTAATGTATTTAACTGCTTCTAGGCCTGATATAATGTTTGCTGTTTGTCTTTGTGCACGTTTTCAGGCAAATCCGAAAGAATCTCATTTGAAAGGTGCAAAGAGGATACTACGGTATCTCAAGGGCAAGCCGAAGCTAGGGTTGTGGTACCCAAAGGGAGGAGACGTTGAACTGGTGGCATATACAGATTCTGATTATGGGGGATGCAATCAGAGTCGGAAGTCAACAACAGGAGGCTGTCAGTTTCTTGGAGGAAGATTAGTTTCCTGGCAGTGCAAGAAACAGACATCAGTTGCAATTTCAACATGCGAAGCTGAATACATGGCAGCATCCAACTGCTGCTCTCAGGTTTTGTGGATTCAGCAACAATTGCGCGACTATGGTCTGAATTTCTTACTCACTCCTATTTTAATTGATAACACTGCTGCCATCTCAGTAATTAACAATCCCGTGAAGCACAGTAAAACTAAGCATATTGACATTCGTCATCACTTCATACGGGATTGTGCTGAGAAGAAACTGATCAAGATCGAAAAGGTTGATACGCTGGAAAATTTTGCTGATTTGTTTACAAAGGCGTTTGATAAATCCAGATTTCAAAACCTAATTGAGCTGAACGGGATGATCAATCCCGAGTAACCATGTCTTTGTGTGTATTTAAAAAAAAAAAAAAAAAAAATTTGTCATTATTGCTTAAAATTAGTCGGTTACTTCAGTTTGCTGGACATATCCTCGGATATGTTTTGGTCCTCGTTTCGACTTAGAGAATGAGGTTAGCCATTAACCGGAAGACTGAAAGTGACCGGGGCAGTTATGACGTGTGTTCTTCAGTTGCTGAAAAATTAGTCGGTCATTCTTAGTAAGAAGGACACATACTTGTATGTGGTCGGTCCAGCTGATCCATTGGATCTTCAGGATTGCCGTTTACCTGACGACTTTGACGTGATCGGGGCGATTGAAATCAAAATTTTATAGGGAAATGAAATTACTTTTCAAGTCTAATACTTCGTAAGAAGTTCTTTGCTGTGTTTAACAGAAAATTGATCCAACCTTGGAAAATGATATATATACTGATTGTGTGTGCTTAACTAGTGAAGTTATTAGGCTTAAAAGACTTTAGAACAGTCATTGTATGTCATGGTAATTTTTATGGTGCGTAAAAGTGTATGTGATACTAACTTAAACTACTCGAATTTACGTGGAAACTCCTTAAAAGTGTTTATGTCTTCATACATATCTTTTCGAAGGATAGGCAGAAAAGCAACTACCCAGTCATACACGAGCCCGTGAGTGTTCTGATTCCCGTGAAGAAAGTATTTCAAGACACTGCAGTGATCCAGATTCGGGACTTGCAGTGGTTTAGTACTCCGAAGTCAATAAGAATGTTTGGTTAAAAAAAAAAAAATTAAATTATTATTATACATGTATATTTTTTTAGTACTTATGAGACATAGTAACAATCAAGACTTCTCAATTCTGGAGTAAGAAGAGAACGGGAAGCAGACAACGAGTATATACAAGTTAATCAGACACTATGGGTCGAAGTCAATTCGGGGTGACTTGGGTATAGCCAAATACGCTTTGAGAATAGATAGAAGACATCATTATCTCTGAGTTGTTGCCCACTTAAAATTTTGAGCTTAACTGAACCTTAATCCGTATCACAGAAACGATGAAAACCATTTAAGTTATTTACATGATTACAACCTGTTTCTCTATGTCATAATACAGCTAAACACGGATCCAAGTGACAGTCACGTAGTTAGTATGATTCCTGTTAGGATCTTTTCTAAAAACGTAGTGGTCCTTGACTAGACTGAAATTTGATCCCTTATTTCGTTAAATTTTTATAAGTTTTTCTATTTTTGTAGTTGTATTATTGTATAACTGGTTACTTGGACATGATCATATTTGTTTAACTCTTTTTGGAAACTTCTAATGTTAAGTGCAAGATTCTTCAAACTTAAAGGGTTGATTTTGTAATTACGGGCGAAGTTGTTGAATTCGGCGAAGTTGTTATTAACTTCGCCTAGGCGAAGTTAAGCGTAACTTCGCCTGAACCAACTCTGCCCTATATAAGGACTTTTAAATCTGGAACAGTACCATTTATCAAAAAATTCCGGCGAACATAACATCTCAAATTATCCGGCGATCTTGTTTACATTCCGTTTTCGATCTTTGATTTCAGTTTCTAGTGTTCTTTGACGGTATGTGTTGTCAATATCATTCCCAAACTTACTCGTTCGGTATAGTTTTAACCGGTTCAAGACCTCGGGTCGTCGAACCTTCAAAACCTAGTTTTTCAACCGTGTATTACGTGTTCATGGACGACCTTTACGTCTCAAAATCATTAATCTATGCTATTCTCCACTCCTAAATCGTCAAATCGTTGCGAAAACATCGGATCTAAACCTTATGAATCTGAACAGTCGCCGTTTCAGATTCAGGCGAAGTTATGGTTAAGGCGAAGTTATCCGCAACTTCGCCTGAAGCTTAATTTCGCCTGTGGCGAAGTTATCCGTAACTTCGCCTTGAACTCAAGTTCGCCTGTGGCGATGTTGTGATAAGGCGAAGTTATGATCAACTTCGCCTATACCAATTTACTTAACAGTTTTTTGACGAACTTACAGTTGAAGCGAAGTTGTTCCCAACTTCGCCTCACCTATAAGTTCGCCTATACAGGTTTAATCACAATTTCGCAAGTGGTACAAAGCGAACTTGTGAGTTGCTTAAACGTTGTCTAACTTGTTTTGTTTTGTGCAGATATGGCCGCTGTTGGAGGTGCTGGTGGTGATGACGGTGATGATCAACGACAATTCTTTCCGGCCCATAACCAGTACATCATTTTAGATCCAGACGTAAGAGGCGTAGAAGACTACAGGGAGATAATCACATTTCTCCAGCGATCAAGAGTCTTTCATGCGATCACAAATACACTGCCCATTTCACTGCCTAACATTGAAGACTTTTGGCAGACAGTGTACTATGATTGCAGGCCTGAGCCTCCGGTGATGCGAGCAACCGTAAATGGTCATAACATACAGTTTTCCTCGGAAGATATACGGTTGGCTCTGCAGTTCGGTGAAGAAACAAGAGATGACCCAACGGAGTTCGTAGCTCCTTTCCGTGATGGAGCTTATTTGAGGATGGGTTATTTGGGTCCGCTGGGGGACTCGCAGAGGAGGAAAGGGTTTTTGCTGGATCAATGGCGCTTCCTGATGCATGTATTGATTGTATGCATGTCCGGCAGGAAGGCAGGAACAGATGGGATGGGCGCGACGATGCAGTCAGCCATGATAGCGCTGACTTACAACCGCCGATATTCTTTTAGTCAGCTGATATTCTACGAGATCGATCGTCAGAGAAGGGCTGTGGCGCGCGAGCGATTCACTATGTATCCTCGTTTCTTACAGATGATTTTGAATCATGTCGCTCCGTCCGCTTAATCCACCGGTGGTAGTTGCACGATTTGTTGAGTCGACCGTCACCACTACTACAGGGTTACCAAGTGTACCACCTGCGGTCACTTCTGCTGCTGATGTCCCGCCAACTCCAACGCCTACTTCAGATTCCGAGAGGATTACATCACTAGAGCGGATTGTTGCTGATCAGACAAAGACCATTCAAAGCCTAGTGGAATCCAATCGACTACAAGCAGCCCTCCTAGTTGAACACGGACAAGTAATAGTTGCCTTCAAGGCATTCTTGGCATCTCAGGGGGAGAAGACTTGTAGGGGAGATGAGTTGAGGACGAAACGGAGAGAAGATCATGACGATGATCCCAATGCACCGGAAGGTGCAGGTGGTGAGCTGCCAAGAACCTCTCAGGCTCTTGGGGCTTCCACAGCTGAGGGGGAGTCTACAAATGCAGCCGGTGACGACGTGGTAGCGGTTGATGATGATGATGATGATGCTGATGTTGAAGATGTTATTGACGCATTGAAAGAGTTGGATGAGGAGGATGATGAGTTTATGATTGAAGATGATGTGCTGCCAGTTGATGAGATCGAGAGGATTGGAGAGCAGATTACGGTTGAAACCGTGATAGAGGAGGGTGAGATTGTTGATGACTCCGTGGAACACGAGATTCCGGAGGTTGAGAGACCAGAGTTGGGTGATGAGAACGCGGAGGAAGATGCTGAGTGGGAGGAACAACCAAAATGGAAGGAGGGTTGTGCCCACTGGTTCGTAAAGACGAAGAAGCCGGCGGTCCCTAAGATGTTCAGAAAAAGTTACAATATTAAGGGATACGCGGAAGCCAAGAAAGGTATTATCTGCTGGTTATACGACGAGCAGCTGCGGCTCTTCGTGATCAAGAGATACGATGGCATTCAGTACTTCCAGAGAAAGTTGAGATCTCTAAACACACTGCCAGAATGTGAAGTAAAAGATTTAGCCAGATTGGGATTGATAAACAGAAGTGAAGACAACATGGCTAGAATCATTGCGAAGATCGTGTGGAAGGAGTGCGTTAAAGAGAAAAAGTTTGAGCTACTGAAACCACAAAAGGGGAAACTTGTCGAAGACAAGGATAGAGGTCTGAGAGTTGATGGAAAACCTTGGATGGTCATGAAATACAAACCGATCCGGTGCCTTAAAGAAGTACCAATGAAGTTCATGCCCAAGGACGTGCTCAAAGATCTAAAATGGTGGTACGTGGATTGTGAGACAGCTGAGGCGGTAATGGAAGATGAGGATGAACAAGAAGTACTTCGGGTTTACGACCCGATGCATCTTGTTAATCTATCGCAGGATGATCTGAAAGTGCTCAACGAGAAGAAGATCTTCTATATTCCTGCTTGGAAGGATCAAGCTAGGAAATATCAACGGGTGGTGTCGGTATGTGTTAGAGAAGGGGTGCATGCGTAGAGATGCAAGATTACAAGACTCAAGATTTGAAGATCAAGATATGAAGCTACTGCCAAGGGGGAGTCTGTTGGTACATGTGTGTCAGTAGTTCATAGTCTAGCATTTGTAATCGAGTCTGTAATGCAATTATGTTTTGATTATGTTTATATTTGTAACACGCGAAGTTGTCAACAAGTTCGCTCTGGCGAACTTGTTGAATCAGCGAAGTTATTGACAACTTCGCCTATGGCGAAGTTGTCGTGTTTATATACTGTTTCAGCCGAAACAGTTTGTGTTGGTCGTTTAGGGTTTCGTTTCAGTTGTTTACTTCGTGTGTTACGTGTCATTGTCTGTAATAGTGACCTCAGGTCACGTGTTTGTTATCAATATAACGTGTTTGGTTTATTGCTTGTGTGTTCGATCTCTACATACTCTACACTCGTATCTACCTACGCAGGGATTCCGCACCTGCGTTGTTGGCGACATCCCGTGTACGATCCGTCCAGGAGCCTACAAAGTTCTATACGTGATCTCTAAAAGCCGAGTCAGAAATGATATAATCAACTCGGTGATTATCTCTTGAAAAAGAGATATGAATATGATATATTCAATCTATGTGTCAAATATTTTAATATTAAACCAACAATATCATATGATGATTGCATTGTATCTCATAAAGAGATGGTATGCGGGTTGAGCATTTGAGTATTGATATTTTTATATCAATCATTTCATCTAGAAGATGTTAAAACATTTTAATATGGATAAAGTTCATCTCAAATAGAACAAATTATCCTTTATATCAGTAGAAATTCTTAGCCAAGGAGAAACATAATTTATCGCAATTGATGCAATATTTCTTTCTAGTTATACACAACTATGTATATTATTTATTTAAATTTATTGACAAGATATAATTTGTTTCAAGTGAATAGACAACAAAATAAGCTAAACATAAATATTTTATACATGCAAGGTATGAAATATATAAGTTTATATTTTACTAACCCGTAAAAAAGGTTTGGTTAGTCATATTGATGCAGGGAATGTAATATAACAAAGTCATGGATCTTATGGTACTTATTTACAAGATGAGACAATACAAGTCACTTGTTTACAAGATGAGACACTGCAAGTCATACACGAAGACAGTACATCATTCCTCCAAATAGGAAGTGTACATTACAAGATTAAGCGGAGGAGTTTTAATTACAAAATTCTTAAACAAACTTTCCCAGAAGATCAGAATCCGCCACTTAAAGGATGTATAAATGAGGGGGAGTATTTTACGCGTTGCACTCTTTTTCCCTTAGCTATGGTTTTTTCCCAATGGGTTTTCCTAGCAAGGTTTTTAACGAGGCAACATCCAAAAGCGTGTATTTGCTTTATCACATGGATAGTCATGGGGGAGTGTTATGAACAATTATAATTTGATGACTATCCATATTCTAACCCCACATTACCATTAATATTGTATTAATATTGTGACCCTATAAATAGTGGGTTCTTGTATTTGATCTTGGATACTTAACGAAAAGACTTATCTCATCTATCATTCTTTACTATCTCTATCTTTATATTATGTTCTTATGTTTATCTACTATGTTACTTGGTTGCTAATAGGTTGTTGTTTTACATAGTAAATTATTATTTCACAAATACTTTTTGACTCAGATAACTTATTATGTATATGTATATTTGTTATAACTTTAATATTTTTTTAAGTTGAAGGATTTACTTTACTTTATTTATAAAATTATTTTTAGAAGAAAAAACTTTAAATAAATTATTTTGAACTCAATACCCGTTCATATCTTGAATCTCTATTAGTTCATATTAATTCATTGCATCCTTCGACTATTATTATTACTTAGGATTCTTTCGTTGATACATCTTGACAAGCGTGACTCATAATATTTGTTCCTTTAGCATATTCCAACCTTGCTTATTTACTAAGGTGAGTAATCACTCCTCTCTTTTTAACTCATTTTTAATATTTTGGGAACATATGTGTTCTAATTATTATATTATTATTTAATACTCAACTGCAATTGTTAATCATTTGTGTATACCAATTTATGCCTAATGTGTTATATGCTTATTTGCTTATTTGGTTGAACCGTCGTAATAGCCATCGCCAAATTCATCTGGCATCGCGCTTATCGACAACTTACTTACTTGCTTATTTGGTTAGATGTCGTAATAGCCATCACCCAGTTCATCTGGCGTCGCGCTTATTGACAACTTATTTACTTGCTCATTAGTTAAATTGCTTATCTCACTTGACACAGTTTGCACTTTTATTTATATATATATAATCACAAAATCTAATGTTTTACTCACTCAACCTAGTGTTGACAAAATTATTGTATTTTTAACGCATATACAGGTCATCGTGTGATATAATTACCAAGTTTGTTTAAGAACCCATAACTTAAATTTTATTTTGTCCTTACTTTTTTAATTTATGGAATGATGTATTTTGGTTGTTTGAAATTTGTTAGGATTATTTGAATTGGAATTGTAGAGATTATAATTTTAAATTTTGCATGATAGTACCTTGAGTGTTGTGAGCAATCAGCTCATACCCCGACGTTTCCACCGTATGTTGGGGTGTGACATATTGTATGTGAACCAGGTTTAAGATAGGTCGTTATTGGTGCCATCGTAACATGCTTAGGAGCCCTATACGTGCTTATATGTTCGCCTTATGTGTTCTAACTAATTGTTTACGGCTTTTCTTAGTTAAATTATTTTTGTTTATTATTATATTGTCATGCACACACACAACTCTGAGGCTATGTCTCAACATTCAAAGAAATTTTTTCTTAATTAATTTAAATTAAATTAGATTGATTTTTATTATTGGGAATTCCTTAAGAATTCCCTACTTTTGTTTTTACTCCTTCACCTTAAGGCTAGGTGGTATGACAAATGCCTGTAATAACTGGAAGGGGGAGAGTACTGTGAGTTGGGCCTTGGCAAACCGGTTCTGAGAACCCAAGGTAATGTAAGGCCCCGTTACCGGTGCCTCACTTTTGACGTTGGATTTACTCATAAACGCAGTTCTATATATCAGAGTTAATTAAAACTTTCGTGAAATAATATAAAACATCAACCATTCGTTACAAATATCCATAATTTGTCTTTTAAAACATAACCTAAATTATAACGTTCAAAATATCATGACAATCTTCAGATGCCAACCTCTTCAATCCTGCCATGTGTCCATCTCAAACCAGCTATCTCAATCTGTTAACCTGCGTGCATGCTAAAAGTCAGCTACGCTGAGTGAGTTCTAGTTAATCACATAACTTACTTTGCATACACATATACGTGCCCAAAAGTACGCATTACATACATAACCAGTTCATCATTCATCCATACACATTCATAGCTAACCTTACATTATAAAGTACATTTCACCCTACATACCTCCGATATTATTAGGATCCGGTACCCGCCATCCTCGGATATTATTAGGGTCCGGTCTCCGTTCATCCTTGGGTATTATTAGGGTCCGGTACCCTCCATCCTCGGTATTATTAGATTCTGGTACCCTCCATCCTCGGATATTCTTAGGGTTCGGTCTCTCTTTCTCTCCTACTATCATGTCATACCTTTCCATATATATAATTGTAAGTTTCTTACGTACATACATCATTCGTCCATCATATACACAATCATGTCATCAAACCATTACCTGGCAGTGCATGCAATATCTGAAGATCGTTCACACACCGACAAGCTTTCATACACATTTAAGATATACATACAAATCATGCGTGTCATACACTTACCATTTAAGGTAAGTGTATTAATTATCACATCGAGTACGCACACAGCCCCGAAAACATAACAAGGAATGGGGCTAGAAACTCACCTGAACTCGATTACGTTCACCGTTAATAGTTATTCCCTTCTTTAGTTGTGCTCGACTAACTGTATAACAATTACACGTATCAACTAATTATCACTACCCATAACGCGTTTCTAGTCTAAATATAACCCTCAACGAACGGGGGTCCGGGGGCAGCACCCCTGGCAGCGGGGTCTAGAGGTGGCAGCCCTAGAAGGGTCCACGGGGCAGAGCTTCTGGCTGGGGTCGATCTAACTTAAAATGTTCGAGGGCTTCTTTGTAATTAAACTATGCTTTTCTAAGTCCAGGGACTGTTCCGTCATTTTATTAAACTTCTAGTTCGTTACATGGTTCTTAATTAATTGATTCATCATAAAGAACTGCTTCATTGACGAATTGGACCTTATAACGAACTGGTCCTTTGTCGAATTGAACCTCATAGCGCTAGCGAATGACCCCTCTGTAACGAATTGAACCTTCTAGTTCGTTATCTTCTTTTAGCGAATGGTCATAACGAATTTGGGTTAGTTCGCTATCTTTTCCTTAACGAATCTGGATAAGAACTAAGGCTAGTTCGCTATTGTTTCCTTAGCGAATTGGCATACGAATTAGGCTAGTTCGTTAAGCTTCCTTTAACGAATCAACTTGACGAATTACCTCTAGTTCGTTAACTCTCCGTTAACGAATTAGGGTTAGGTCAGAGAATGTTAGAAAAATTCTATGACATGCTAACCTCGTACCCGCCGCCTTTCCGGCGCCGTCGTCGCCGGAAAACCGCGATTTCGCAGGAAAAACGAGATCTTACTCGTTTTTCACCGTTTTTCGTCCCGCTCGATCCAGATCTGAGCTAGGGTGACCCCTAAGCTCATCTTAGGTTCGGTTTATACCCGATTCCACTCGGATCATGTGACTTTAACGGTTTAAAGGTGTCGACTCGTTGTTTCGTGACTAAATCTAACAGGTTTGAGATTATACAATATCATACTATCATTAACTTGGATTGGGATAGGTTTTCTTCCTTGGTTCGGCCAGAGAAAAGAGAGAAAATAGAGAGAAAGCTTAAGTTTTGGGTGGTGTATGGAATATGTGTAAATGAATGGATTATTTGGTAATTAAGGTTTATATAATTATGGGTCATGGGCTTAAGCCCATGGTCTTTCCTTCCTAGACCAAGTCCATAACCCATACCCATATAACCCAACACTAGCCCAACTCATAATAAGTCATGTTTTCATTTTATTAACCGAAACTAGAAAACGAGATATTACAGGTAAGACGCTATTCCTTACCTCGAGATAACCTAACCAAAGTATTCTAGCTTATAGGCCAAAGAGGGAACACAATTGTCATACAACCGACACCTTAGGTTGTTTTAAACCGAGTCCACGATGGTTCGTGGCTAAATTCGGTTTTTTCTGATTATTGTGTTTTGATATTTAAATGGTTAGTTAGGTGAAAAATCTATGGAACCCATGTCCTGCTAGCCATTTCTCAATTTTTTGTGTTTTTTTGTTGGAGTAATCACACGTGGTGGTTCATGGGATACTCCAACTACCCACATTTTATTTTGTTAGTTCCTTATTTAAGTTGGTTTAGTTAAAATGTCATGGAACGCTCATGGGCCATCCAACTTCATTGTAATGATAATTCGTTAATTAGTTGGGACAGTTAAAATGTCATATAACGTTCATGGGTCATCCAACTCCATTACTTTTGTTTGTTAGTTTTTGTTGGGCCATTCAAATTGCCATGGAAAGCTCATGGAGGCCAACATCCACAAATATATTTCGTTAGTTTATTGTAAAGTTAACTTAATCAACAAAAACTTTAACTTTTAAACTGACCTTATCTCCACATGTAGTTATCACAGATTATTCATGTTGACTACATCATCTAAAACTATTTACGCAATGTACCCCTTATCATGTACTCTTTTACTTTTATTCCTCATGATACAACGCAAATCCCCCACTTCTAAAAGCAAATTTTTTATAAGTTATAAGCACTTAACGTTTTATTAGTAAATAATTTTCCTTAACTTATTCTTATAAATATTTATTTTTGATCTTCGCAGAATGTCTTCCCTAAGAAACCACTGTCATCCTCGACATCGGTCGACTGATTCTCATCACCACCGTATAGCTACTTGTATAGCCAAAGAGTTAAATGTTGTGATCTCTAGGTTAGTGACCCAAATTCAAGACATTCACGCGACCGATCCACCCTTTTCCACTAATCCCTCTTCTGGTAACTACAAATCATCTACCTCCACTCACCTTCACAACAAGAAACGTAAGAACCCGACTGCAACCAATCCTACCCAACCACAAGCCTCTTCAAATTTTCCGAAAAAAAGACCTTACAAGAAACGTAAGAACCCCATCTGCAATACCTGCAACCGTCACCACCCGAACCACTCCAATTGTAATCTTTGCACCAATTGTAATCGTTATGGCCACCTTCCTAATTACTTCCGTCAAGTCCGTAATGCACCAACTTCTCCATAACAATTTGAGACGCCTGTTACTCGAAACAGTATTGTGCCACCTACTCAACCCGGTGTTCCTAATACCCATGCTTGCTACCATTGTGGAGACCCAAATCATCTACGTAATTCGTGTGCTCTTCGTATCCATGCTCAACAAGCTCAAATTATGACTGCACCCTACTACTTGCGCACTACAAAAAAGATTGGTATATGGGACTGAATAAATAGTCTATGATATGTCTCAATTAGTACCTAATGGTTATCAAGGACTGATTTCCCAGTCCCCAACCAGTGACGGATACATAGTCCTAGATGGTGGTTTTTGTAACTAAAAATCAGTCCTCATTGTATGGCACCAAATGGAACTAACAATCAGTCTCCGATTAATAAAATTTAAGACCTAAATTTGTCTCTCAAAACCAAGTCATTTCAGTCCCCGATACATTTTTACAAGGACTGCAAATCAGTCTCGAATACTATGATATTTCAGTCCATGATGTGTAAATTTAAAAGCTGAAAATCATTCCTCTTAACATAACTATATTGTTCCGATCGCATTTTGTTAGATTTGTGATTCCATCTCAAAACAGTCTCCAATACTATTTTTTTAAGTCCATTAAATAGTCAATTAGCGACTAAAAACTAATTGCTTATATCATATAATTTTAATCAGAAATAAGCTTCCAAAATTCTAAGTTAGTCAGTCAGTCTCTAATAACAAAAAATTAGTCACCAATTTGTTTACAAGGAGTCTGCAAATTAATATTTGATATTATGTAACTTATACAAGGAACAGAACAATAAATATTAATTAACAAAACATAACACAATAAATATCCATATTTCTGAAACCTAAAAAGATAAATATCCAATTGAACCTAAAACAAAAAATACGAAGATTATCAATGTTAAAGTGCTTCATTTCTCATCATTCTCTCTAGTGTAGTCATTTCTATGGTTTCCTCAGCATATTGTGTGTAAATTTCTGAAAAACAAAACAAGTTACAACATGATATCTACACAAATATAACATGATCATTAAAATGCAGCATGCTAAAACACATAAAAAAATATACCAACAAGAGAATACGAGATGGCTTGAATAGAATCTCAACTTGCATTGGAGTAGTCTTTTTGTCAATAATCTCCTCAGCATATTCCGTAGCAACTTGAAATGTTAAATCAAAATTACATATTCTAGAACCAAGAAGAACCGTAATAGAATATGGAAACTAGCATACACTCCATAGGAAAAAAAGGAAAAAGTAATAAAAACTAGGTTATTATAAAGTGGTTTGAAATAAGTACTTTAATCAAATTACAAACACTACAATAGAATTGCCAATAATAACATCATGAATACAGTATGCGTTATAAAAATATTGGTAATCGGAAATTAATGTTTATTTAGACATATTATATGTATTGGCAATTACAAAATGTTGAAATGGAACCGTCTACAAATACATCATGCATCAATATCATTTAATATCACTAACCAAATCATGAACTAGATTACTTACAATTAACTATTAGGTGTTTTATGTACCAAACTTCATATCCTGATTTAACCTGTATATTGTCACACCCCAACCTAAGGCGGAAATTTTGGGGCGTGAGCTAATTGCTCACAGCTCTCAAGGTACTATCGTGTAAATTGACAAAATGACAATATTTATTTTGTTTATTTAAGTAAAACAATTACAGTTAAGTACATCAAGTATAAAGAAATTATAACAATGATCAATTAAGTTTGTATCCTAAAAGGGCATCTATACGTGATCTTCATCTTACTAAAGAACCAAGCTGATAACCTACAAATGCGTTTAAAATATATTTTGGTCAACAACACATGTTGAGTGAGTAAAACATTAGTTTAAGACACAACATTAATAATATATAGTAAATTAAGAAAGATGCAAACGGTTCCTGTGAGAATAAACAATTAAACCATAGCATATAAACAATCAATCAAACCATAAAGAAATGGCTAAACCGTTGCCATGCGAATGAGCATTGGTTACCAAGAATGAGATGTCGGTGAAACCATTGTCAATACGTCGGACGCTGGTCACTACGACGGTCGTATGATCATACTATAATGTGAATATGTTGGACCTCTCCGAAATATATTCAAATAAAGCAAGTAAGCAAATAGTAAGTTAGGCATAAACTAATATACACACAAGGATTGAACAGTTGCGGTTTTGAATACTTGATAATAGATAAATATTGTAAATACACATGTGACATTCGTCATTTTTGGTTTAACTTGTATTTCTATTTGTATCGGAAACCCGACCCATTTTGTCTTTCGGATCCTTCGTTATTAATAAAATATTGGGTTTTATGATTCATTTATGTTTCACAATTGTCGGATCAAGAAAACACACTTTACGGCTCCATAAAACACCTTTTTATTATTAAAAGCGACTTAAAATAAACTTCAGGGACCCAAATCACCAAACAACCAATGCTAAAGGGGTGTTTTAAGCTAATGGATAACCCTTACTTTTTCCACCACCATCCACCTTGTTAGACCATTTTAACCAATCAAAATACATGTATAACTCTTAGGGGTAGTGTTAGGACTGATATTTTCTCTGCTGGGGATATATTATCCTTGAAGATATGTCTGGATCAGTTATCCTTCCGAGGAGTTACAGAACCATGTCGAAGATCAAGGATCCTCAGAGGTTAATATAATTAACAATTGTTTCATGTGTGTAAGTTATTGTTCACCAGAAGTAATGGCTATGTAACTTGGTCCACCTTAAATTTCGCTACTGGAAGCGACCAGCACGTGGTCAATGAGCGTTGGAAGACTAGTGGAATAGTGGCGGATAGATAGGACTTATTGTTGTATTTATTTTCTTTATAAACATCAAGATATGATCGATTAGAGACATCACTTGTACTCACACACTCTTAGAGCAGAACTCACTATTCTCTCTATACACGTTAGCTACTACTGTAACATCGATCTAATCTCCACAACCATTGTAACCTTTTTTGTTATTAATAAATTGGTGATCGACGAGTTTTCATCACCCAGGGTTTTTTTTCTTTTGATATGAACAAGATCAAAGGGCTTTTCCTCGCAACAAATCTCGGTGTTCACACCATTTTCATTCATATAATCGTTGTTATTAGCATAGCACTATTCCTCACTTTTACAAATTTGGATACATTATCCTTAGCTGATTTTTATACAAAACAATTTGGCGCCCACCGTGGGGCAATTGGTGCTATAATCCATATTACTCCTATCAATTTTCGATTTTTTCATACCCATATCACTATCAATGGCCTCTCAATCAACCTATGCTTCATCAACCATGCTGTCATCGGTTCCTCTCTCATCAAGGACTTTGCCACCGATGCCTCCGCCAATCACAGAGCACAACGGCATGCTGCTAAAGGAAGCAAGACGCAACTACCAGTCTTCCAGAGCTCGAAAACCGTTGCTGCTGCTCCGGTGGTTATTACTAACAATGATGTTTCATCCATGTTTTCGCAGGTTAAAACATATATGGAGCAGTAGAACAAGACCAACCAGAGGATCCTTCGTAAGATAGAAGATCTTAAGAAGACTAAGAGGTCAGCGGAGGATCACACTCCTCTGATGCCCAGGATGCTGGATTTCACCAGTCCAGGATCCATGGCTCAGTTCTCTCAAGGATCATCTATCCTTCAACAGAGGTCCATGGGTCCACAGGCTCAAGGATCCTTACTGTTTCAGCCAGGATCATCTATCCTTCAACAGGGTTCAATGGGTCCACCGGCTCAAGGATCCTCATTGTTTCAGCCAGGATCATCTATCCTTCAACAAGGGTCCATGGGTCCACAGGCTCAAGGATCCTCACTGTTTCAGATGGGATCATCTATCCTTCAACAGGGGTCCATGGGTCAAAAGGCTCAAGGATCCTCATTGTTCCAGCAAGGATCATCCGTCCTTCCACCAAGATCCTCTGGGTTATATCTCCAAGGATCCTATAATTCTTAACCACAAGAATCCTTCTTTTAGAATCAAGGATCCTCAGGAGTTTAACATCAACGATCATCCGAAGTTCATGAAGGAGATATAATCCCCATGCAAACCATAGCTTCTGGAGGACCAACTCCTATCGCAGACTCCTCTCATCCCAGCTACTCATCCGGGATGCCAACCTTCGTTAAGCAAAGAGGTAACTTGTATGATCCTATATCTTTTGATGCTAACCGTGGTCCCATGCAGGATGCAGGCATCAACCAAGCTATGGCCAAGGAGCTAAAGAAGCTCAAGGATATGATATCCAGTGTTCCCGGGGTAATACGACCAATCCCCGAGATACCTAAGGGAAGCCACAAGTTATCCAGATTTGCTCCACCTATCTATGATGCTGAAATCCCGAAGCGATTCCAAACCCCCAACATGAAGACTTACGACGGGACCACTGATCCTAAAGAACATGTGGCACAATACAGATAAAGGATGGAGATCAATCCCATCCCTGAGAGACTCAAGAAAGCTAGCTTGTGCAAAGACTTTGGATCCACACTGACAGGATCAGCGTTAAAATGGCTGCTAAGTCTTCCTCCCTTTTCGGTTACTTCTTTTTCACACTTAGTTAACTTGTTCAACAGTCAATTTTCCTGTAGCAGGAAATTTGAGAAGTTAACTAGTGATCTATACCGAGTTATCCAACCTAGTTATGAATCCTTTAGGGATTTTGTTACGAGGTTCGGCAGAGAAGCTCTGGAAATCCCTAATCTTGACATGGCTACTGCTGTTGAAGCTTTCAAGATGGGACTTCAGAGGGGCTCCCCCTTTTATGATGATCTTGTGATGACTCCTTGCAAGTCTCTAGATGAAGTAAGGAACAGAGAACTAAGGTTTATACGGATGGAAGATGACAAAAGTATCCAAGAAATATTGAGGGCTCAAACAAAAAAGGAATCCCCTGACAAGAATAAAGGATCCTCGTATAGGAACAACTCAAAGCTGTACAACAAGTTCAACAATCAAAACGTGCGAGCAGTCGAAGAAGGAGATATTGATGAAGACAATCCCTGCATCTCTGAGTATTGTTTCTCCGTAAATACCCATGGCTTGATTTTTGCCATGAAAGATCTAGTGGAGAAAGCAATGTGGCCCCGAAAGAACGAGAAGACGACCACCTTCAAAGAAAAGTTTAAGTGGTGTGCCTTCCATGAAGATTTTGGCCACATGACGGACGAGTGGATTGGCTTAAGGAGGGAAATTGGATACCTCCTGAGCAAGGGCCACTTTAAAGAGCTTTTGGGAAGGAAGAAATCCAAGATCCAGGATCCTAAAGATCATCCACAAAAAGCAACACCACCACCACCAGATGCTCATGTGATCAACTTTGTCTCCAGAGAATACGACATATTTCAAACTTTTTGTCCTACAGAAGAAAAACCCGCAGAAGAATTCAAGTTGGACGATGAAAGAAGACCGCTCATCCCCATTACTCGAATAACTGATAAGAGAATATTCTTCGATTCGAGTATCCACGATCCTCACCAGGATGAACTGGATGTGTGAATGGTCAATTTCATCTCTGGAGGTTCAGACATATGTGGAACTTCCTTCTCCACAGAAAAAAGGCTCACTAAAGAGATCAAGTTGGATAACGGAGACCGACCAATAGTATCCACCACCTTAACAACAGACAAAAGGATCTTCTTCGATGAGGAAGACAAACTAAACATCCAGGATCCTCACCATGACGGTTTGATTATTACTTTATTTATCGCTAACCATTATGTACGCAGGATCCTAGTTGACGGTGGGAGCTCGGTCAACATCATCCAACATGGTGTCCTTAAGAAGATGAACATACCAGATTCAGAGATCATCCCTAGAACATCAGTGCTAGTCGGTTTCAGTGGAGAAATCAAAAAGACATTGGGGGACATCAACCTCCCAATTTATATTGAAGGGTTAAATTCATATAAAAATTTTTGTGTTATTGATAACCTTTCTTTATGCAATGTTATTCTAGGTAGGCCCTGGCTTCATGGAATGAAGGCGGTGGCCTCAACTTACCACCAACGCATCAAACTACCTAATCCATGGGGAGTTGTAAAGATAGTTGGTGATCAGGCGGAGGCTAAGAACTATTATTCTTCATTAATGAAGCCAACAGCCAAACAAACTATCGCATAACAACCACAGCAACATCCTAGGGACGTACTGGAAGCTCGGGAGAAAGACATTAAAGAAGTATCCTTGGACCCCGAGGATCCAAATGTAAAGGTGTTCCTAGGATCCAATATCCCCAACGAGATGGAGGAGGATTTGGTATCCTTCTTAGGGCGAAGAAAATCTACCTTTGCCTTTAAACATTCAGACATGACAGGTATTTCAAAGGAGGTAATCACTCATAAATTAAGCCTCGATTTATCTATTAAACCCGTCCATCAGAAGCGAAAAAATTCGCTCCTGAGAGGAATAAGATCATACAAGAAGAAGTTGAAAAACTTCTTAAGGCCGGTATGATCAGAGAGGTTAAATATCCTCGATGGCTGGCTAATGTGGTTGTTGTTTCAAAAAAGAATGGAAAGTGGAGGGTGTGTGTAGATTTTACAGATTTAAACAAGGCATGCCCCAAAAATCCTTTCCCGTGACCACATATAGACTCCATGGTGGATGCAATGGCAGGACATGAAATGCTTACTTTTATGGATGCTTCCTCTGGATTCCAACAAATTCAGATGGAACCATCTAATCAAGAGGATACAGCCTTCATGACTCCTACCAGCATATACTGTTATATTGCTATGTCGTTTGGACTAAGAAATGCAGGGTAAACATACCAAAGACTAGTCAACATGATATTCAAGGATCAGTTGGGCAAGACTATGGAAGTATACATATATGACATGGTGGTAAAGTCAAAGAAAGCTGAGGATCACCTTAGAGACCTCGAAGAAACATTCAATATCCTCGACCAATATAACATGAAACTGAATCCGTCAAAATGCCATTTTGGTGTTAAGGCTAGAAAGTTTCTAGGATATATATGGTGACCAAAAGAGGGATAGAAGCAATCCATGATCAGATATAAGCCATCATCAACTTGAAGTCTCCTGCAAATGCTAAAGATGTCTAAAGTCTCACGGGAAGAATAGCCGCTCTCAACAGGTTCATTTCAAGATCCTCCGAAAAATGCAAAGATTTCTACGACATTCTTAGAAAGAATAAGAAGTTTGAGTGGAAGGAAAAGCATGAGGTTGCGCTCAAAACCTTGAAGGATTACTTATCCTCAGCTCCAGCTCTAATGAAGCCTGTGGATGGAGAATCCTTATATCTGTACCTAGCTGTTTCAGGAAATGCCGTAAGTGCTGTCCTTGTAAAGGATCATGAAGGTGAACAACGTCCCATTTATTATGTAAGTAAAAGTTTTCTAGATGCGGAAGCCAGGTATTCTCATTTAGAAAAGTTAATTCTTGCACTTATTATGGCTTCTACTAAATTAGACATTACTTTGAAACTCATACTATTATTTTGAGAACTAATTATCCTGTTAAGAATGTCCTTAGAAAGCCAGAGTTGTCAGGTAGAATGGCCAAGTGGGCTGTGAAACTGAGTGCATATGATATTCAATACGAGCCAAGAACAGACATCAAGTCACAAGCACTTGCGGACTTTGTGGCTGATTTCAGTAGCGACTTGCAGAAAGAAGCTGACTTGGAGGTCCAAAAACTAGAAGAGATTAAGGATGCTTGGATACTCTTCACTGATGGCGCTTCCAATGTAAGAGGAACAGGATTAGGGATCCTACTGAAATCGCCACAGGGGGACATATTACCCCAGTCTATAGCCTGTGAGTTTCAAGCAGAACAATGAGGCAGAGTATGAGGCTTGGATCGCAGGTTTGCAATTAGCTAAGTGCATAAGGATCAGGTATCTTCAAGTATATATAGATTCATTATTGATTGCTAACCACTTTAACGGCTCATATGCTGTTAAAGAAGAAAAACTAATCAAATATCTAGATGTTGTGAAGGAATTAGCAAAATCCTTCGAATTGTTTAGCATTATACAGGTACCAAGGGAAGAAAATGCCGGGGCAGATGCTATGGCAAATTTAGCCTTATCTCTAAAAATTCCAGAAGACACGAAGATCCCAATCATTCATGTTTCTCACCATTAATAGGAGAACAAGAAGTGGGGGAGATAACGAATGACAAAGAAATTGGTACTTGGGATCCATTATCCTCGAAAAATCAAGAATCATGGATCCTCCCGATCAAGAAGTACATTTAAACAGGAGAGATTCCAACCACTGAGAACTCCAAATCCTTCAAACTCAAGGTATCACAATATATTTTATTAGATGATATGGTATAAAGGAAATCTCTTGCAGGTCCATACTTGAGGTGCATCGAGGATCCTGAAATCCAAGAGGTGCTCAAAGATTTTCACGAAGGTGATTGTGGTAATCACACCGGAGGTAGAGCCCTATTTTCCAGGATTCTAAGAAAATGATACTTCTGGCCAACAATGAAGAGAGATGTTTTCAGTGGAATATTCAAAGAAATGTGATGCTTGTCAAACACATGCAAACATCCTTCACCAGCCAGCAGAACCTATGTATCCTATATACTCTTCATGGCCTTTCATGAAATGGCGTGTGTTCGGTGTAGTAAAATATAAAGGATGGAATTTTTCTTTCGCACAAGATCCTATTAAAACTTATAAAGGTGATTTCTACTAAGACTAAACACACACAAAATAGGAAAGTGTACCTTTCGTATATGTAGAATAGTATTGGTAAAAACCAAGTATCGATATGTGTACACAAATGTTTCTAACAATGAATCTTCATTTTAACGTAATCGGGTAAGATAATCATTTTGGGGTTGGTTTTTTAAGACTTTAATAAAATAACTTATATATAATATATAGGTGAACAATAAGAGAAATTATAAAGGAATAAATCAATTATATGAAGGTTACCATCTAAGATCAATAATCCACTTCATTCTTCCTTGATAATTATAAAGTAAATATGTGATAAACTTGCCTTTATAATGTATGATAGAATAACCCCTTATTTCTAAGTGAACATATTCTATGACATAAAAGAAAGTAGCATGCATATTTTCAAGTCAACCCTTGCTTAATGTCATTTCTACCACAAGAATGTCAATTTAAGTAGTTTAGTAAAATAAAGAGATTAGGTTTGACTTCGATTTCTCAAATACCAATTCTAACAACTTTGGGTGATTATAGTTTAGTCACGCAACCTCCCCTTGGTTGATTTAATTAGGTTATAATGACACATTCCATTAACATATGATTTCTTTAACTAGTATGATAATCTAAGAACTCGTGTTAACAATGTTATTTCAGAATTACCAAAACTAGAGAAATAGATAATAACTTATATCTCATCATTTCTAAGTACAATATAAGGATCCATGTTTTATCTTGAATAAGGATATCAAGGTATTCTTTTTACCAATTATAGTCTCCAAGAACATGAGTGAATCATCAACCTTGATTTATTAAGTTAAACTGGTAAAACATTTTTCATCAAAGGAAATTTGAAAAATAACCATGTACTTTACTAAAGTAAATCACATATTTAATATAATCATCAAGTAAAACAAAGCTTCTTCATAGAAATTAGATGGTAAATGGAGTTTTAGCTTATAATGAGCTTGGTTATTAACATTAAAAGAGATGAAGATAATAAACACATGATCAAAATAAAAAATCTAACCAAATGTGGATGAATCTTCCTTCTTCAATGATGATGGATGATGATGATGATAACCTCCAAGCCTTGATCTTCAATATGAGTGTAATGTGGGTGTTTTTATAAGTGAAACCCGTATAGAACTTTTCTTCAAGACACCCATGCTCCACTATTTATAGGCTATCTGGACACTCAGGCACGACCCCGTGCCTCATGAGGCACACTCCCGTGTCCAGCTGTCCACTCGCATTTAATGCTCTGTCAGATCGTACATGCTGACTCACCACGTGGGCGTGCTTCCACCTGTGTTTTTGGGTGTTTGTTATATTTTCTTTTTTCTTTTCTGAAAGGTGACCACGGCCCCATGTTCTCTGAAGCACGTCCCCGTGCCCAGCTGTCCAGTATATGTCTTTTCTTGCAGATTTTTTTCTTTACTTACACAAGAAAGCATGGAGGTGTGTTCCATGAAGCATGGAGGGAGGGGGTGTTTTGCTGTTTTCTTGGGTTTTCTTTTATTTTTCTTTGGATTTTCATTCGTTTCTTTGTTTGAGGCTTGGATTCACCTGAAAATACATTTTAAAATGACAAGTAGTCATTCGTACTATATTATACGATAGAAGTTTCAGCTTTTAGAGATTATTTGATGCAACAAAACTCAAATATGTTAGTAGTATACAAATCTTAACTAAAAATGAACAAAAACAAATAAAATATTATATAAAACATACAAGGGAAATATATATATTTATCATTATATCAATATACCTATATATTCTAATAAAAGAAAATAACTAGGGACACATGCCACTTGCAGATTCATTCCTAGCCTAAATTTCCCGCTCAAACTATTCTTGTATTTTTGTGAAAACATATTTATGTATGTGCAATCAAAACATATATGTCCATTGTTTAATTAAACAACTAATTAAGTAAATTCTACGGATTAAAAATATAAGGATATTTATGTCAATATAATCAATATATTAATGTCTTTAATGTAAATATATCTACCTTTTTTCATTAAATTAATTTATATACACTTTTGAGAGTTGGGGATGAATGTGATAAAATTTGATGAACGTTTTTTTTAGGTATAAGATAATAAACACAAGAAAAAAATTATGAATGAATAGTAAGTTTATTATCACATATTCATTCAACCTCCATGGATCTTTGAAGTTCTCATCCATTTCTTTAAGAGGTTTTTTTTGTACCCTAAAATGGTTCTCAAAGTTCTCAATTTAAAAAAGTTCTCTTAGTATCCTCATCATATCTATCTATATATATATATATATATATATATATATATATATATATATATATATATAATTGTCTACATTTGAAGTCCCCGCGTCGCTCCCCACCCCCTCCTCGTGCCACCAGATTGCTCCATTCATGAATATTGGGTTCTCATTCGTTTACCCTTTAAAATTCCGCGAGTCATGGGTAATATACATGGGTCTTGGTACCTAGATTAGATAAACGGGTTAGAACCTCTCATACCATTATATACATATTATAAACCAAATGTCTTTACACCCCCACCATTCATTACCTCTTCCTGACACCACCGTCTCCTCGCCCTTTACTTTGTTTATCTGGTAACATATGTAAATTAGGCCTACTAATTATCGTCGCATTCCTCGGTAACTCTATTTTATACTACATGACGGCGAACGGAGATGGTGTTGCCAATTGCCAGGTTCCGATTATCATCGGCTGTGGGTTCCGATTCCGAACCGTTGATGGCGGTGGTCTGGTGGTTCAGCGGTAGTCTCTTTCTACCACTGAACCCAGGTACGTTGAGCATCAGCCCTCTGTTTTTTCGGCACCAGTATTAGGTACGGCTATTAAGTTACAACTCCTAACATCATTCAATTCAGTTGTTAGGCATATGGTAATTAGTAATTGAGTATTTATAAACATGAATTGACGGATTTTAGGTGCTTTTGTCCATGTTCGGCCCTACTGTTAGAGGGTAATGTTTATAATGATTTCAACCAGTTATTTTTATTTTTTTTTTTGATTTGTTTGAGCGTATGATACCCTACATTCAGGTGTCCAAGACATTCCCAATGATGAATTTAATAATAATTCAAATAGACAAGATACTTCTACCCATCGGTCTCAGCAATCTAGAAATGACCATGTTACTGCTAAGAGTGGGGTTGATCATGTTTAGCAGCCAGGTAGTTCAGGGTCTGGTATTCGTTTTGGTAATTGAGAATTTCATAACTACAAATCACTCAAGTTAATTAAAAATCTAAGTTGTTTAAACTGAAGTTACCTATGTGAAAATCTAAAATAACGTGTGAAATAAATTTGTCAAGTTGTAAAACAAAAACTGAATCTACAACCCAAATTGAATAACCGAATAAGAATTCGATTTGGTCTTTGTTTTTTGGTTTAATTAGTTTCAAACGGAATAATAAACACTCTATAAATGGAATATGAATGCTCGGTTGTAACTTATATGTTGATGTGTTCAAATAAGAATTGAACATACATGTAAATTAGCTCAATTTAGTCTAGAAAGTAACAACATACATAAAGAAGTAAAGAACGTGCATATAGGCTCACAACATTAAAATGTTTAGGCTGCCAATTAGGAAAACAACAAAATACACCATTAGTTTGAAACAGTCAGTCCGGTCATTTATTAGTGTTACAGTAATGAATGTATATGTGAAAAAATTATAAGTGCACCATCTAAAATATGTTTCTGGTTTGAAGGTTTTCACTTAAGATAGCGGACAGTAAAACTGCAGCAAATGCTCTCTCTAAATGGGTGGTTTCAACTACAAAAAAAAAAAGATAATGTACCCGAAACGGAGGTATTGGAACAATGGTCGTCGGTGAAAGACCATTTGGATATCTCTGAAGATGAAACAACATCGACAATGTTGAAGTTCGCCAAAAATGAGTAAAACTACATTTTTGTGAGAAAAGACACGTTTTATGACGCTGGAACTTCAATTAGGAAAAATGGAAAGGTATATAGGTAACTTTGTTGGTTTGTTTTACCTTTGGATAAGTTATTTCTATTGCAATTTGCAACAATGGTATGATTACATGCATAATTTATTATAAATAAATAAAAAGAAAACAATCGCTTCCAGGTGCTACGTGTGACAGAAGGATCCCTAAATGTTGAAGTGTTAGACATGATAAAAAAATCTGATTTCATGAGCATGCTGATGATACTTTGAGAAGTGAGCAATAACTCCATATCATATACTAAAAGAAGGGGTGGTTTTCGACATTTTATCATTAATTGTTGGGCATGTTTTGTTACAAGGGCAAGTTTGGAATAAGTATTACCCTGCATCAATCTTAATCAGTCTGTCTGCAACAGGTTCAAAAAGTTAATATCTTAAGTAGTTGGTTTCTTACTTAACTGATGGAGGTCATAAATCATAAATGAATCAGTTATAACAAGAAGTGTATCTGATTGAGATTCGTTCATTGTACAGGTTTGGAAATTCGTTACACGTAGGCGATTAATTATCAACAAAATTTAAAATGTGATTTTAAGGCCAATTTTGATTATATGGTGAGTCACTTTACTTGGGTAGAATGCATGGAAGCATTAAACAAATATAGTGTCGGGGAAAAGAAAAAGCTGCCTAAGCATCCGATGATAATACAGAAGATAAAATCTGCAATTTGCCTCACTTAATATTTCCGGCTATTGATTTTAGGTCAGGGCGTTCAAGAAGTTAGAGGCAGCATTAAGGTGCCTTCTTTTCTTTTCTTTAATTTTGTTTTGGAATTTGAAATTGCTTCATTAATTTGCGAATCATTGTTGTCAGGCAAATGTATTTGATTCTGATAGCATATCCTGCATGCCAGGTGATTTTGAAATGCTTAATTGAAATGCTTAAGTGAACAATGATTTGTTATGAGGTTGTAGAATCAATTTATCTTGGAATGAAGAGCTGCATCATCGTTGGTTCCAATCAATTTTGTCAAGTATGTATTTGATTTTGATAATATTTATTTCATGTTAGGTTAGAATGTTAGAATTATTGATAAAGGTTAGAACGATTAAGATTATAGGTTATAGTTGCATATGACATGTGCATGACCTTAACCTAAGAGGACTATTTGGAAGGCAATTCTTATATCGTTATTTTGATTTAATTGTTAATTAGTCATCTATTTTAACCATTTTATATAATAAAGATATGTTTTGCTGCAGGTAAGTCGAGTTATGGAGAAAACAAAAAAGTTATGGCAATTCTTATATTATAGTAACCCGCGTGACATGCGAGGCTAAACTAGTGTGTGTGTGTATCTTAAATATATATATAAACGAAAGCTCCCTAAATTCTCTTAAGCCACCAGAATGCTTTACTTTTAAATGAAGACTTCTCATGCATTTGACCCGAATTCATGGGTATGGATCTCACCAAACCCAGATAGCCTGTAAACGGGTTATAACATCTCATTGTATTAAAAAATAATCTCATTAAATATTTAATATGAAAATCCTATAAAATAGGGATATACCAAAAATTAATATACATTTTTTTAAAAAGATATTATTTATAATTAAGAAAAAATTGTATACTAAAAAAAATAAGCAGGTCATGGGTCTCACTAGACCCCGATAGCTTTTAAACCGGGTATAACATATCATTTTTTATCATCAAATCCTAAATATAGTATTAACTTTCTTACAATAAATAAAATTTAAAATAATATATAAACATTATAAACGAATAACGTAAAAGAACATATGAGGATTTAAATAAATTACAATACATGTTGCGCGCAAAAAGAATAGGAAAAAGAAAGAAAAGAAAAGGAAAAGAAAAGAAAAACAATAGAACTACGAATCTTATATATTTGTGTGTGTGTGTAGGTTTAAGTTCAAGAAAAGAAATCAAATTATTGTGAGAAGTGCGAGAAATCATTTTAACCAATCATAATTTTTCTTTTTCCTTTTTATTTATTTTATTACAAGGGGTATATTATTAAGACTTAATTTTCATATTTTTAGTAAGTAATTATCATTTAGGAAAATTTGTATATTACTTTTTACATATACCAACCAAATCAGTTTTTCATTCGGTTCATTTGTACACACTTCAAAATTGTCATAGCATTAATTTTATTATTTAGTCATTTATCCCCAATAATAATTCTTAGAATCTGCCAATATTTACCATGATTTTTTTTGTTATAACTGATAATATTATTGTATTCTATGAGCTTGTGTAGGATGTTTAAAACTAGGTGTAGGTATTCAGATTCTAGCCATGTATGTGTTTTAATGGTTCTTTTAGAAAAATATTTAAAGTAGCAATTTCCATTTTGTTAAAATGCAATAATGATTTGCAGATCCCTACCGAACCTATACGTCGTAACATAATATTATTCAACTTAACACCTACACAACCTACCATTAATTAGATATATACTTAATTTGAAGATATATACATGTAATAGACAATTGACGAATAAACACCTGCACATAATATGTTATATATGCATATATATACTACACAACTCTACCTACACATAATGTAACATATACTACACAACCTACACATAACGTAAGATATACTACGCATAACATAATAAATACTACATAGCCTAATAGCATAATATATACTAAATGACCTACACATAACATAATATTACATATACAAAAATAATGCATAATTTACATATAAGTCCTACACATCTTATATATAACATAATATATATTATATTGTCTACCAGTGGCTGTGTATGTATAATAGAGGAAATGATTAAGGACAGTATTAAATATTGAACTAACGTTACTCTTGGATAAAAACCAACAGTAAGAATCCATTACAAAATTTTGTAATCAATGGTATGAATGCATTAGTTAAATAAGTATATTAAGCAAGGTTGAGCATAAAAATAGGAGTATATCAAGTATTTTAGGACATTATTTGAGAATAAAAAGGAACGGCTTCTTTGATTTAATTTGATTTAATTATGGATGCTTTCAAAAGACAAAAATAACCTTTTGTCTTAAAAACATGTTATAACAATACAAGTTACTTATTACAATTTTGTCATTTCTATTATAGACCATTGATTACACATGATCAATGGTCTAGATTGACTTCTTACTCTTCTTGTATTAAAGTGACCTCTTTCTTGAACCATCCTATATATATATATATATAAGAGAGAGAAATATGAATGGTTTCAAGCTAGCGTCTCAGGACGATAATAAAGAGTATTACAGCCTTACAAAAGATACAATCAGTCGTTAAATAACTCGCAAATGTTAACCCTTCAAACGAATACGACGAGCAATTATGTATGTCCCAAAGGACTTCTCGTGAATGTTTGGAGTATTTTTGTAAGTGATGATTGAGTTATACGACAAAGAGTTTTTGCGTAGGACGACTAGTCACGATGTTGCGCTGTTGTACAAAACCACACGAACAAGAATATCACCTTCTCGGGATTATAGGTAGCCATGAGTGTACGCATCTCATTTGGAAAATGTGTCCCATCAAGTTGTACGATCAATATATGAAAGGTGATCATGAATAACCTATGGTCATGGTCGAAGTGGTTACCTAATAAGATTTATGGATTTGTCATGCATTTGGTGGTCCGCTCAAATCAAACAACGAACAACGACATCATTGTTCTATAAAAATCTCCACTATTTCTCACTTAAAGGAATGTAACTACACCTGAGTGTCCATTTCATGTAAATGGACAATTATACAAACGGTGATACTATCTTAGTGATGGGATTCACCCTGCTTGGTCGATATATGTGAAACTGTTTTTCTATCCCATCGAGTTGAGTGTAAAGAGGTTCAAGGAGGCTCAAGATAGTTGGCAAGACAATTGTGGAGAGAGCTTTTGATGTTCTAAAGGGGAAATGGGGCATTCTTAGACCATCCATGCGGGCTATGACTGTAGACAATATTAGGAGAGTTGTGTATATGTGTGTTTTGTTGCACTGCATAATCATAAAGAACGATGGATATGCGATATCACCGATATACATAAAAAAAATCTGCAAGTCGAGCATGTTTTTGATGATACCGTCCTTCCAGAGTTGATGGATGACAATGCACATTACCGACTTAGATTTGATCTCGTGGCTCGTTTTCAAACTTCGAATCTACTGCATCTTGACTCGGACAAGGATTAGTAGTATATTTCTATTTACGTTTTCCTACGTTTAATGCTTTATTTGAATTTTGCAGTAATTTCCGGTTTAAATAAAGATTCAGTGGTTTTTTATGTTTAATTTTTTATTTTCGTGTTTTTAAAATTAAGATTAAAAAATAGGAGTACTTGAAAGTAGGGGTGAACAAGTTAACCGTCATAACCGATAACCGAACCATAGCCAACATAGCCGAACCGATTTTATCCGATAGCCAACATATCCAGTGGGTCGGTTTAACAAGTTTTTAGAAACCGTCAAATATGAGTTCGTTTTGGTTAGAGATAATTCCAAATCCACTATAACCGAACCAACCCGTTTATTTAATTAGAAGCGAGAAATGGGGTTTGGATTAGTTTGAGAGGAGGAATTTTGACTCTTTGGCTTCTAGTTGGGCGCTTCAAAATGTACCCTTAATTTTGCTTGATAATATTGATTCGTATTTAATGGTTACCATGTTAATCTTCACAAGCAAATCAATATGTCAGTTTGATATATTTGAATTTCATAATCATAAAGCCAATATGTTACCACTAAAAAAATATATATAATATATAACAACCACTCTCAAGTAACTCTCCAGAGATGAGCGATCATTTCACGGTTAAAGACGACGACTGATTTGACAGAGATGTTCTTTGTTCATTTGATTTTATTCTTTTTCTAAGCGTTTTTTTTGTTTTGGTTCACTGTTAGGCCAAATTTGCATTGGTTTGTTTATGGTTAATTAATTCATAACCGACTAGTTTTAACCTTAAACCCGATTAGCCAAAACCGTCATAACAGATCGGTTATGGTTATGATCATCCTATAACCGACATATCGGTTATGATTATAGGTTTAACCTAAAACCGTCCTAAACTGACATATGCACACCCATACAAGAAAGGAGTATTACCTGTGATTAAGTTGTTTTATTTCTTAAAAAAAATACACCACGTGATCAAACAAGCTCTCTGTCCTAAACACGTTTAAATTAAATTTTATAGTAATGAAGAGGTAGGTCCCAGCAGAGCCCAGTTGGACCCACAGGACTCACCTTGAAGAGAGACGTCTGCGCAGAAACCAACTGGATCCGCAGGACCCACCATGCTCAGAGACGTGACGTCCTTACGCGCAGTACGCAAGCTGTTCCCGCAGGAAATGCCTCCCAATGGTGAAGTACTCCGCCTGTTCCCGCAGCTGCGGATACAAGCCATCAGGGAAGGCCACCCGCGCAGCAAGGCTACACGCACAAGGCACTTAGCTCCCAATAATTCAGTAGTCACCTGAAGGAATGAGCAAAGCCGGGAACAATCCCGCACAAAGGCGGGAGGGGGAATACTCCCGCCCAAATGAGCCAGTCCGTACGATACTGGAAGATCTTTTGTACTGTACCTGACGAGGTATGGGCAAAAGATCTGACCAGAGATACGACAGCCCATTGACAACAGTATGGCGAGTAGCATGCTCATGTACTGTATGTCACTATTAGCCGCTACCTACTCACCAACTCCTGTCATACCACGTGCATAGCCTGCAGTTGGTGGAAAAGGAATAGTACACAGCAGGCCTGGTCACTGTCAGCCGCTGCCTACCCACCAACTACCAGCATGGCACGTGCGTAGGCCACAGTTGGTAGAACAGGAATACTATTCAACCGGCTATACCCTCTTGGAAACCTACCTTCGGCTATAAATACCCCAAATGGTATGATCATCTCATCTTATCTTGTATCTTACATCTTATACCTGATATCTGCTCTAGCAATCTCTTAATATACACTTATATTCAAGAGCAATCTAGTCTGATTCTCACGCCGGAGGGTGGTCACAATGAGGTACCCCCCCCCCCCCTTCTCAGTGACGAGCTCACGGTGTCTGTTTTGCAGGTTATCAGAAGAACCATCTTTGCCGGGTCTAACCCCTCGTGGGAAACATCTATTTAACCCCCAGATTATCCGTAATCTGCCCGGGGTCGATTAGTGTTTCTTCATTGGCGCCATCCGTGCATAAAAGCTAGAACTTCATTTCTTTTCAGTTTTTTCAAACTTCTGGAAAGATGGTTAAAGAAACTCCGGTAACCACAACCCCAGCTACTGAGGGGAATACCGGCGACTACACAGTTTTTACGAACACTACCCCGGTTACCCAAGCCGGGGCAAGTGCAGTAAATTTTACGAACACTACCCCAGTTACCCAAGCTGGGGCAAGTGCAGTAAATAATCGCTCACTGGGATTCACCGATACCGAGTTAGAGAGACAACGAACGAGGCTCTCCCGCCAAACACTCGATGAAGTTAAAGCGTGGGCGGAAGCACGTCAAAAAGAATTCCAAGCTGAGTTGGATGAACGCTTACGTTCACTCCAACAGCCTGAGGAATTCGGAGAGTACTGGGACAACGATTCGGAGGAATCCGATAGTGACGCAAACCCTCGTCATAGGGCGAAAGGGAAGCGTAAGGAAACGGACTCCCAACCGAGAAGGCGTTTTGGAGAAACCTTCAAACCAAAAAACGCAGGTGGAAACCCACGTGACTTCTCCAAAACCTTTACACCAACTGCTGCAAAGGCGGGAACGTCCAAATTTGCAAGGGACATTGCGGAAGCAATCGTCCCGAAAAGTGCCAAACAGATGTCCAACATCGGCACTTACGATAGTATATCTGATCCAGACGATCATTTGAACAGGTTCATAGCGGGGGCAACCGTCAGTAGTTGGACGGAACCTACGTGGTGTTACATGTTCCAAATGACGCTTGTTGGGGCAGCTAGAGCGTGGTTCGATCGTCTACCGGTCCACCACATCTACGATTGGGAAGACTTCCAGCAGAAATTTAGCCAACACTTCAGCCAACAAAGAAAGTATACTGAAGAGCAATGGACAATCCTCAAATGCATTCGAGAGGAAGATGAATCTTTGCCAGACTTCATCACTCGCTTCAACTCAAAGAAGCTAAGTCTGGGTAATATTAGCGAAGATCTTGTTCGCGCTGCTTTCATCCAGGGCGCGAACGACCCAGAGCTCATCCGCATGGGATGCCATCATGACAGCAGCTAAACGCTTTGCGGAAACGGAGAAGCAACTGGGTAGAGATCTCCCCCAGAGCACAAACCTCTACACCCAGAAAACAAGAGAAGACAACGTCCTTACCGCCCGACTAAACAAAAAGCGGAAGCTAGGCATTTGGCAGTCAAGGGTAAACTTTGACACCTCATCCGGCTTGCAACATCGGTTAGGCGGAAGGGATAACGTACAGTCGAACCAGAACTCCAGATGGACGCCACTCACCAAAAGCGTCACCGAGATATTCGCCACTGAGGAGCTCCCATGGCCAAAGGCTCCAATAATCCGACATCGTCACAATGCTGATCGGAGCAAATACTGTGACTTTCACAGGACAAAAGGCCACAACACTGAAGAATGCACAGACGTAAAGGACATCGTCGAAGCATTTGTCAGAGATGGGACGCTCGCACACCTCGTGGCGTAACGAACGCTGAGCAGGCTGATGCGTGTAGAACCCCAGCTGGGGAAAACACGAATAAAATTGCAGCTTCAATGCCGGAGACTACATACTGCGTAAACAACGAGATCCCGAACCAGGTGCATATCGGCTCGATGGCACTCCCATCACAACCACATGGAAGGGAGCTCAATTACACAGTTTGCATGTAGATCAATTCCAAATTTGTAAAGAAAAGGCCCAGAGCCACTTCTAATGGAAATGATTCTCCTTAGAACATCGACGCTGATGATTTTACATTTATACTTATGAACTTTTCACACGGATATGCCGGTCTTCACCGCATACATAAGTGTGAAAGAAGTCGTTGCGTGGGGAAGGCGGCAAAACCCGCATAAACCCAAAAAAAGGCAAACCTTCACGCAGGTCAGTTAAAGGTAAAGTTCAGTCATCCCACTAAATGAAAGTGCCGGTCTATCCGCACGAATCATGATAGAGGAAACTGAACACTAACCTATTAACAACCGCGCGTCGAACGGTTAATTTATTCAACACCGATATGCCGGTTTTCACCGCATAATTACGTGGAAAGTCGTTGCGTGGGGAAGGCGGCAAAACCCGCATAAACCCAAAAAACGGCAAACCTTCACGCAGGTCAGTTAAAGGTAAAGTTCAGTCATCCCACTAAATGAAAGTGCCGGTCTATCCGCACGAATCATGATAGAGGAAACTGAACACTAACCTATTAACAACCGCGCGTCGAACGGTTAATTTATTCAACACTGATGCCGGTACTCACCGCATAATTACGTGGAAAGTCGTTGCGTGGGGAAGGCGGCAAAACCCGCATAAACCCAAAAAACGGTAAACCTTCACGCAGGTTAGTCATAGGTAAACTTTGGTCATCCCACTAAATGAAAGTGCCGGTCCTAACCGCACAAATCATGAGAGGAAACCGAACCTATTGACAACCGCGCGTCGAACGGTTAACTTATTCTAAACACTTAGAAAATTTCTAAAAAGATGAGGAAAACTTCCACGCAGGTCAGATATAGGTAAAAGTTTAGCCATCCTACTAAGTGCAAGTGACGGTCTTACCCGCACAATCACGAACGAGGAAGCAAAACTTCAACCTATTATCTACCACGTTCAAAGGTTAACTTATTCTAAACACTTAGAAAATTTCAAAGGAAAAGATGAGGAAAACTTCCACGCAGGTCAGATATAGGTAAAGTTTAGCCATCCTACTAAGTGCAAGTGACGGTCTTATCCGCACAATCATGAAAGAGGACGCAAAACTTTAACTTATTATCTACCACGTTGAAAAGTTAAATTATCTAAGTACTAAAGAAATTGCTAAGTTAAATCAGAATATGCGTGAAATAAACAAGGCAAGGGATTGGCAAATAATCTTTATTCCATAGAAATTCAAATATTACAAAGATTGCTGGGTACATACTCGCATACAAAAGAAGCTATACAAAAATAAAAATCTACTCTAATGGTGGAAAGGGATCTTCAGGATCTAGCTTCAGGACCACTTCCACTTGGACCCGCACCATCAGTAGAGTGTGGCGGTTCAAGGAAAGCTTTAAGGATAGCTAGCCCATCATCAGCAGTGGCAACTTCGTTTACCTTCTCCACCACCGGATGCGGGAAGGCGGCATACTGATTCACTGCTTGGTCATATACAGCTTCAGTATCCACATCAAATAAAGGGAAGTTGGAAGGCGGGATGCCTTTCTCAACGAACCCTAGACCAAGCAGGAAGCCGGCCTTTTCCCCATCCTCATGAGAAGCGTTGAGGGCTGCGCTCATAGCATCGTCATAAGACGTATCCGTGAAGACCCGATGCACAACCTACAAAAAGAAAAAATACAAGTATCAAAACCTTTTCTATTTACAAAGAAAAGCGTAAAGACATTATGAAGTTAAGCTTACCTGAGACAACGCTTCTCGAAGAAGCCATTCCTTGGCAACCAGAGCCTCTTGGAGGGCGGCTTGAGCTTGGTTACGGGCGCGTTCGGCTTCACTTTTATTGAGGTTGGCAAGCAACACTTCCTTTGCAGCAGCCTCTTCAACGCCCTTTAGCTTCCGCTCAGTGTGGTCAAGCACGCCCCTCTGGTCCAAGATCTCTTGGAGCTTCTTGGCGTCTTCCATCGCCAATGCATCATGAGCCTGTTGGAGCGCCTCTAGTTTGGCTTTAAGTTCCTTATTCTCGAGGCGTAGATGCTCAGCAACAGCTTCAGCCTTGGTGGCCCTCTCGGTTGCGTTCCGTGCGGTTTCCTTAGCCAGCCGAAGCTGTTCGTTAACAGCTTGGGCAGCCTTGGAACGGGCCTCGAGACGGGCCTGAACATCAACCTCAAGGGCCTTGTAGGCCTTCTCCTTCTCCGCAGCCACTGCGGTAAGCCTCTTGTTCTCCTCCCGAACAGCCCGCGCCTGAGCTACTTCTTGAATACGAGCTGCTTTTAACTTGTCGTTTTCACGACAAAGCAGCTCGACGCGCGGCTGCATCCGGGCCAGGAGAATCCGAAGCTCATTGGTTAGCCTACCCTCCTGGTAGCTAGCCATTGCTTCCCCCAACGCACCACTGGGAGCTGCGTGACGAGCCCACTCCACGCACTCCACAGGCGTGCGAAGGGTTGTTCCTCGGCGGATGTTCCATCGTGGAACATACACTTCATTGGAATCCGACACTGCAAAAAACAAAAAGCAGTTTGGAAAAGATGATATATAAAAAGATCGGGATCTTTTGCGCCTCCGCATCCTTCCACACCCGGCTCATCCCGAGCATCACCATCCCGGACTCCGCAAAGCGGTAAACCGGAGATTGGACTCGGGAAATCTTTGAAAACCATTCCGCCTCCTGGTAGTTGGAGGCGTGAAGGCTGGGGAGTGCTTGCCCATTCTTGAACTTCATGGCAAGGGGGATGGCGCGAGCGGAGATATAAAAGAACTCCCGCTTCCATGAACGAAGACTGCGCTCGGTTGCGCAAATCTTCAAACTCTTGATCCGGGTTATCAGAGTATACCACCCCTGGATGCACTTCCAAGAGTAGAAGGTCATCAGGCGGTCGACGAAGGGCGCAACGCCCAGAATCCGGCACACCCACTCGAAGTGGCGAATCTTCGCGATCGCCATCGGGTGTACCTCGGTCAGGTGTACACCGTGCCTCTCCAGAACACGGTACACAAACTTCGTCAAGGGGAACCTAAGATTCCCATAGACAAAGAATGCGGCATATACCCCGATCTTGCCTCTGGGGGCATCATACACCGTCTGGTGAGGTTCAGGAAACTCAGGCTCGAAAGACTCGAGCATGAACTTCCTGACGATGTACTGATATAGATCGACAGGCAGAGCACACTGGCACTCGCCAGCAGTACTCTTGTCATCCTTGTCGGACGTGGATGACGGGTTCTCGACGTACACCCCAGCCTCCTCGGCTGTAGCCTCAAGATCGTGAGCAGAAGACATCTCGCAGGTATAAAAGAAGAGAACGATTTCAAGAGAATGCTCGACTGAAAAGGTGAGTATTCGCCGGAAATCGTTTTGAAGATGAAGAGAAAAGTGAGTGTGGATTACAAAGGACCCTCTCCCCCTTTATATACTAATCGCAATCAATGCGATGAATTTAATGCGAAAGAGAGAGAAATCGCAGGTGCAATGAAACTATGACACGTGGCAAAGAGCAAGCTGGCAACAGCTGTTGAAAGGACGCGTGCCATTAATTTCGCGGCCACGCGCCCGAAAAATCGCGCCCACGCGCCTGAAAAAGCGTCTGGAATGACCATGTACTGTCACGTCACCATAACTTCCTGCACGTCCTGACACAGTCAGAAGAAACCGTCGGACGACGTTTCAACAGTTTGGACTGTTCTTATCCTTTCACCAACTCTTCGAATTTCAAAATTTCAAAAAGATTCAAAAGTAAGCGGGAAAATACCCCTTACCTTGGCAACCAAGTAACTGTAAGACAGGTGCGAGTACAGTGTTAAGGCAAAACCCTTCACATACTTAGCACCTGCAGGGAATTGAAGCCAAGAATACCTCGGCGACCAAGTAACTATAAGACGAGTGCGGGTACAGTGTTAAGGCAAAAACCCTTCACATACTTAGCACCCGCAGGGAATTGACGCCAGGAATACCTTGGAAGTAAAGTAACCGTAAGACAAGTGCGGGTACAGTGTCAAGGCAAAACCCTTCACATACCTAGCGCTCCGCAGGGAATTGAAACCAAGAAGGATCTTCTGGGCAATGCTTGCGGAAACGGGAATAACATCCCCGCATAGCGGGAACGTCGAGAACTACATTGTTTGAAGCTTCAAGATGGAATTGGTGGTTTTAACATAATTGATCACTATGTTCAAAACTACCAAAACCTCATGGAGAATCCACACAAGTGTGACTCAACGCTCTTGACTTGCGAGGAGGTTACAGACCTACCCGCATCATACCCAAAGATCAAGCAGGAAAGTCGGGAATTTCTGCAAGTGACATAAGGACTTCCGCGGGAAGAATCCCCATGGAAAACCTTAAAACTAAACCCTTTTCAAAAACCCTTTGCTTAAGTCCAAAAGTTCACCTCACTTATTAAACACTCATGAGAAGAACATTGGACTGGGGGGACTTGAAGAGGTAGGTCCCAGCAGAGCCCAGTTGGACCCACAGGACTCACCTTGAAGAGAGACGTCTGCGCAGAAACCAACTGGATCCGCAGGACCCACCATGCTCAGAGACGTGACGTCCTTACGCGCAGTACGCAAGCTGTTCCCGCAGGAAATGCCTCCCAATGGTGAAGTACTCCGCCTGTTCCCGCAGCTGCGGATACAAGCCATCAGGGAAGGCCACCCGCGCAGCAAGGCTACACGCACAAGGCACTTAGCTCCCAATAATTCAGTAGTCACCTGAAGGAATGAGCAAAGCCGGGAACAATCCCGCACAAAGGCGGGAGGGGGAATACTCCCGCCCAAATGAGCCAGTCCGTACGATACTGGAAGATCTTTTGTACTGTACCTGACGAGGTATGGGCAAAAGATCTGACCAGAGATACGACAGCCCATTGACAACAGTATGGCGAGCAGCATGCTCTTGTACTGTATGTCACTATTAGCCGCTACCTACTCACCAACTCCTGTCATACCACGTGCATAGCCTGCAGTTGGTGGAAAAGGAATAGTACACAGCAGGCCTGGTCACTGTCAGCCGCTGCCTACCCACCAACTACCAGCATGGCACGTGCGTAGGCCACAGTTGGTAGAACAGGAATACTATTCAACCGGCTATACCCTCTTGGAAACCTACCTTCGGCTATAAATACCCCAAATGGTATGATCATCTCATCTTATCTTGTATCTTACATCTTATACCTGATATCTGCTCTAGCAATCTCTTAATATACACTTATATTCAAGAGCAATCTAGTCTGATTCTCACGCCGGAGGGTGGTCACAAGGAGGTACCCCCCCCTTCTCAGTGACGAGCTCACGGTGTCTGTTTTGCAGGTTATCAGAAGAACCATCTTTGCCGGGTCTAACCCCTCGTGGGAAACATCTATTTAACCCCCAGATTATCCGTAATCTGCCCGGGGTCGATTAGTGTTTCTTCGAGTAACTACCTAAAATATTCAAACTAAAATTATACCTTTACTTTTGAAAGCACGTGAAAAGAACATAAAAAATAAAATTTGATGCATTTGCAATTAAACACGTAACGCCAAATTTGCCTTTGTTACTTTGGATTATTTAGTAATTATTATAATTATAAGTCAGTCAAGCACATAGAATGACCATTGGAAACCAGTCTCCACACGAACACTTAAATAAAATAATAATAATAATAATAATAATAAACAAATACGTAATTCAGGATAAAGCAGGCAAACCAATCACAATATCAACTCGATCAGGCTACACCTTATTTGCCATTTTAATTGGCATAAATATTATACACCAAAGATATATATATATATATATATATATATATATATATATATATATATATATATATAGGGTTTGATATCATTTAAGAACTCTAAAAAGTTAAGAACTCTTTACAACCAAACATTTTTTTAAATTTTTTTTATATATTAACATTATTTAAGAGTCGTTTTATCATATTTATATAAAAAATTTTAGTACAAATTTTAATCAACAAGTTTACATATATGTAAAATTTATATACTAACAAATTTACATATGTGTAAAAAAACATAGATATGTATAAAAACTAATTTTCAAAATTGTAATCGTAAATATAGATATAAAAAATGATAAAACTACACTTAAATATTACTAACATACAAAAAAATTATAAAAAAACGTTTGTTTTCAAGGGTTCCTTCAAGTTCTTAAATAATTTAACAGTTCTGTAATGATACTAATCCTATATATATATATATATATATATATATATATATATATATATATATATATATATATATATATATATATATATATATATATATATATATATAATTTAACAATTCTGTAATGATACTCATCCTATATATATCATTTAAGAATTCTAAAAAAGTTAAGAACTACTAGAAACTCTATACAACCAAACATTTTTTAATTTTTTTTATATATTAACATTATATAAGAGTAGTTTTATCATATTTTATATAAAAAATTTTGATTACATATATTAATCACAAGTTTACATATGTGTAAAATTAATATACAGACAAATTTACATAAGTGTAAAACAAAACATAGATATGTATAAAAACTAATTTTCAAAACTGAACTCGTAAGTATAGATATAAAATATGATAAAGCTACACTCAAATAACATTAATATACAAATTTTTTTATAAAAAACGTTAGTTTTCAAGGGTTCCTTCAAGTTTTTAAATAATTTAACAGTTCTGTAATGATACTCATCCTATATAGAATGAGTATCATTACAGAACTCTGTTATATGTTTTTATATATAATTTAATAGAAACACACTATCTTGCAGTTGGATACTTCATTATCACACATATATGATTTTGGCTTGAATGTAGAGACCAACAAAAGATTACAAATACTTGCAGTCTTTGTCCCATAAATACTATTACTGCAAAAGTACATTTACTACCACTACAACTGCAAGCTTCTGCAAAATGAAACTATAAGTGGAAGAGAACTTTTTTTGAACAGCATAAGTGGAAAAGAACTACTTTGGTAATTTCAATTGGGGAAATTAAAAATAACAAATTGCATAAACATAATAATAGCAATGTGTTTAAAAAACCACTTTGGCTAGCTCAAGTGCCCAGCCAAATGATGGGTAAGAGCTTGATGTCGGTTGGCCTCTCAAGTTCGAATCTTGATGGCGACATGAGTTTTCTATTAGAGTGTCCCTTCCCAGAGAGCTTGCTCTTAGTGGGCGGACAACTCATGTCAAGTGACAGGGGGCTCGAAATTTTCTCGTGGAATGCCTAGCCAAACTCGGATGCCAAGCGTGGGCCCGGTTAAGACAACATAGTATTGACCCGAGTGGGACGGTTGGGGCTCTCTCCGAGAGCTGTGGCTGATTATTCAACCGCTATGAAAGTCACCGTTTAAAAAAAAAGCAATGTGTTTAAAAATCTTGTACCATTCTGGTCACAATAACTTTTTCTTTTCCTTTCACTCCAGTCAAAACGCGAAGATAACATTTGAGACTATCCATTGCGGACTTAACATAGCGCAACAAAATGATATTTCTAATAGCTAAACCGAAACAAAACTAAACAAGTAGAACGATGAAAATGGAACGAATACGTGAATACATTGCAATAGTATGTAGTTTAATAAAAGGGCGGTTTTCAGTTATTATTATTATCATCTTCATCATGACCTGGTTGATGTTCTTGGGGTGTCGGTCGTTTTCGTTTCTTCTTCTCGTAGCTAATTCCTCTAGCTTTCGATTGCGAATCTCGAACTTCTCGAAGGTAAAGTCTAACTGCTCGAGCACCAAACGGGTTCATCTCCGGCTGGCCGCCGTTTTCTTCATAAGCTGCCCGGAGACGACCAATCAAGGCATCCAGGCTGCCCCAGGCCTGACGAAGCGGACACGGGCAAGGGCAAGGTGGGTTCGGGTGGCCGTAGAACGGGCACACGGGTGTGTGAACTTTAGTCTTGCCAAACTGATCAAGATACCTGAGAAACTCGAGCACGTTGGCGCCACTACACCGGGAAAGAGTGAGTGGTGGCCGGTGGTTTTTGAGGTACTGGCAGAAGGTGTTCCAGTCACGGCGTTTCTGGTTCTCGTAGCGGCTGAGAGTCGGTTGAGAGCTAGACGAAGAAGAAGCCGGTAAAGGTAAATAATTAGGGTTAGGGTTTGGGTCATTGTTATCAGAAGGATCCATTGAATCTGGTACTGATTTGGGTTGCAATTAATTATTTTAAAGATCTAACTTGATCTCTCTCTAGGACATGATATATGTTTCTTTTTGTGGATTTTCTTTTATGTTGCTAGGGTTCCTTTTTAATAACAACAACAGTGATGAAACTGCTATATGGATTCCAACAAACAGATGACTAATGCTGAGGGGTGTGGGGGGCTCTAACGGGGGCGCGAGTGAGGGCTCCAGCCAATAATATTGTGATGTGTGGCCATTGATGGGATTTTGGAGGTTTTGAGTGAAAAGAACAGTGGATATATGGCAAGTTCTTGGGAAGACAAAACAAGGATGGGTTTGTGAGTTGTGACTTTGTGTTGTGAACCTTTTAAGATTCACATTGAGTTTCCTAAAAAAGGGCACACAATTACACCTATAACTGTAACTTAGTAAAAATGATACTCCTCAGACTTTCTATTTGTAACTTGATAGCAATCTTTTCTCTACATGAAAAGGTTTCCTAAAGATATATATGAACATTTAGAAGTTTCATATGATGAAGCAAGACAACAACAGAATAATTTATTTTGAACTTGTTAATATACCATGGAATTCTAGAAAAGGTTACCATCACCTTATTTTCAAAATATTCATATTCAAATTAAAAACAACATATATAACTTTTTTTAAGCAGATAATGTATAAAAAATATTTACAAGTATATAAACTTGTTTTGTCTTATTCCCGGCCACTATATATGAGGGGTTGTTTGGTAGATTTTAGAGCATTCATAAATGTGAAAGATGATTTTATTCACAAAATCCATATCATCACCATCCTATTCTATTTCATCTGCTTCTTTGTTTTCTTTCTCTTTTCTCTTCTTATTCTCATTCACAAAAGATTTTGTACGTGATTGTAATTACAAACACCTCTCTCTCTCTCTCTCTCTCTCTCTCTCTCTCTCTCTCTCTCTCATATGGACGTCTCAACTACAATGATGGACATTTATTTGTGGGTTTAGTTTGTAAATCCAAACACATACCACATAGGAGCATTAGAGATGCTTTTAGTTATTACATTAATAGACTGCCTTTGAATCAGGTAGAGATGGAATCTATTTGGTTAGACTTCTTAACATTTCATGAAACCTCTTAACATGTAGGTTTCATAAGCATGTTGAACCATTCAAAAATAACATTTTAATCGGTCAAATCTCTTAGTAATTTAGCATTACACAGCCACATAGAAGAATCATTCCATTTTCTTGGCCCTTTTGTATTGTTTCGACCAAACTCCTTTTTATTTATTGTAGTTTTAAATTATTTAAATTAAGCAAAGTTAGTTAAACCACTACATACTTTTAAAAGTTAGTTTTATGTTAATGATCTGTAGTCCAATTGGTTAGAGTAATGCACCCAAAGACTTTAATTTAAAAAAGGAGAGACATTGGAATCAAGTCCCACTTGAAAAAAAAGGGCTCAAGTTGGAAAGGGGTTTTCTCACCCATAGGTGGGTGTCCTTCTGAGAATGGAATAAAGATGAGCGGGCGGGTTAATGGCCCGCCATTGACTTGATTTGGTCGTTCTAAAACGGTTCACTGCCTAGGTGAATAATTTACAACTTTAAGTAATCGAATCACAACACATAGTCTTACAGTCTAAACTTAAAAAACGTAATAAAATAAAAATAGTGTGATAAGAGATTTGAGGCAAAGGAGAAAAACTCGTCTCTTGATTAATGTGTGTAAAAGCAGTTAAAGAATTCATATCTCAATTTATTTTTATTCATATAATTTAACTAGAATTTATCTTTATCCTAAATTTTGTTTGTTGTAAAAAAAACATTCACATCTCATTCCTTTTATATATTTATATTAAACTAAATGATACAATTTAAATTAACTTTTACAATTATTTTCCTCTATTCCACTCACAAAAGATTTATATTGAATGAATAGTGTGCTGGTAAATATATGAAATCACTATGTAACCTATCTGTCACATATCGATTAAAGGTGGCGAAACATGCCGGGGTGCAACGGATTGCCCATGAACAACAAGACACTATTAAAGTAACAATATTTAATCAACTCATTAATTTCATTCAATCACCAAAGTAACACATCTCGTTCATACAAATAAACATCAAGTACAATAAATAAATGTTGTTCATTCTTCTAATAACCTAGCGGTATCAAATAGAATAGCGTCTTCAAATCTCCAAATCAACCAAGTAATAAACCTGTAACATTGCATAAAATAAAAATAATATTTGTCAACACGAATATTGGTGAGCAATTTTTCATAGTTTTGAACAAAAAGTATATAATAGATGAAATCCACAACTCGTATATGGAACAATAAATAATAGCAGCAATTTAGATATGCAAATAGTAAATAGTTTGAGACACCTTTTTAAATGGTAACAACCAAATATGCTTGGATTAGATGCCCTATGCTATTAGCACGAGGCTAAAGTAGTTAGGGGTGCGTATTATCATACTTAAAAGTTTCATAGAGGCCAACCCGCCTTAAAACAATAAACATATAGCACGTAATCATGTAAGGCATATAACACCAAATCGAGCATTTATTTAAGTAACATATACTAAAGAGTTTGCGGGTTAAGACACAAGTATAAATCATTTGAGTTTGAATAAGTATGCAATATCACCTCCAAAATGTAAGATGGAAAACGGGGGATGAAAAGTACTCACGTTAACTAAGTAACTTGAAAGATTGATTTGTGATTAATCGGAGACCGGGTTAACGAGCAAAACCTAGATTAAACGGGTTGAGTTAGTAGGTAGTCTTGAAAGGGTTTAAAGTAAAACATAAGACAAGTAAAAAAAATAATTAAAGTCTAGGGTTTGAAATGTAAACATTTGAGAAATTAAAAAATGTTTCTTGAAAAATAAGTTTACCCAAAACTGGGTCTTGGTATTCCATTCATTAATATTACTTAACCTATGTTCAGTAACAAAGTGGGTTAATGCACTATTGCAAGAACCTTTGTTATATAAATACCAAAACGAGGTTTTAATCGAGTGTTCGGATTTGTCGATTCGAGTCTTGATAATTAACCAAACTCAAAGTCAACTTTCCAAAGTGATACATGTTATTAGCTAACTCAATAAAAATCAAAAGACTTAACAAAGTATATAGTTCTATTGTGAAGAACCGTAACGTCCGTTAAGCGAGTATTTGGTTTTACCGGTCTAAACTTGGTATGAGATCAAGTTGGATTCCGACACACCAAATATGTTGAGAAAATAATTTAAAATTAGTTTAAAATACATTCTTGAAGAAAATATGAGTTTCGATGGCCCCAAAACACACTTGTGTGTCTTAAGCAAATGAACTCGGTTTTGGTTTGGTCTCGGAATGATACTGAGGATGGTTGCCACATATCCAAATACCATAGAACTATAAAAAAGATTTTAAAAGTTAAAAAATGTTTATTTAACTATTTAAAACAAAACTAGTAAACAAGAGTTCGGTTTGGTTCGGTCTCAACTCGGGATAAAACCGAGGCTAAGGACCACCTACCCAAACACCATGCAACTTAATTAACATGAATTAGAAACTAAACTACTTAAACTTTACGCAAGACTAGTAAGCATTAAAAGAAATATAGTATAATCAAGGACTATAATGAGTCCTCCATGAAGCCTTGCTTTGTAGCGTATCACCTCACCCGACCATGGCCGGAGAAGGTGAAATCCGAAGGTAAAAAAGGGGTGCATATTATATATATGTTGTACCACAAGCTTAAGTAACAAAACAAAAATTAAAGAATGGTTCTTGATTGATTATTAAGAAACCTTGAAAATATGAAGTTGTGTTCTTTGTTTGGGAGAGAAAAGATGAGAAATGAACAAGGTGGAAGTGAAAGAGATGAGCTTGTTTATATAGATTATTGGTCAAGGTTCATTTCTATGTTTTATATCAAGACTTGCATGAGTTTAGATTGGTTAAACAAGCCAACAAAGCAAACAAAACAACAAAAAAATGAGTTATGGACTGCAGCCATCACTGGGCGCCGTGCGACCGGCCTTCTTCCTTGGCCATGCGACGCGGCGTGGTCAGGGGTGGGGTGGTCTGGTCCGGTTCGTTTCGGGTCATTTTAAACGTTTTAAAAGCCGTAAAAGGTGTTGTCAAAATCCGACAAGTATGAGATAATTATGTAACATAAAACCCATTATTTTATATTAATGAAAAATCCGGATTACAAATCGGGTCGGTTTACAATTCAAACATATATAAAAGTTAACCCAAAATTGACGAATGTCACACTATCCCCCCCCCCCTCATTCACACTCTATATATATATATATATGTGTGTATGTGTGTGTGTGTGTGTGGTTAGGATAAAAACTCACTTTGAGTTTTAAAAACTTTAGAAACTCATGCTTAACCACGTGTTTTTAATTAAACTTTAAATCGTGTGGTCCACAATTAAAGTTAATAAAAAAATATAAATGTAAAGTTACATTTTCTCTCCCCTGAAAAATATGTTTATAAGTTAAAATAAAATGTAAAAAAATTACGAAACAAATTTTTTTATTATTTATCGACATTTTGTATTAAATGTAACAACATATATTACATATGTAAAACGTACAAATAAAAAATAATGTTACATAGGATTTTCATGGGTTTTCCCAACTTAAAGGAGTTTTCATTATATACATGTCATGTGTGTGTGTGTATAGAAAGGTGTTAAAATAAAAATACATAATTTTGTAGAAAGAGTATGAATGACACAAAATTTAGAGTTAGGAAACTATGTAGTATAAATCCTTAATCCTATGAAACTATTTGGTATTTTAAAAACTATCAATCTCAACCACTAGATCATAGATCCAATGGCCTAGATTTATTCTTACTGTTGAGGATGAATAATTTGAGAACTTGTTGAGTTTTAATAACTTCATTATTAACCACACATTTAATTAAATAGGTTAGATTATATGGTTGAGATTAAATCTGATTAAAAATTATATATGAGAGAGAATACAGATGTATAGTGATTACACTAATTTAAACGTCCATTACACCTATTTAAAAAGTCGACTCGGTACATAAAAAATGTTGTAATTTTTCTACATAAATGTAACATACATATACTACATAATATATGTAAAAAATTTCAAACAAAAAATTGTTACGTTGAGTTTTTTGGTGTTTTCTTAAAATTTAAAGTGGTTCTCAAAAGAAATCAAATATATATATATATATACACACTGTTATAATAAAATAAAATAAATGTGACACGTGTTCGTTTGTGGTTAATTCTTACAGTTGTTTTTCCTCCAAAACTAATATATGACATAAATCAATAATTATTCATTTTTCTTTTACACACCATTTATATTTATATTAGTAATTAAATTATTAATTTTTCTTTTAAACTCTATTTATATTATATCTATACACTTTTATACAAATAATTATGTAAATACTCTATTAATGTATATTGTTAAAATATATTTCACAACATATTTTATGAAATCCAAAAATCTACAAACAAACCATGTTTATTAAATATTGAAAAGAATATAATTTAAATGCCATCATTAACATATTATACTATGTATATTGTTGAAGATTATAAATAAAAAAAACAAAAGAAAAAACACAAATATGTTTTCAAGTACATAGTAATTTTTTTAATCATTAAATTATAAATATATGCTTAAAAGTTGATCAATTTTTTAAAAATAAATCCATTTATCTATTGGGTTTTTTTGTACATTGCCATATAAATTTATAAATTATAAATATATGATTCAAATTTATCTATTTAATTTTTTGATTAATTTAGTAAACTATACATATATGTGTTAAATGTTAAGTATAGTATATACCAATCACTTTCAAATATAATAAAGTTTATCATATTTAGTTTCTTGGGTTTTTTTATCAATGATTGCTTCGAATTTTTGGTGAAACTTAAATTTGATTGTTACGGGTTGAATGTTGATAAATAGATCGTTTTGTACAAATTAACAACATTTGGCTCAAATTTGTTATTTGTAAAAAAAGGGTAATATGAATATTCTTTAAATTTTAAGAATGCAAATAGATTTATCGTCAAACTTGTTACGGGTTCAAAGTTTTGACTTAAAAACATAAAACAAATGAAAGTTAGAATTTTAAATGTGACTGAGTTTCGAATTTATTTTTAATGACATTTTTGGAAATAGTTAAAAGATTCAGGATTTTGCACATTGTGTACTTTTCACATGATCATTAAAATTTAAGAAAAATTGACAACCACTTCTGACATGCCACCTCCAAGCCTATCAATACTTTTAACTTTTATCAAATTACAAAAATTTGTGTCAGCGTCGATTTTTTCTTGAATAGTGATCAGAATGTTATATGTGAAGCATGCCGTACAAAATTATGCTCAAGTGAAACAAAGCATTCACAAAATTGAACAGGTTAACCCGTTATTTTTTGTCAATTGGCAAAGTTAAGAAGTCTCTTAGACTTATCAAAAACTTTTTCATGGTGTATGATGGAGGCCTAAGCATTGAAAAACGTGCCATGTTATATTTGGAGGCCCATGACCGTGCTTCCAAAGGCGGTCCACCAAAATGGGCATAACTTGGCCCATGAAGCTCCGTTTCAAGCTCATTACCAGTCAAATCGAAGCTTGAGACGAGGAGAACGTTGTGGCAAATGCCTATGGAAGTTTGGCCCCAGTCCGAAGCCCAAAAATGCCTCCTAAATAAAGTTATGGGCCTTTTTATGTTTTTTTGTCAGTTTTTGCATTTTTCATTTTGGGTTTGTGTTTCGCCCATGGCCTTTTTAGGGCCCATTTCATATTAGAAACTTAATTTATATGTTGGTTATGTAATTTGAATGGTCAGACTTGAATATTAGCAATAACTATTTTTCCCTTCAATTTCCTTGACCTTTGGGTGGGATTTAGGGGTTTTGGAAGTTCATCACGGGTATTCTTTGAATCAACGTGATTAGATCTTCATTTTAGTTTTACCGCTGCATCAGTTGGTATCAAATCCGAATTCTTAGCTCAAGTATGCCTCCAAGGAGACAGAGACCAATCGATGAGGTTTACGAACGAGTGTTGGAACAACGATTTATGGCGTGGGTGGACAACGATTGAATCAAGTGGTCGATCAACTCACTGATCAAATGGCTGACTTGATGAATCGTAGAAGGCCGGCCCCAGAAAATAGGGAGTTTGATAATCCATTTTTTGGTAATGATGGTTCGTCTTCCAAAGAAGGTTACGAGAGGGGACCAAGACAAGAATGTGGAGATGGCAACCAGCGTTGGGATGCTGAGATCCGTACTGATATCCCAGAATTTGATGGGACTAGTTTGGATCCGGAAGGGTTCATCGATTGGTTGGTTATAGTAGAATAGGTGTTTGAGTTCCGAGAGGTTCCTAAAAATAAGCGGGTATCTTTGATCGCTACCTGGCTACGTGGGAGGGCGTCAACATGGTGGCAACAATTGAAGATGACACGAAATACACTCGGGAAGTCACGGATCGTGACATGGGCCAAGATGAAAAAGTGTTTGCGGGATACTTTTTTACCTCACAACTTTCAACGGTTGATGTATCAACGTTTGCAGAATCTGAAACAGGGATCCAGATCGATTGATGAATATACGACCGAGTTTTATCATTTGGTTGCTCGTAATGATATTCAAGAAACCGATGAACAACTCGTTGCTCGGTACATTGGGGGTTTAAGGGTTCAGATCATGGCCTCTGTAAATCTTTTTGATCCTTTAACGGTCGCCGAGGCACACCAACGGGCGTTGGCTTTTGAAAAACAAAACCTTCGGGTGGGCGTTAGTATTCACCAGCCCCTGTTAGAGGAGATTCGGGATCGGGTGGTGGAGGACCTCGTGTCCTGCCTAGTCAGTAGAGGTCGGGGGTCAACAACACTAGGTCGACTTCTAAGGAGGCTAGTAGTAGCGGGGTGAAGTGTTTTAAATGTGGTGAGACTGGTCATCGGCAAGTTGACTGTAAACAGGCGGGTAAGAGGCATTTGTTTGTTGAATCTGACGATAAAGAATATGAAGAGTATGAAAAGGCCCTAGAGTATGAAGAAGAACCCGAGTATGAGGAAGAGTTTGTGACCGGTGATATGGGGGTGAACTTGGTGTTCAGGTGCTCATGTTATACACCAAAGGCTGATGGGGACGGTTGGCTTAAGCATAACATCTTCCATTCCACATGTACCATTCTGGGGAAGGTTTGCACGTCTGTTATCGATTCTGGAGGTTGTGACAATCTGATTTCTGAAGAGGTAGTCCAAATGTTGGCCTTGAAGACGGAGAGTCACCACAAGCCTTACAAGCTTCAATGGCTTAAAAAAGGGGGGGAGCCTTAACGGTCTCTAAGAAGGCCTTTGTTTCTTTTTCTATTGGGCCCACATATAAAGATGATGTTGTGTGTGATATGGTTCCTTTGGATGTGTGTCACTTGTTGTTGGGTAGACCTTGGGAGTATGATCGAAGTATAGAACATGACGGGCGGTCCAATTCTTATAGCTTCCTGTTTGGTGGAGTGAAGATAATGCTTGTTCCTAGAAAGTCCAAGCAGCTAGCTACAAAGCATTCGGGTAACCTGTTGACCATTAGTCAGTTTGAAGATGAGTTGGTGGAGACAGATAGTGTTTTTGTCTTGATAGGGAAACCAGTGCCTGAGGAAGTTGAGATTCCTGAAGCTATGATTCCTTTACTTGAGGAATATTCTGATGTTTCCCTGATGAATTGCTTGATGGGTTGCCACCTTTGCGTGACATCCAACATCTTATTGATTTGGAGCCCTGATGAATATTATCAATAACTATTTTCCTCTTCAATTTCCTCAACCTTTGGGTGGGATTTGGGGGCTTTGGAAGTTCATCACGGGTATTCTTTGAATCAACGTGATTCGATCTTCATTTTCGTTTTATCGTTGCATCAGTGTAGCTCAAAACTATTATTATAAGAGAAGTATTCTCCGAAATTGGTTCATAACCAAATTCCTTTCAATTATACATACATGATGCTGCGAATAAATTTTAAATTGACGGAGTTTTCATGTGTATGTTTTTGCGTGTGCATTATTTTTTTTATTAAGTTCATTTTTTTGGAAAAAAACCATTTTGTGAAATAAATAAAATCAGTTTATGTATAATTATACAAGCATAGATGTAATACATTTTTCTATATACATTATGTATCCCTTTATTTGGAATTTAATTATTTAAATCATCTCGTGTGTTACACGGGCTTTAAAGCTAGTATATATAATAAAATAAATTAAATGTGGACATTTGTTATCTTTTGGTTAATTGTCACAATTTTTTCCCTCCAACACTAAAATCTTAATTAATTAACCTTAATATATGTAATAAATCAATAATTATTCATTTTCCTTTTACACACTATTTATATTACATTTATATATTTTTATAAAAGTAAATATTAACATATTACTTTAGTATATATTCCAAAATACTTGAAGAAATCCAAAAATCAACAAAAAACCATGTTTGTCAAAGATTAAAAAGTACATAATTTCAAATGTTATCATTAACATATTGCACTATGTATATTGTAGAAGATTGTAGAGAAAAACAAAACTTGAATATGCTTTCATTTTATAAAGTAATTTTTTAATCATTAAACTATAAATATATGCTTAAAACACGATCCATTTTTTAAAAATCAATCAATTTATCTATTATTATAATTATTGTAAATTATCATATAAATTTTATAAATTATAAATATATGCTTTAAATCTACCATTTATTTTTTCGGTTAATTTAGTAAATTATATATATATATATGTGTGTGTGTGTGTGTGTGTTAAAATGTAAGGATAGTATATACCGATCACTTTCAAACATAAAAAAAGTTTATTATATTTGATTTCTTAGTTTTTTTATCAGGATTGTTTTGGGTTTTCTATGAAACTTAAATTCGATTATGGGTTAAAAGTTGGTAAATAGATTGTTTGGTACAATTTAACTAAATTTAGGTCAAAATATGTACTGGTCAAAAATGAGAAATCGGAGTATTTTTAAAAGATTGAGAATGCTAATAGATTTATCGTCAAATTTTTTACGCGTTCAAAGTTGAAAATAACAAATTGATGAAAGTAAGAATTTCAAAAATGATTCATGTTTCAAATTTATTTCAAGGCGTTTTTTGACATAATCAAAAACTCCAGGATTTAGAAAATTAATTATTTTTCTCTCAACTATTAAAATTTAAAAAAAATATTGTAAAAAGTTTTGCCATGCCACCCTCAAGCCTATCAATGTTTCTAACTTTTATTAAATTTAAAATATTTGTGTCAGCACTAACTTTTCCTTCAATAGTGATCAGTACGTAGTATTGAAAATGTCATGCAAAATATTCACAAAATTAAATGAGTTAACATGTTATTTTTTATGTTGTCATTATGACAAAGTCGAGAAACCCACTGAAACTTATCAAAATCTTTTTCATTATGTAGCTAAGTAAAACATAGTTCTTGAAGAACATCTGTCGTTACAATTTAATGTTCTCATTTCCTTCGATGGGTGGTAAATTGATAAATATACCAATAAATGTAACGCTCCTTCTGTATTTAGGCTGAGTGCTTATAACTACTATTACATGAGAAGTTTTATTCCTGAAATTGGTTTATAACTAAAACTCTTTCAATTATACATATAAAACATTGAGAATGAAAATAGAAATAGTGTTCTCGGGTATGTTTTTGCACGCGCATTTTTTTATTAAGTTATTTAAAAAAATCATTTTGTGATATAAATAAAATCATTATGTATACATAGCATAGATACAAGCATAGATGTAATACATTTTTTTTAAATACGTTATGTTATTATTTGTTTTACTTGTAATTTTATAATTTGGATTATCTCGTTTATGAAACCAGCTCTAAAACTAGTATATGTAATGTATTACCTTTTTGTTGGTTTTTTTTGAAATATATTTTTGAAATGTTTAATATTAAAAATGTATCATTGCTTTTTAATAATTTATCAGAATTTAGATTCCACGTTTGAAAATGAAGTGATTGGACATGACAGTGGTGTATGGTGCTTTCTTCATGCTTACGCTTCAGACTTCAGAATGCTTTCAAACAATCAATTCTTTGCATTGATTACTTCATTTGTTGAAGTGACAATTCTATTCTAATGACCAAATTGTCCCTTTTGATATGTCTATCAACAAATTGATTCTTGTTCTTATTTTATGTTGGGGATAATTTCCACAGTTTGTATACTCGAAACTCTAGTTTTGTAGTTTTGTGTCATCTCAAAATACGTCGGCAACGACTTGTTATTGTGCGGGACAACTTGTTTGTCTATCAAATGCGAAAAACGACATGTGCCACGACAAGAAACGAACCCTCAAAACACGTCGGTGTCACACCTAAACTCATGAAACGATGCATCCCGACCATTTTGTGTTTGAAGTTTAAGTTTAAATATTATATTATTATAATAAGTTTTAGTTTTTTTTGTAATGACGATTTTCTTGTATTTAGGCAAACACACTCTCCAAATTTGGAGAGCCCCGATGCCCCACTATGACCAGACTATGTGGTCTTAATCGGGTCCACGCTGGCTTCAGAGTTTGGCTTGGACGTTCCCCTGGGAAACCATACCGCCGACTGTCACTTGACAACCGTTATGCCTATGGCTGTTCACGAACCGAGCCGAACCGAACGCAGGCTTGCTCATACTTGGTTTGGTTTGAAACCGAGCGACTTGGTTTGGCTTGGTTTTGAACAAATTTTTTAATTTCAAATTTGTATAAGTAAAAATATTATTAATCCAAAACTTTTTACTTCAAAATGTCTAGACTTCCAACTTTTAAATGTCTGAACTAAAAGTTAACAAGAAAATATATATACAACGAGTAGCTAGAGTTTAAAATTGAACTTTAGAATCAACATAAAATAATAGAGAAATTTCAAAAACTTTAAAGAATACTTTATTTTTATATATATACCTAAAAAGTATGTATATAAATAATAAATAAAAATAATTCAAGCAAAAACGAACTGACCCGAACAGAGAGAGGCTTTGCTCGTGCTTGGTTTGTTTTTAAACCGGACCGAGCGAACGACTCACTTCCAAACCGAGCTGATCGAACGAGCAATATTCGAGCGAGCGGTGAATGGCCAGCAATTTGGACAGCCCTAATTGTGTCACCACAAGAGTAGAACTCTATTGTGTCACACACGATGGGACGAAAACCCAAGTGGGCTCAAGGTTCGAACTGGTAACCTTTGATAATGTCCACCCACCACCACAAGAGTAGAACTCTATTGCGTCACACATGGTGTGACGAAAACTCGGGTGGGCTCAGGGTTTGAACTGATAACATTTGACAATATCCACCCAAAAGTGACACAAGTGAGATTCGAACTTGGGTCTCCACTGGAGAACCCAAACCTCCTACCACTAGGCCACAAGTGAAATATAATTAGTTTAAGTTAAATATTGTTTTTTCTAACTTCTAAAATTTAAAAATTTACAAAATTCTAAATACAACATTAAGACGTGTTTATTTTTATCTGCACGCCAACATAAATTGTATTCATAAACGAGCCAAATTTATATCGATTGAGATAAATTTACATGGCTTAATTTTGAGTACAATAATTATAATTATTGGGAAAAGATCAAATACAATAATACCTTAACGTACAATAGGTACACGAATCCATTTTTTCACGAAATCGATCCATGAAATCACATCCCAACATCTCGGAATCGTCAATACATATCCAATTAATCATTGGTTTACTGAAAAAACAGTTTTGGGTGGTTAATCGATCAATTTTTCACCTTTTTTTCACGAAAACCGTTTTTGAGCGTTTTTTGAGCGTTTTAGGTTTTTGGCTGAGCGTTTAGGGTTTGGTTGAGCGTTTAGGGTTTGGTTGAGCGCTTTTTAGCGTTTTAGTTCTTTTGCCTTTGAGCATCACGCGTACCTCTCGTACGTTAAACCATTGTTTTAAAGTATCTCTACCCAATAATTATAATAGTATAATATTTAAACTTTAGACATAAACGGTCAGAGACGCATGGTTTAGTCGGGACACCGACGTGTTTCGAGGGTTTATTCCATGTTTGGTGACGTGTGTCATCTGCACATTTAATGGACACACAAGTCGTCCGGTCGTCACATACATGTTTTGAGTGGACAAAACTGATCATTCCAAGTTTAAACTTAATCTTTTACAAATACATTTTGGGAATTCTCCATTTATATTGTTATTATGTCATTTTCTATCATTTACTATTTAACTTGTGTCCATTTTGATGAGAAAATTATATGTTTATCGCTAACAAATTTTCTTATTGAGCAGATAGGGATTTGACCGTCCGATATAGTGTTGTAAAAATCACGACTAGTCACCGATTAATCCCCGACTAATCGCTAGTCCCCACTTCACTGATTAGTTTTGGGATAGTCGGCCAATTAATCGGTCAATGGTCAAATCCGACCAAAATTAACGGTTTTCGGTCAAATCAGGCCAAAATCGGCGGTTTCCAGCAAGATTCCGTAAAAAATCAGCGGTTTACAGCGAGATTCCGACCAAAATTGGCGGTTCCGCACGATATTTTCTACAAAAACTAACGATTTCAAGCGAGATTCCAGCCAAAATATGTTTGTGTATGTATAAAACTGATAATTACATATAGAAATTTGTGCGTGTATATATAAAACTGAAAATTATACATTAAAGTTCGATCTGATTAATCCCGACTAATCGCTAGTCCCCACCCCACCTCTCGACTAGCGACTAGCGATTTTTACAACACTGGTCCGACCATTCATTTGTTTTTTCCATTCATGTTTTTTTCTCAATAGATACTTAATAAGGGGAAAGTTAACGTACAAATGAAATTAACGTGTTAATAGTAAGACTCAAGTAAAATAATTATATATACAAGTATAGTAATTATATAATTAAATCATAGAGTAACATAGAGTTAATTAATTACTTTACGATATAATTGCATAACTACTTGATTTGTATATATAATTATTCTACTTGATTATCACAATTAATACCTTAATTTCATTTGTATTTGATCCAAACTCTACTCAATAATAAGTATAAGTAATAGGTTATAAGGATTTGTTTCTTTTCCGAACTCAAAAAAATAAATAATAATAAGTACATTTAGAAATTCTTAACAATAAAACATTTCTTTTTATTTTTTATATATTAACATTATTAAGAGTAGTTGTATCATATTTTATAAATATTGTTTTTATTACAAATATAAATCACATGTTTACACATGTGTAAAATTTATATAATAACAAATTTATATGTGTTAAAACTAATTTTTATAATTGTAATCGTAGATATAAATATAAAAAGATTAAACTACACTCATATAATATTAATATACAATTGTTAAAAAAATAGTTGTTAAAAGTTCTTAAATAATTTAAGTGTTAATATAATAAGGATAAATAAATGCTATAGTTTTTAAGAAAATTATTGGTTAAATAGTAAAAGTTTATATATTGACAGCGTATCATGCGAAAACACACGTTTTGGTGAATAATACTGTGTGTATTGTATATCTACCAAATTGTCAGACTTCTTTTAAGTTATGTGCAATTTATATCTTTATGTTGAAAGGCGCTTACATTGTTTAATATTTCTATCTTAAGTTTGACTCACATAACAATATTGTTCGATTTTATTTCATGGACGAGCAAATGACACTCAACTGTAGGGGCAAACCCACTGTAGTTTCTGGAAGGGTGGCCACTCAAAAAAGATTTTTAAGATAGTTATGTTTTTGTGTTGTTTGCATTTCCGGGGGAAGTTGAGGAAGACGACCTAAATTAAATACATTGCCCATCGTTAGAAACCTGACATATGATTGTAAATATAGAAACAAGATTTAATTCGGACCCTCCAAAAAGAAATGTTTTGGTATCGTGACCGGAAAATGAGCTCATTAATGAGAGAAATGATAGAATATTTAGAAAAATTGAAGAGTTGAAGAGAGAAATTTTGTAGGCGGCTAAAAATATTAAGTTAATAGAAGTTTTCTTAATTCATATATGTTGATTAAAAAGAAGTCTCAGTTAAGTGGCTATGTTTGATGTGTCCTCAGTTAGAAGGTTGCTGGAGGTCATATCCACGATAAACGAATAGGTGGGTATGGGGATAAGGAAGAAATGGCTTGGCATGGTATTTTTATTATCACTTGTTGAAGACTTTGAAAAGCTAAAAATAAGAAGTTGTTTTAAGCCAAATAGGCTAAAGATTGAGGATATTATTGGAGACATAAAGTTGGTAGGGTATTTATGGTTTATAAATAGGTCTAAATGTAATTCGGTTTCTTGGTCGAATTGGTATTTTTTAACTTAATATAAGTTTTGTAAATAGCCAGATCCTGACAAAGTAATTTCATAATCCTGAATTGATTTTTTGTTTAAGTCCAAATGAACACCGAATTTGATCTTAAGAATCCTTCAGTATTTTTAATTTAGGATTTCTTACTAATTTTTCTCTTATTACTATTTAATATTTATTTTAACTTAGGACAAAACAAAAGGAACAAAACATATTCTCCGTAATTCTCCTAGTTATTTTATGAAAACACGTACCACGTTGGTTTAGTGAATAATCCATTTTTCAAGAAATTACGGCTACTATATTCTATTCATCAACGTGAAGAAGCATCATATTTTCGAATTAAATACTGGACACAAACTTTTCTTGAAGTGATCAAATATTTTATTAAAATATCACAAAGATATTACTTTTACATTTATGCTCCCATTAGACCATCCGCGCAGCGGATGGGGTCTCTTTTGGGGAGCGGTGAGTGGCAAACACCGTCGTGGGACGCCAGCAGAGGATGGGTGGTGATAGTTCGGGCAATAGAATGGCCGGCGCGTTTGAAGCCCCTCTCACACACACATGCATATATATATATATATATATATATATATATATATATATATATATAGGGGAGGGTTATACTAAAAATAAATAGTTTTCTAGGAAGACTAGGAATAAATTATAGCTATTCGATCATGTTAATCAATGGTTGAGATTTAAAATTATCAATAACCGATATAGTTTCCTAGAATTATTCTTTTATCATTATAACCGACATAGTTTCCTAGAATTGTTCTTTCACTATCATTTGTAGTGCCAAATGTCAAAATTTTGTTGGTTCTTACCATTCTTAGGAAACTCCTTATTCTTATTTGAACCATTTTCTATATATATATATATATATATATATATATATATATATATAGCCTTTGGGGTTAAACCATAGCGGGGCGCCTTGCGCCTTTGGTTGGGGATTCGATGCTCACGATGCTTACGTGGCGCTGACGTGTTACCGTGGAGGGGCTTTGAAGCCCCTCACCATAGCAGATGGTCTTAGTGAATCACTATTAAAAAATTAAACATTGTTTTAGAGTTTTTTTTACCAAACTAGTGTAGTTAGAAAAAAATATTTATCGTGATGTAGTTTGAAAAATATTTACTAAAATAATGTTTTTTTTTGAAATTTATTTGTCTCTCTCTTATATTAATTAGATAAACTTAAGTCTCATTTTATTATTTATTCTCTAAAATATAAATCTAACACTTCTTTTTTATTTTGTTTTAAAGAGCTTTTAGTGTGATGTTTCATATATGGATGCAGCCGGCTATTAAGAAACAAACTTTTATTTTTAGTTTGGTATAAAACTTTTTATTCTAAAATCTAAACTGTAATAAACTAATTAAATAATAAAACGGCTATTAAGAAACAAACTTTTATTTTTAGTTTGGTATAAAACTTTTTATTCTAAAATCTAAACTGTAATAAACTAATTAAATAATAATCACTAACAAGTTATCCACCCATTCTCTGACTAGTACAAAAGATAAATGGTATATTTGGTTGGAAATAATGGAATGAAGATGGAATAGAATGAGAGAAGAAATGAAATGAACAAGGGAATGAAATAGATTATTATTATTCCATTGTCTTGTTTGGTTAACATATGGAAATGAAATAAATAATTACCTTATGTTGTTTGGTATCCAAGAAAAATTGTAGGAATAAAATAAAAATAATAAAAATATTCTTATCCCAAAATATATTCTTTTTACAAAAAAAAAAAAAAAAAACTGATATAGCAACCGTGGTGGTAGCTCCGGCGACGAAAATGGTGGCGGTGGTGGTTAACGGAGGTTGTGGTGGTGGGGGTGGCTGTAGTAGCATTGGGAGTGATGGCGATGGTAAGGTGGTGGTCAGACAGCGACAGTAGTGGTGGCGGTTATGGTCAGGTGGCGGTGGTAGCGCTAGTGGTGGTGACGACGGTGACGGTCAGGTGGTGGTGGTGGCGATGGTGACGGTGACTGTCAGGTGGTGGTGGTGGTTGTTGTTAGGTGGTGATAGTGTTGAGAAAGTAGGGTAAGGGAGGAATGGAATGAAAAAAAAAGAAGGGGGGTGGGAAGAAATGGTTTTGATGGAATGAGATTCTATGTGTAATGGATGATTCCATTCCATCGAGTAACCAAACTTCACGTTGTTCATTTCCAGGTAATAAATCATTCCATTCCCCTGTCATTCCTACATACCAAACGTTACCAAATAGCCTTAAATTGTTACAAAAAAAAAACTAACAACCATCAACAACCATTACCCATGAGCCCAAATTAGAGAAGGCCCATTAGGTAATGAACACAACGCCCTATAACATCAGACTTGGCATCTAAGCTTTCCATCTGCATATCCGTGTTCACTCCCCTATTTTCCATCGCGAACACGTAGTGACACAAGGCGTTAAAATGTTTGTGCTCCACAACGACGAGGCGGTGTAGGTTCCCAGCCGGATCTACACTAGATATCTCGTTCTACGTAGGTGCGGAATCCCTATGTAAGACGTTACGAGCGTAGAAGACGATACGAGTTAACACAATCGAACACACGTTACAATAAACAAATACTCGTTATATTGCAACCTTAAACACGTGATATCAATCACTGATTACAGGACTCTCTGACTCGTAAACCCGAATAATAAAACTCCTTATTGTTATTGATTAAGCCGTAACCTAATCAATATATAACACGACAACTTCGCCTGGCATGTTCAGGCGAAGTTGTCCCTAACTTCGCTTGTCTAACAAGTTCGCCTATATCAGCGAACTTGTTAGCTAACTTCGCTTACATCAAATACAAAACATTACAAACTCGATTACAGACACTAGACACTGAACTACTGACATCATGCACCAACAGGCGGTTTAAGAGATCATGTATAATGATCTCGTAAGCTTCCACCCTCTCTTCGAGAGAGGTGAGTCGCTCGCATTCGATGGGGTCGTGCGCCATGGTGGTGGTGGGGCCACAGTCGGGGGGGGGGGGCAACGGTGGAGGTATTCGCCTCATTGTCAGTCCGGGAGCGCTTTCGAGAGTACACCTTAAGAGGTGCGACTCTCGAACTCGCCTCCAGATGGCTCGAGGCGACCTCGGTGCTTGTCTCAGAATCAGTCAATATCACATGCGGTGGTGCTATCTGAAAAGCATATTAATTAAAGTTAGTAATAAATAATTAAGCATATATATATATATATATATATATATATATATATATATATATATATATATATATATATACCTTCTAGCTTCGCGAGACGGAAAAAGAGCGTGTGTTGAATAGTCGGTTATAGTTTAGAAAATTTTAAATTTTCAAATTCTCTATAATGATTGGCTCTGATACCAACTTTTGTCACACCCCGAAAACCTTAATCTAGGCAGCGTAAGATGTTGACTAAGTCGTTCGGGTTTTGACAGATGCCGATAGCCAATCATAATAAAGCAAAATATTTTCATAATAAAAGCTTGAATTTATATAAAAGGTATTCTTTTATTACATAATCAGAGTTTACACGTGCTACACCCACGGTTTATTACATGTCCAGTTTCCACTTTTATTCAAACACACTAGCAACTCTTTTTCCATGCCTCCTTAAAGCCATTACTTACCTGAAAAGCATATTAAAACGAATGTTAACACGAATGTTGGCGAGTTCTCTTTATTCAAAAATAATCCATATATATATATATATATTATGAAAGTATGGCAAACGAAAATTCAATAGAAGTCATCATAAAAATCATAGTAAACAACACTTTATCAATCTATCATGAACATAGTAAACGAATACTTATAAATCTCATCATATAATGGTTCCACGACCATCCTTGTCATAATTTATTACCATAAGCAACAGTAGTATTCTTTCCTTACCGTTCTTTTAACATGGTAATTAAATCTTTAAAAATTCACAATAATCGAACTTGCCATAAAAACATAGCATTTTATCTTTTAAACAAATCGTATTGTTGTAGACGAGCCAAGAATACAACAAATGTATGACTATCAAAATTGATAACTCGAAACGTACCATACTCAAAATATTCTCACTTTTAATCCAACGCGATTGGAAGTGGGGGCCGTCACCCCGATAAATATACCAACTTTTTTGTTCCCTAGTTAATTCGGTTAACAATTATTTAGCCAATTGTTGACTCATCCCACCTTTTACACGGTTTGTAAAATAAAATACTTTTTAAAACTTCAATAAAATCGATAAAAGAATATGTTTTCCCCAAAACACAATAAAACATTTCATTTAAAAAACGAGGGGGTTTTTAGAGAAACTCATAGTCGAAGCTTTTCGTCCAAAATCGCGTGTCCCATATTAGTACACGTTTGTTAATAAAACTTGGTTAGAGTTTTAGTTTCTTAAAATCTTTTATTTATTAATCTTAGTCTAATGACCACATAAGTACATGAACACATAATTCCTATCTAAAAAGTTAACAAGTAAGTACAATTCGGGTTTCGTTAATTATCGTTTTAAGAACTAATTTATTACTAAAATATATATAATTAAATAAGTGATAAAAATAAAAAAAATATGTTAAAGTTTTAGTTTCTGGAAATTTTTAAGAAATGTTTTAAAAAGAATCGGTCGACTATTCACATAAAATATTACTTTTAAATCCTTGAAAACACTTGTTACATATATATTAGTTACGTTTTAGAAATTAATTTACAGAAATATGTTATTTTTCATTTTAGTTAACATTTTCTTAAAATAGCAAGTTTTCACGTTTTCGTGTCGGTTTTCGCGACACGAACCGTTTAGGACCAGGTTTTGTTATCTTGTCCGCCTTTCATATATTAACTTATGCTATACATGAGTATTTTACAACTTTAGGGGTTGCTCTAAAACAATCCTTAATTGTCGTATTGGTTCGCGTTTAAAAGCCGATTTTTTGACCGTTAAAGTTACCGACAAGTAAAATAAACCAAATAGTCCACATCAATTATCCATATGAATTAAATATACATTATAACATATAAACTCACTATTATTTCCAGATTTGATCACATAATTTCATATTGCACATTTCAATCAATTTAGGCTCCTAAATTCATCACTTAGCTTTACTAATAATGGTAATAATCAAATTTAGCAAAATATAACATAAAAAGCATCATCATAGCATCCAAAATTCTAGATCTTTGTCATTATCATGGTCTTCGCAATAAGCCAAACTTTCACTTTTCAAATATATTTCTTATTCCTTTTAGAATGTACTAACATGCATGCCTAATCATGCATGCTTATTTTAAATCAAATCACCAAGCATATGATCATTTCTATCATCATCAAATCATCTCATCATACATGCACAAGTTCAAGTGTTTCATCATTAACTAATCAACTTATGAATTTTCTAAGTGCTCAATCAACAAAGTTTCCTATTATAGCAACTTTTAATTATTATAATTCTATCTAATCCAAGCTTACAATTATGATCAAGTATGATTCTGGTTTATCTCATTCAACTAGTTTGACATGGTTTATTGCAACCTATTGTTTTATTCAAATTTTGATTTTTCTATTATTCAAGTTACAAAGTTTCTATTTCTAACAAGTAGGTGACAAGTAATTCATACAACAATTCAATAGACACGTTGATGATGTTTTCTATCATAATTCAAGTTAGTAACTCATCATCTATCAAAATCATATATGTTAAGTATTCATATCAAAATCAAAGATTCAACTATGCATCTAACAAAGTTTACTTATTTAGCAGTTTAACAATTTTTAACAATGAACTTTAAGCATTGTTTTCAAACTAATAGATTAGGAATTCTCTAACATACAACCTATTATCAATTTATATCTCTAATTTCATCAATCACCAATAATCATCAATTTATCCAAGTTTATCCAAGAATCCCTAAATTGCAATATTTCAAATTCATAAACAAGCGCTTGCCAATTTCAATTTCAATACTTGCAACTCAATAGATTATGTTTTTATTATCAATCTCATTGATCATCAATCACCTAAAGGCCATCCTAACATCAAAATTATTGATCAATTTCATCCATAATTTCACCTAATTATCCAATATCTAAGTTTAATCAACAATAACATCTTTAATCAATTTCAACAATCCAAATGTGATCTTTAAGATGAATGCATGCATGTATGTGAGGGTTTAACACTTCCCCTTACTCATGCATACATGCATATGACCCACACGCACACACACACACATGCATCCACAATTTTCAATCTCCAAGATCAATCTCAACCCAAGAACACATAATTTTATCTATCTATACATAGAAGTCAACCTATAACTACAACTTACTTGGGTTTTTGATGATCCTAAGATGATGAAATGGATGATTCTTGTGTGTGTGATGCTTCATTCCACTTGGATTTTCCTCCTAGTTTTCCAAACTTCACCTTGGATCTTGATCATACTTGTGAGTGTTTAGTGATTTTTGAATTTGAATGGTGAATGTGCGTGTGCGGTGTGTGCCGTAATATAGAGAGAGTGGAGAGGGAATAGGATTGATGAGTTGGGTGTTAGATTGTTATGTGGGTTATCTATTGTGTTTACAACACATTAAGGCTATATCACGAGGTAATGCTTGGATATTTGAGGTGGTGTTATACGATTGGGAGAAACAAAGGTGGAAGGGGTGAGGTGGCACAAGGGGGGCCGGCCAGGGGGGGGGGGTGAAGGTGAAGGGTTGGGTTATAATGTAATAGTTTGGTGATTCGGTTTAATGTATTGCGAGTTTAGGATAATCAATTGGATCCCGTTTTTAGTAATTTTTATCAGACTTTGAACGAAATCAAATTCCTGACAGTATAGACTATAGAAACTATTTTTTTGAAAATAGTTTCTGTCGGGTCAAATCGGTTTCTTGTACTGACTTTCGTTTGCTTAGTTTTCAGTTTTTGCGAATCGAGCCTTCTAACATTATATTTATACATTATCTCTAGTGTTTTAAAATATATTTTAAATTTTCGAGGTCATTTAATCATATTAGTGATTTATTTATTGTAACGATTCCGACGAAACCAGGTATACCCTAACCGGTAGACGTTAGTTACGTCACATGTAATGTCGGGTACACGAGTTACCATGGTAATTATACGAGAATACATGGTTCATTGTATTGATTGTACGTGAATATATAATTCACCGTATTGATTTTGCGATCAAACGATCGATAGTTATTGAAACCCGAATGAATCGAGGGTTCAATTATAGACGAGATATATGATATTTAGTGATGTTACGAAGTATTAAAGCTTCGGGATAAATGGATTATAGCACAGAAAAAGGATTTCGATTTAATAGTACGTCGGTACGTTAAACGAAACCTTTAATACCAATCCGAGTAAGAGACGATCGATCAAGCCGAAAAAGATGCGTAATAACTAATACTATGATGTTTTAAGTTAATAAATGTCATGGTTTAAGTTTTTAAATCGGTTTTATAAAAATTTAAATTTTAGGCCGAAAAACGACCGTTTTGGCCTCGTTTTAAGCCGAATTAAACATTTAACCGAGAAACGAACTGAACCAGATTATCCAAAACATTATCCGGATTGTGGAAATCCAAATGTGTGGCTAGTATTGGAGAGGTGGGTCCCACCCCACCCCTCCTTAGTTCCGATCGGCCCAAGGGGGGTCTTCCCCATTCTCATTTCTTTTTTCTTCACCAAATTATCCACATCCATCTCTTCCTCTCAAGATTATGATCCAAAACCGAGGTTTCGTAGCAAGAACAACGAGGTAAAGATCGAGTTATATTCGTTTTCATCTTCGTTTCTTGAATTTAATTGCAAGAAAATGAGGTTTCAATGATGGAAACCGATTCTTGGAGGATCAAGTGATGTATACAAGTTATACAAAGGATCTTGGTCCAAGAAATGAGTTAAACGAGTCAAAAACGATTTTTTACGGTTAAATCTTTGTTTTTAGGATCATAACCGTAACCATGAAAGAAATGGCTTGATCGTGAGTGTAACTTGCTTGGTATTGTGGTATGTTGTTTGTAGATTCTGTAATTAGTGGTAGACAAGGCGGAAAGATGAGTTTGTAGCTTGTAGTGGCGGAAAACGAAAGGTATATTCGGTTATGTTCGGTTATGAGTTTTTGGGACAGATTGTTGATGGTTTAGAGTTGGGTCATGAAATTTTACAGGGATGTTCTAGACATGAATATAAGAGTTCTGTGAATTTTTGGTAATTTTTGGATAAAGGATGAATATTTGGTGAATTTAATGCTCGGTTTTGGCAAAAAATGGTGAAAAATAGCTAAACATCATGAAAAATTCTGGACAATTTAAGATAAGCTTTTTATATCATGTATAAGTCACACAAAAAATTTGAGGTCCATTGGAGAAGTCTAAGTAGGCTTTTCGGTTAAACGAGTTCTACGGATTTCTAGCTCGGTTTTGGTAAAAAGGGGATGTAAAAGAAGATTTTGGTTCTGGAAAAATTACAGGGGACTATGTGGATGGCAGGGGACATCCAGGAAAAATTTGGGATTTTTCTAAGATCGTTTGATATTTACGACATATTTAGTGTTTAAATGGTGTTTAAAAATAGATAAATAAATTTTAAATATAAGAATTAATTCTGGAAATATTTTTATAAAATTACCCACTGTTAAAAAGTGATTTGGGCAAAATTTCAAGATCCAAGAGTAAAGGATAATTAATCGTGCTAATTATCAAACTTTTAAAGTTAAAACGCGTAAACCGGTAAAGTTCGCATAAGCGAGCTGACTGGTGTATAAAAACCTTAAAAATGGACTATTTTCATATAATTGAGTTAAACAAGTAAAAATGAATCATCCGAAAATAAGTCGGATGATTTGGGTATTTTTAACCGATTTTAACGGTTTCCGGTACGCCAAAGACGGAAACGAGTCCCGCGGCCAATCGGGACGTCTAAACCGAGCTATAATTTCACATTTTAAATTAAATTATCAGACAACCACTATTTTCGAGTCGTGTGTGACCAAACTCATTTTTGAAACATAAAACGAATATTCGTGCTAGAAATTGTGAAATTGAAATTGTGACCATGGAACTCTAAACGATTAAAAACGAATTACCCACTGTTAAAACGAGAAAACGATTAATAGAAATTGTGACCATGGAACTCTAAACGACATCACAATCTGAGTCCGGAGAAGTATTTCTGGGTTAACATTGCCCCCGGAACAGGTACAGTATTGGGTTAACAGTGTCCCCAGATGTACCAATTGATAAGATTAAAGATTATATAACCAATAATTGTATAATAACGATCGTAGGGATCATATTACAGATTGGACGTGTTAATTGATAATGATTGTTGTTACCTGCTTGCATGTGCTAAGGTGAGTTTTCACGAGCCCCTTTTACTGAACTGTTTTAAATATTTTCCCGGGGCGGAAAGCATGTTTTTATCAAAGTGTTTAAGTACATGTTGATCGCATGGAAATGAACGTATTTATATAATGTTTATTGTACGGGAATCGTACGGTAATGAATTAAGATGGTAATTGTCTGAGTTGCTAACAGTGTAAGGCCCGAAACAGTGTTCTGGGGTAACCGAGTTCCCAGGGGTTATTAAATGTGTTCTGGGGTAACCGAGTTTCCAGAGGTTATTAAATGTGTTTCTGGGGTAACAGAGTTCCAGAGGTTATTCAATATGTTTCTGGGTTAACAGTGTCCCCAGAGGTTATTAGATATGTTTCTGGGTTAACAGTGTCCCCAGGGGTAATTTGATGTGTTTCTGGGGTAACAGAGTTCCCAGAGGTTATTGGAAGTATTCTGGGGTAACGGAGTTCCCGGAGGTTAATCGATATGTTTTGGGATTAACGGAGTTCTCACTTGTGGGCTCAGCATAATTACATCGATAATATTATCTTATGATATGGATTTATCATGGTTTACTCAAATTGTGAAACTCACCAACTATTCGTAGTTGACCCGTTTTCTCACATGCTTTTCAGGTACAACTAAGATAAAGTGATTGATTACGTGCTAAGTGCTTGATGTGTGTAAGGTTTGCGTGCTGGACGTTAGGATACATTATAGCAGATAGAATTATGAACCGTATTGTATGATGTGTGTATCACCTAGACGGAAATGAAAAATGAGATAATGTAATTTTGAAGTATATTAATGCATTCGGTTTTCTTTATAAACAATGTGGTTGATATCAGAGGTGTCTGTCGCATCCCGTTTACGTTTCCGCTGCGGTTGCGGGGTGTTACAGAACTTGGTATCAGAGCCATTGGTTATAAAAGAATTAGGATGTCTTTAAAAGATACCTAAAATATAACCAGTAGCTCAAGTGTTATAGGATCTGAATATCAACTAATGATTTATAGTGACGAGGTCTGGATGAACTTGGATGGACAAGTGAGTTATTATGGTCCGGAACATAATAACAGACTTGTCCGCACGAGGGAATTCAGGGGAATGTCGCGGGGTACATTAATAGGTAAAAATGGCAACATATGTGTACAGTATATAATATTATTTATATGTGCTAATGTGTATATATATATATACGTGTGCATATCTTGTGGGTTCAAGTATTCGGAAATAAGACCCGGATAAGGAACCGGGGGATGTGATAATAAAAAGTACCGAGGATACTGAAATTTCTAGGGCATCGGTTGGTGATAAGTCGGACTTATCGGGTTATAGTTATGATGGTACCAAATCAAATCTCCCGTTTGACATTAACCAGAAATATCTAGTAACCGTCACTCCCAACCAAAATTGATGAATCCCTTACCCTACCAACATCGGTACCGTATATCCTAATAACCCCAGATGCTCACCCGAACCGTCGACCCTCACGTACGAACGGATCCGTACCTGAACCCATTCTTATTCCAAAAACAAAAAAATAAAATAAAAAATTTGATAATAAATGAGCAGATAAAGATATATATATTTCTATATATATATATGTGTTTCTCACTCTCAAGCATATGAGTCATACTACCCCCAGATCGGAAATTACCAATTTTAGCGAACCTAGAACGTCTGAGAACATTGACTGAGCAAGTGATAGAGTTTCCCATAATAGTAATTGATAATATTTGAGGGCAAACCATGTAGCGCAATTACCTTGAACCTTGCAACTCCCTATGTTATCCTTACATCCGTTAGATGCCTATACCCATGTATACTCTAATAGAATGATTACCTATACACAAAGAGGTGTTGGAATCATTATAGCATAATTGGTTATTCGTTCGTAGGTGGTATACCGCGTATACCGGTAATACGAATAGACACGGATATTACAACTCCGTGGTACGTAATCGTTTGATGCTCACGGTGAGCATGTATCGGTTATGCTGACATGCAGAAGGATTTTGAAATCATGAATATTAAACATTGATCTTTGTTGAGAAAGGTCTACATGTCAGTTGGTGACAAGGGTTATGAAACATATTTAAACGTTAACCGATGTCATTTTAAGTCCATATGTTATTATATTGGTGGGACATATATACTAGATGCCGGTATGTGTAATATATGTGATAATATTTGGTGTGTATGTGTACCTGTTGTTATGATTAAGCTGGGAACGAGTTATATGGTGAGATTAGTATTGATTACTGCGTACGGGATGAGTACGGCAGAATGACATAAAAAGAGTAACTCCAATGATGGAGATTGATATGATTCAGTTGATTGCTCAAGGATAGCAGATGATGATACCGAATGTAGTATCACAGATCACTGCTAGTGTTGATGCAAATGTGAATGCAGAATTATAGATCGAGCAATCACATGATTATGAATATTTCAATTCTTAGTGGTATTACTAAGAGTGATAACGTCCCACCGAATGCCATTATGACTACAAGTATTAGTTATATACTAAACATGAATAGTAGTCGTAATGAATTAGATCCGGTATGAAGGATATGTTTGTTGTTTGTGGTAAGGAAATTATTAATAGTTTACTGATGGTAAAGGGAGGAATAGATTAGCGAGTGGATGGAAAAGATCGAAATGGTTAAGGATATTGGTAAGAGTCTAAAATATTGTGTAGTGAAATATGCTACAGATATGTTGGTTGATTATGTTGTATCGTGATGGAACACGATGGTACAAAAATATTAGTTGGAAAATTATTACTCAGATGATATGGTCAGGATTTAAAATTCTTGTGCTAGAGCATTTTTATTCGAGTAATTAAACTCAGAGATTGGAAACTGAGCTATGAAAGATAGAAATGTTGTGTGCTGATCACTTAGAACGCGCAAATCGTTTGAAGGAATTGTCATGTCTGGTAACATGGCTAATTACTTCTGAAACAAAGCAAAGTGAGTGCTAGATTGGGGACTAACTCCATCGATAAGGAGTATAGTCAACCCTGTAAAATATATACAACCTTTGGAAGGGTTGTGGCACAAGCCAGCATTGATATATTTGACTTTATGGGAAGCGGAATGGAAGAAAGTTAGGTGAGACGTCGAGTGTTAAAGAAGGGAAATGATAAAGGTATAGTGCAAGATAGACTTGTGAATAAGTAGGTATGTCCTACAACCCAGAATTATACTAAGACTAGTTCTGGTGTGAAACCATGAACCGCATAAAGGGTCCTTCCCTGAATGTGGAAAATATATGGTTATCGGCAGGAAGAAGAATGTCGAGTGATAGTGGGCCACAGGTGTAGTAAAGATGGACGTAATGCCCCAATTGTAGAACCAATTGAAGCCTTGTGAACCGGCAACCCCCAACCCATCCCTGTACGACCACTCCGAACCCAACAACTTCAATAACAATCCACCCAAAGAAATCAATTTATGCCAAACAGTTGTACTTGCTATGAATGTGGCAGTACCGAACGTTTCAAAAGAAATTGCCCAAAGTTGAACCAAGGTGTCGTTGGAAGATGAACCTCATGAAAAGCATCAACCTCTGATCAAGCAAGGAGCCGTGCTTTTGTGAGTAATTTGAATAAAGCACGTCATGATCCAAAGGTGGTGTTAAGTATGTTGTAGTTTTAAATCAATATGCTTCAGTGATATTTTTTACGGTCGTCGATAGAAGTTAGTTCCTGCTAACCTCCTATCATTTGGAAAGATACCGATTAGTGAAACTATAGAACCCTATACTGTAGAATCGCTAACGGTAAATCCCTAATGGTTAACTAAATTGTTCGGAATTGTCCTATTATTCTGAACGATTAACCTTTCCTTATTGACCTACGATCAGTAAAGTAAAGAAGTGTTGACGTAATAGTTAGCATGGATTGGCTAACTCAACATGAAGCTGAAATCAAATATGAAAAGAAGATGATTAGAAGATCTCCTTCGGACGATGAAGCGATTTGATACGGAGAAAAGTGTACGGTATTATATTACCACTCTAATCTCATCTTGAGATGTTATAATATTTACGACAGGAAGACGTGGTGTATTTGACAAACGCGATTGCCAAAGTAATTAAAAGAAAACATATAGAAGATATCCCTATGGTACGCGAATTTCCACAAGCTTTTCCTAGAAGAACTTCCTGGATTACCGCCAACCCGACAGGTCGAATTCAGAATCGATTTAATGTCTCAAGCTGGCCCTGTTGCTAAAGCATCTTATCGACTTGCACCAACTGAAATGCAAGAATTATTGGATAAGGTTTTATACGACCTAGTTAGTCACCATGGGGTGCACCAGTTTTAATTGGGAAATGAAGGACGGAAGTGTTAGGATATGTGTGATTAGGGAGAATTGAATAAAGTGACGATCAAGAATAGGTATTCACTTCTTCGAAGTAGATGATCTGTTTAACCAACTGCAAAGGGCGATTTATCTTTAGAAAATTGATCTTAGATATAGTTATCACCAAATGAAAAATCCAAGTGGAGGACGTTGCAACAACAGCGTTTCGGACTCGTACGGCCATTGTGAATTCTTATTCATGCCGTTCAGGCTAACAAATGTGCCGGCAGTGTTCATGGAACTCATGAACCTGGTCTGTAAACTTTATTTTGACAAATTTGTCATAGCATTCATTGATAATATTTTGATATATTTGCAACATAAAGAAGAGCACGAACGACGTTTAAGGAAAATTATGGAAGTGTTAAAGCAAGATGAGCTATACGCGAAGTTTTCGAAATGTGATTTTGAATAAAGAGGGCATAATCCCTTGGTCATGTTGTAAAGCAACAAGGATTACGCAAAGATCCAAATAAGATAGAAACCGTTAAAATTGTACCAAGCGCCGATTTTAAGTCTCCCCGATAGAGACGATGGTTTTGTCGCGTATTGTGACACATCGCGTAAAGGGGTAGGATGCGTGTTGACGCAGTATATTAAGGTTATAACCTATGCTTCCCGACAGTAAAAGTACACGAGTAAAATTACACTACTCACGACTTAGAACTGGGAGCGGTTATCTATGCACTTAAAATGTGGAGACATTGTCTCTACGATACGAAGTGCACCATCTTCACCGATCATAAAAGTTTGCAGCACCTATTTGATCAGAAGGAACTGAATATGAAGCAACGAAGATGGGCCGAGTCGTTAAGCGATTATGACTGTGACATCCGTTATCATCCTGGCAAGGCTAACGTCGTAGCCGATGCCTTGATGTAGGAAAGATCGAGTTAAGCCATTGAGAGTGCGAGCGTTCGGGATGATAGCCCAGTCGAATCTTTCGTACCTGATTCGAGTCGCTCAACGTGAGGCGTTGAGAGAGGAACAATTGGAAAAGGAGGAACTTTACGGCAATGAAAAGAATTTCGAACAACGCGTGGACGAAATTCTCTACTTCAAAAATCGGGTTCAGATCCCGACCCTCCATGACCTTAGTGAATTAATCATGGACGAAGCGCATAGATCGAAATATTCCATACGTCCGGGATTGGATTGGACTATTGATGATACGAATATCTGAAAAGATTTTGTTAATGACCGAGAGTGGAGAAAGATATGGTTACGTATGTTGGTAAAAATTTAAGTTATGCAAGAGATAAGGCTGCATACCGAAAACCCTTGGGAACGCCACAATGACAGAAAATTCGCCAATGATAGTGGGGATAAATTACATTGGATTTCGGGATGCAAATTCCCAAGATATATCAAAGGCATGAGGAAAATTGGGTAATCGCGGATCGATTAACCAATCCTCGCATTTCATTCCAATCTATGACGATTACGACAATGAATTCTCGCCCAAATTCATGATGTTGAAATGGTAACTCGTCGTGGAGTACCATTTTCAATGATCTCAGATCGAAATAGTCATCCTACTTCCATTATTGGAAGAAGGGGAAGGAAGCATCGAGAGCTTGAAGCTTCCTATGGGTGAAGCAGTTATCTCCAATTTGTTAAATTGAAAATGGGCGTCGATCGAGCCATAAGATTTGAATTGACCCGAGAAACAATCAATCGGATTTATAATATTTAAGGTAAGTTGAAAGCAGCGCGAGATTGGCAAAGGATTTATGCCAACATTCAAAGGAAACCATTGTCACTGGAAAGAGGTGACAAGGTATTTTTAAGGCATCACCTTAGAGAGGTGATATGAGGTTTGGCAAAACCGAAAATAACTCCGTAATATATTGGACCTCATGAAAGTATTTCCATGATTGGTCATTTAGTTTATCGATTAAAGTACTCCAGAGGCTAAGTACTATACGTGATGTTTTGCCATGTATACGGCAACGAAAGTACTAGTAATAGAGGTACTCATAGAAGACATGTTTGATATCATAACTAATTCCGTAATGATAGTAGACGGGAAAACTAAACAGTTTGGACATACCAAGCTTTATTAATTAAGATTAAGAGGAATTCACAGCGAGGACCAGATTATACTTGGTAACGCGAGGATGAATTCTGAAGGAAACCCCCCCCCCCATCTTTCTCTCGAAAGGAGATTGTGGGCGTGTAAAATTTCGGGGACGAAATTTCTTAACGGGGGGAGAATGTAACGATTCCGACGAAACCAGGTATACCCTAACCGGTAGACGTTATTTACGTCACATGTAATGTCGGGTACACGAGTTACCATGTTAATTATACGAGAATACATGGTTCATTGTATTGATTGTACGTGAATATATAATTCACCGTATTGATTTTGCGATCAAACGATCGATAGTTATTGAAACCCGAATGAATCGAGGGTTCAATTATAGACGAGATATATGATATTTAGTGATGTTACGAAGTATTAAAGCTTCGGGATAAATGGATTATAGCACAGAAAAAGGATTTCGATTTAATAGTACGTCGGTACGTTAAACGAAACCTTTAATACCAATCCGAGTAAGAGACGATCGATCAAGCCGAAAAAGATGCGTAATAACTAATACTATGATGTTTTAAGTTAATAAATGTCATGGTTTAAGTTTTTAAATCGGTTTTATAAAAATTTAAATTTTAGGCCGAAAAACGACCGTTTTGGCCTCGTTTTAAGCCGAATTAAACATTTAACCGAGAAACGAACTGAACCAGATTATCCAAAACATTATCTGGATTGTGGAAATCCAAATGTGTGGCTAGTATTGGAGAGGTGGGTCCCACCCCACCCCTCCTTAGTTCGATCGGCCCAAGGGGGGTCTTCCCCATTCTCATTTCTTTTTTCTTCACCAAATTATCCACATCCATCTCTTCCTCTCAAGATTATGATCCAAAACCGAGGTTTCGTAGCAAGAACAACGAGGTAAATATCGAGTTATATTCGTTTTCATCTTCGTTTCTTGAATTTAATTGCAAGAAAATGAGGTTTCAATGATGGAAACCGATTCTTGGAGGATCAAGTGATGTATACAAGTTATACAAAGGATCTTGGTCCAAGAAATGAGTTAAACGAGTCAAAAACGATTTTTTACGGTTAAATCTTTGTTTTTAGGATCATAACCGTAACCATGAAAGAAATGGCTTGATCGTGAGTGTAACTTGCTTGGTATTGTGGTATGTTGTTTGTAGATTCTGTAATTAGTGGTAGACAAGGCGGAAAGATGAGTTTGTAGCTTGTAGTGGCGGAAAACGAAAGGTATATTCGGTTATGTTCGGTTATGAGTTTTTGGGACAGATTGTTGATGGTTTAGAGTTGGGTCATGAAATTTTACAGGGATGTTCTAGACATGAATATAAGAGTTCTGTGAATTTTTGGTAATTTTTGGATAAAGGATGAATATTTGGTGAATTTAATGCTCGGTTTTGGCAAAAAATGGTGAAAAATAGCTAAACATCATGAAAAATTCTGGACAATTTAAGATAAGCTTTTTATATCATGTATAAGTCACACAAAAAATTTGAGGTCCATTGGAGAAGTCTAAGTAGGCTTTTCGGTTAAACGAGTTCTACGGATTTCTAGCTCGGTTTTGGTAAAAAGGGGATGTAAAAGAAGATTTTGGTTCTGGAAAAATTACAGGGGACTATGTGGATGGCAGGGGACATCCAGGAAATATTTGGGATTTTTCTAAGATCGTTTGATATTTACGACATATTTAGTGTTTAAATGGTGTTTAAAAATAGATAAATAAATTTTAAATATAAGAATTAATTCTGGAAATATTTTTATAAAATTACCCACTGTTAAAAAGTGATTTGGGCAAAATTTCAAGATCCAAGAGTAAAGGATAATTAATCGTGCTAATTATCAAACTTTTAAAGTTAAAACGCGTAAACCGGTAAAGTTCGCATAAGCGAGCTGACTGGTGTATAAAAACCTTAAAAATGGACTATTTTCATATAATTGAGTTAAACAAGTAAAAATGAATCATCCGAAAATAAGTCGGATGATTTGGGTATTTTTAACCGATTCTAACGGTTTCCGGTACGCCAAAGACGGAAACGAGTCCCGCGGCCAATCGGGACGTCTAAACCGAGCTATAATTTCACATTTTAAATTAAATTATCAGACAACCACTATTTTCGAGTCGTGTGTGACCAAACTCATTTTTGAAACATAAAACGAATATTCGTGCTAGGCACGCAAAACGAGAAAACGATTAATAGAAATTGTGACCATGGAACTCTAAACGACATCACAATCTGAGTCCGGAGAAGTATTTCTGGGTTAACATTGCCCCCGGAACAGGTACAGTACTGGGTTAACAGTGTCCCCAGATGTACCGATTGATAAGATTAAAGATTATATAACCAATAATTGTATAATAACGATCGTAGGGATCGTATTACAGATTGGACGTGTTAATTGATAATGATTGTTGTTACCTGCTTGCATGTGCTAAGGTGAGTTTTCACGAGCCCCTTTTACTGAACTGTTTTAAATATTTTCCTGGGGCGGAAAGCATGTTTTTATCAAAGTGTTTAAGTACATGCTGATCGCATGGAAATGAACGTATTTATATAATGTTTATTGTACAGGAATCGTACGGTAATGAATTAAGATGGTAATTGTCTGAGTTGCTAACAGTGTAAGGCCCGAAACAGTGTTCTGGGGTAACCGAGTTCCCAGGGGTTATTAAATGTGTTCTGGGGTAACCGAGTTCCCAGAGGTTATTAAATGTGTTTCTGGGGTAACAGAGTTCCCAGAGGTTATTAAATATGTTTCTGGGTTAACAGTGTCCCCAGAGGTTATTAGATATGTTTCTGGGTTAACAGTGTCCCCAGGGGTAATTTGATGTGTTTCTGGGGTAACAGAGTTCCCAGAGGTTATTGGAAGTATTCTGGGGTAACGGAGTTCCCGGAGGTTAATCGATATGTTTTGGGATTAACGGAGTTCTCACTTGTGGGCTCAGCATAATTACATCGATAATATTATCTTATGATATGGATTTATCATGGTTTACTCAAATTGTGAAACTCACCAACTATTCGTAGTTGACCCGTTTTCTCACATGCTTTTCAGGTACAACTAAGATAAAGTGATTGATTACGTGCTAAGTGCTTGATGTGTGTAAGGTTTGCGTGCTGGACGTTAGGATACATTATAGCAGATAGGATTATGAACCGTATTGTATGATGTGTGTATCACCTAGATGGAAATGAAAAATGAGATAATGTAATTTTGAAGTATATTAATGCATTTGGTTTTCTTTATAAACAATGTGGTTGATATCAGAGGTGTCTGTCGCATCCCGTTTACGTTTCCGCTGCGGTTGCGGGGTGTTACATTTATTTTCTGGACTGCTGCCCGAGGTTATTCCACGTAATGCTTGTTACGTGGCGAAATTTGGACTTTTTGTTGACTTTGCAAGATCTTGGATCTTAATAAGGAAAGAATTTATTCATATAATGATAGTTTATTTCTAATCATTGTTACATTAGCGATAATTTTTTGCCAAGTGTTAAAGACACTTGACGGAATTCAACGAATTAGGAGACACTTTCTTAATTTGTCTCAAATAGAGGGTTTTGTATTTTGTTTTCCCTTTATGTCTTGTACTGTATACGCCGCGGATAGGTCTATACGCGACGAATAAGGTACACTACAATATGTGAAAATCAAATCAGACTGTAACCTCACTACTACAAAACGTATACATTAGAAGTGGTTTGATAATTTGTTTTGAAGTGGTGACTTTAAAAACCGCTTCTAGGAAGTAAAAAACTAGTCAACACAAGCATCTTCTGTGGTAGTGCCTCATACCTTATACGCCGAGTATAGGTCTATACGCGACGTATTGGGTCAATGTGGAATTATTGAGCCTTCCGGCTCCCCTCCTTTCTCTCAATATATTACAAACACAAGACACATCACTCACAACACACAAACACATATATACTCAAGTAGAAAAAAAGAAGATATATTTTTGTGTGGCACTTTCTCTCTATATATCACAAGAAAAACACATTGAATACATAATCGGCATAACAACCTTACCAACAGCCGTCATACCAGCTACCGATTTTTGGAGCCCAGTCTTCGTACGAGCTACCGACAGAGGGTCCATATTACAGAAACTAGTCTTCGTAACAGTGACATGTAAAAGATACCATTCAAGAGGCTGACACTCTAATGACAAAGAAGGAGAAGATGATAATGACGATGATGATTACATACGCGAGGTGGCAGTTTCATATGTAACGGATAATGTATAACACAATATGTTTTGTTTAACATGTTATTATGCCTTTTGAACATGCTTTAAAAGTGAGCGTATACCTGTTTCAGTTTTATTCATTCTCGTAATGATTTGGAGGATTGGGCTAAGAAGAAGGAAGTTAGCATGGCTGTGTTATCATGGTCCAACTGTCAAGGAACAAAAGTGTGGAGCTTGCATGTAATCGTTGAGGGGAACTCAAACTTAAGGCCATGGTGAGGCATATCAGGAGTATTAAAAAGTGCTGCCCATTTGAACTTGTCGGGTGGAGGTGATTGTTGGAAGCTGGAGGTAGTCAACAAGACACACAACCACGTTTTGGTTGACTTTGAGGAGGGTCACAAGCCTCAAAGAAAAATGACCAAAGAGGAATTTGATCTGATTGCGACGTTACACCAGTAGGGGGTGAGGCCGAGTAAAATTAAGTCAGCCTTACGGGGTTATTTTCCTAATAAAAAATGTATTATTAAGCACATATATAACACAATGAGGATCATTAAATTTCAAAATAAAATTGGCAATGCCCCTAAGAAGGTAGTTGAAAACCTTCCAAATTTTACTAATTAAAACGAATATTTGTAATATTTATTAATGTTTTAATAAACCAAATGCAGGTACTTGAAAATTTTCTCCATAACAATGATTTCATGTTTCACAGCTAGGAGAATCCTTCCACCAATAGGACGAAGGATGTTTTCTTCTGTCATAAGAAGTCATACACAATGCGGAGTGTATTCCCTGATGTTTTGTTGATTGACACGACGTACAATACCAACATGTATAAGTAGTTGGTTGTTGAGTTTGTTGGCGTAATGTCGACATCGAAGTCATTTTGTATTGCACACGCATTTATAATTAGGGAACAGGAGGGTAACTTCATGTGGGCCCTCGAGCGACTTAAAGGAATGCTCGAAGATTGTAAGGAAATGCGTCTGATCTTGACTGACAGGGACCTAGACCTGATGAACTTGTGTGACATAGTCTTCCCAAGTGCTACTAAAAACCTATGAAGGTGGCACATCACAGAGAACATAAAGAAAAAGTGTAAGAGACTTTATCGGGCAAATATCTTTAATGACTTCGCATACTGCTGGAAGGTACTGTCACACCCCAACCTACGACGGAAATGAGAGGGCGTGAGCTGATTGCTCACAGCTCACAAAGTACTATCATGCAAAATTAAAAAATGATAATATTTATTATTCCAATTCAAATAATCCAACGAATTTCAAACAACCAAAATTTATGATTCCATAAAAAGAACAAGTAAGGACAAAATAAAATTTAAGTTATGGATTCTTAAACAAACTTGGTAATCATATCACACGATGGCCTGTATATGCGTTAAAAATACAATAATTTTGTCAACGCTAGGTTGAGTTAGTAAACATCAGATTTTGTGATTATATAATAATAAATAAAAGTGCAAACTGTGTAAAGTGAGATAAGAAATTTAACAAATGAGCAAGTAAATAAGTTGTCGAGAAGTGTGATGCCAGATGAACTGGGCGATGGCTATTACAACGGTCCAGACAAATAAGCAAGTAAGTAAGTTGTCGATAAGCGCAATGCCAGATGAACTGGGCGATGACTATTACGACGTTTCAACCAAATAAGCAAATAAGCATATAACACATTAGGCATAAATTGGTATACACACATGAATAACAGTTGCAGTTGAGTATTAAATAATATTAAAATAATTAGAACGCATATGTCCCCAAAATAGTAAAAAAAGAGTTAAAAACAGGGAATGATTACTCACTTAGTAAATAAGCAAGGTTGGAATATGATAAATGTAAGGTCCAAGACGGATCTTTCATTTATGGTATCAACAGATCTAGGTGTTGGTGCGGAATTCCAACACTAGATGATTTAAGAACATGAAACACAAACACGTAAAAAACCAAGAATTGCTTCAAAACACACGTTATATTGAACGTCGGGTGCTTAAGCACTAACAATACAAACACGTCTAGAGTAACCCTTAGACGGCCAAAACACAACTCGATGAACAACTTTGCAACCCTATACAATAAGCTCTATATATAGGGTGCTCAACCTACTAGCCCAACATAGCCTAAAGCCCACCGAGATCCAAAGGGATCTCGGTTTATATACGCAAACCAAACAAAATAAACAAACTAAGTACAAACCAATTAACTAGGCCCAACAATCTCCCCATTGGTTTGTAGCTTGATCCTCAGTCATGCTCCATATAATCAATGTCAGCATCTTTCAAAGCACCTGCCCAAAACTTGCACTTGATAATAGAAGCAACCATGCTTGTGTATTCTTTAGCAACCGTTTCAAAGATCGGGTCAGCTATTATCTGGAATGTACTAAGGGTCTTGATGTCTTTCTCTCCAAGCTTTAGCAAATCTCTTGGATCAACAAATCTGTACTGCCCTTTGCCCTTCTTCAAACATATAACAACGGTGGCAGTATCACTATCATACATCCAGAATCTCATGTTATCCAGAGTACCATCTGGAATAGCTTTAGGCACAGGAATATGAGTGGCCTTGTTTGTAGCAGGCCACATAACGCTGACCATTGTCTTTCCTGTCCTTGGATCCTTGACCCCCTTAACTTTCTTCAAAAAGGATTCTACAGTTGACATATTCGGAAAGGCTTTATCAACTTGACTTCTCAGAAAGTTCCAGAAATCTCTGCCACGTTTATCATTAGTTGGGTTGTGGAATGGATAGTTTATCATGTCACTGAGATCCACCTTATTCCAAGATACAAAATCTTTCATCTTCTTATAGTATTCAGTGGCCCCGGACTTTCGTTTAACCCACCACATGTTCTTTTCAGCGTCAAAACCACATGACACTACACCAGAGCAATCTCCATATTTGTCTGAAAAACCCTTTGGAAAGGTGACAACGAACCTGTCTGGGTGATCAGATGATTCAACATTTTGATTTGAGTTTTTCATCACCAGTAGCTTCTTTTAAATTCTATCGAACTTTTCTTGGAGATTGGTGGTGCATTCATATACTGTTTCAACGTCTCAAATTCTTTGATCTTTGAAGCTGGCCGAATACCAGAGCTGTCACCTTGATCAACGTTGGGCATGTTTGAAGTTACATTGTCATTGCTTTTGAATTCATCTCCAAACTTCTGAACGAGTTTTTGTTGGAGTTCTGGATATATAACAGTTAGTTCTCCCATGCTAGACTGAAGCTCTTTAATCTTGGAATCTTTATCAGTGCTACTGGCTTCCAATCCTTGAATGCGTACATCTTTGACGACAGAGTCTTGTTCAAGTTCAAAGACTCGAAGTTGAAGGACTTGTACATCAACGACAACATCTTCAAGCACAATTCCCCTGCCTTTGTTATGTAGAAATGTTTCTTGCATGGAAAGAATATGAGCAACATTATCGGAAACACCAGAACTTGATTGACCTTGATTGACTGGGACAGATGAGCCAGAGGGAGCGTCAATATGTTGAATATCGTCAATATCTGATCTTGATTTTGAGGCTCAACATTGGATGGGCTTGGATCAACGTGAGTCTCAGGAGCAGTCGACTCAGGCTGATGTGATTCTTGCTATGGGCTTGTTGTTGTTGTTGAGGGTGTGGTTGTTTCATCTTCATTTACCAACACGCCAGATCTCGAATCTTTCTTCCTTCATTTACGTGGAATGAGATCGGCGGCTGGTTCCTCAGGGATATCTTCATCATCTTCATTTACAGCAGCTGCTTGAGGAGCCTTCAATGCAGTTGACTGTAGTAATTCTTTAAAGGTCTCATAATCCTTTAGTTGGTCAGCAGTCAGATCACTAATGGTGTCACGGTGTTCTGTCTCTTCATCGTCAGAGATTTCAAGTGTAGCAACACGCCTTTGAGTTGGCGTTACATGTTCTTCAGCCACTTAAGCTGTCACAGGAACAACTTCTGTTTCGGCAAACCGGCCAAATTTAACCAAAGCATGGAGGCCCTGATAAACGATCTTTGATCCTTTCCTTAACTGCTTCATCAACCCAAAAGTGTTGGGTCCCATCGACTTCATATCTAACGTTTCAACATATTTGACAAGATCAGTGTAAAGTGAGTCAAAAATCATCTGTAAAATTTGTGGATACATGAGAAACATCTCATTTTTCTTCCCTTTCAAATTGCTCATCATCTCATCAAAAACGAATTTTGAATAGTTGAAATTCCAATCCATAATAAGAGCAACTATAGCCGACATCTGCGTGTGGCTAATCTCATTGGAACATCCCTTTCGTCCCGACACACATGTAAAGAAAGTGTGTATCAGAAATCTCCAGTATGGATGAAACAGCTTCTTTATCGGAGGAGGATAGGATCCCTCGTATCCCATTCTGGTAAGAACCTCGGAGACAGCAACAGTCGGGTATTCCGTTGGGTAATTAGGTTGATCCCCAAATAATAGAACCTCCCGTATGATGGCCTCTGTGATGACGACCGACTTCTTTTGCACGTTGGAGTGTAAGTCCCGAATCTGGATCACTAAAATATGATATCAACCAAACACGTCAAATATGGGGAATCTAATTAACGTGATGATTCAAGAACAATATAAATGAAGAACAAGATGAACACGATGTAATATGGTTTCAATGCATACGATTTTATATCAATAATCGTCTAATACATAAACCGAGTCCCACTCACTATTATGCTCTCTAGATGGTGGTTATAAAAGTGTTTAATGTGAATAGCCAGCCTAAACCCTATATATGTTATCCATATATAGGGAAACTAAAACACTAGCCCAACCATAGCCCAAAGCCCACCGAGATCCATAAGGATCTCGGTTTACATACATAGCCCAATACGAAAATCCAATAAACATATAACTAAGTACAAACCACCAAATATGGACCCAACAGTCTCCCCCTTGGTTTGTAGCTTCATTCTTGTTTATTTCACTTCAGACTAGCCTAACTTAAAATCCATAGGGATTTCGGTATTACACCAATGTAATTCTTCAACTCGTCTTCCTTTACATCACTTTAGTCTTGATCATGTCGTCGCCTTTTGATATGCGTCAGTCTAACCAATTTATGACCCAACAATCTTGCCCTTAGACTGATGCTTTCAAGATCTTCAGAATCTTTACTTGAACATAATCAGCAACTTCAGTGATCAGCAACTTCAGCATCTGCATCCAATAATCTATCTTCTCCCCCTTTTTAACAACATTATCCAATTTGAATCTCAGATACTTCATATGCTTCCGTTGCAAGAAATCAGTCTTGAAAGAACAATCAACTTTGATAGAAAGATCAAGCAAAATATTTTTGAAAACAATTAAATAAAACAAAATAAGACATATATATTTTTGTATTTTTTTTTGTTTTTGTTTTTATTTTCTTGAAAAGACTTGAAATGAGATCATACCAGCTAAACCAACTATAACACAATAACCGATATCAGATTTCATGAGCTGAAAACTTCCAAACAATTTCTGAACACATTTGTTTCGACAAGAGTAATCAAGAAGTAAAAATAAAATAAATAAAACAAAAACAAAAACAACAAATAAAACAAATTTAATAACCCAGTCTTCTTGTAATTTAGCTAAAAATTTGGATCAAATTTCAGTTTTTGATAAAATCGCCGCCTTTTATGAAATGATCCGAACATGGAATCATATTGTTTAAGGTGCTGTCACAAGGATTCATGTTCAGCGTTATTATGACATAAAGAGACAGGTTGATAGCAAGTATAACGAATTTAGCATGATTTTCATTGCATCAGTGATATGAATTAGGTTCAGTTCGGCATAAAGCTTAGATGGACATCACTCATGGACTTGTGATGCCTCCTATCTCTTCTCAAAGCGTATTTGGTTTTCCCCAGATCACCCCAATTTGACTCCAACCCTCTAGTGCTTGATCAGATTTTATATAAAAGCAAATTTAAGCTTTAAGGTTGAACGTTGGACTTAGTGCCAGTAAACTGACAAGCCTTTCATTCGAGACATGACAGGACTTACTTGTGTGCCCCCATCTCTGTAGTTCTAGTTTGACCCTTTAAGCTTTTGAAATACCAAGTTTTTGTTTAACAGCACAAATTATACGCATACTCATAATAAGTTATTTTTATTATTATTTTTTTTATTTTTATTTTATTTTTTTCTCATCTTTTCCTTTTTTTTTCTCATCTTTTATTTTTTTTATCTTTTCCTTTTTTTTATAATAATAAACATAATAGCATAATATTTTTGGTGATCAAGACACTAACGGGCTCGTGTATGACTGGGTAATTGCTTTTCTGCTTATCATTCGGGGAGATGTATATGGAGACATGCACATTTCTTCAAAATGACTCTCCACAGTAAGTTTAGCATATTTAGTTTATATCACTTCAACTTTTACGCATCATGGAAAGCTACCATACAAATCAATAACTGTTCTAGAGCCTTTTAAGCTTAATAACTTCACCCGTTAGGCACACTACAATTTATCTATCACTTTCCAAAGGTTGGATCAATTTTTATTTGAAAATATTTTAAAGCTTCTAAAAAGCTGTTAACTGAATAGTAATATCACTTCCCATTAAATTACAGAAGACAAACATGTTAAGAACTCAGTCACCCCGGTCACTCTTCAATTTTCAGGTAAATGGCTATCCCGTATGACCACTAGTGGTTAACAGGACCAAAACACATATGAGAATACGTGTCCCTCCAACTTGGAATTAACGACATAATTTTAAGTGAAAGAATTCAAAACACAGAAACACATCACAAACGCCCCAGATGCTTTCACTCTTTAGATAAATGGTTATCCTGTGAATCTACAAGTAGATCACCGGACCAAACATATACAAGTATATGTTCTTCAAACTTGAGCAACCGACATAATTTTAAGCGAGAGTGAAGTTTGAAAGACACAAGATTTTTTTATTATTAAACGCACACACACTCTTTTTGAATTTTTAAATTTCTCCCCCTAAATTTGTGCAAAAACTTTTATGCACAAATTTAACCTCAAAAAGACTTAATCGTCGAAACGAAGTATTTAATAAAAAATGAAGTGTGATAGTCAGCCAACTGACGTACTATCATTTCTCGTGTACGTTCAAGTCATTTTCTCATTTTTTGAGAAACAAAATACACTATACTTGAAAAACTATACGTGAACATATTTTTTAAATTTTTTAAAAATTTAAAATTTTAAAATCTTTTTGACTGATCAATCTTTCATACCAAAGTGATACGGTTACCTTTTATCTTCAAGACATCATTTTCCCATTTGTGAGAATCTCCCCCTAGGAATAAGCTTGTTTTAAGATTCTGTATCCTTGCGAGTTGAATGTCTTGAACAAGCCTTTTAATATGCAATGTATTCTCTAATTTGTTCCTACACACTTAGAGAGCACATTAAAAACGTTCTATCACCCTAAGATCCCGTCCAGGTCAACAAATAATCCATTTCATGGTTTAAAGATTTAAAAACAATGGAAATTTGCCCTGTCATGTGCCTGGAACAACCCATTTAATAAACAATGAATTTGTGGTTGTTCCTACATGCATAGCGGGATCAGTTGGACATAGGAACCCAAGTCATAAATGTCTTGGGGTTCCCTTGAGCATCAACATATGTGACCTCTTGCCAACTCATATCTTTCCCATCTTTAACAAAATCATTTGTTAATACAGATTCTGTTTGCTGAGTTTTAAGTTTCCAAATCTGTCTTGGTTTAGTAAAATTTGATAGAACAGACTTTGGAGTGGAGCAATTTGAATTCAAATTCTTAGAACTCTCAACACTCTTTGACTTCTAAAAATTTATTTTCTTTTAACAGTTTCTAAATCATTTGTGTGCAAACCTATCATATTAACTTTGAATCCTTGAGTATCTGTGACCCGCTGTACAGATACTCGTGGTTTTCTAAAATAAGCATTTTGTTTAACCACTAGATTTGGTTGAAACTTGTTACCTTTCACCTGAGAAGCTTGTCTATTAACAAAACGGTAGTGACACTCCTTTGCCAAATGCCCGCCTTTCCCGCAGACGAAACACGCCTTCATCCTTCTTCTAATGTCAACGGAAGCACTTGCTTCATGTTGGAATTCCTTCTTAGGAAAGGTTTTTCCATTCTTCTTGCCCCTTGGCGCAGCCTTTCGATTTTGCTTGTAATAGGGAACATATAGACGATGGACACAATTTATGGCTTATGTCCTGGTGTGCCACAGTGGTAACATGCTTGCCTCTTAATATAAGTAGCACCCGATGATTTATCAACATATGGAGATCTGTAGGATCTACGAGGATGAGACTGTCCTTTTTGTGCTGATTTCTTATGTGCCTTCCCTTTGTTGCCACAACTCTGTGTATTATTATTAGTACAATTTTGTGTTGTGGTGTCAACTGAGTTTGATGACACGTTAGAATGAGATTCACTTTCACTAGCCTGAACCCCTTTACTATCAGAAGCAACATCATTTACTATATCTGCACATGAAGTAGAAGCATCAAAATTGTTCACACATTTAAAAACAGGCTTGATTTCCTCTAGGGATCCTGATCCAACAATTTCAGATTGAACCTGTTTACCATACTTCATGTCTTTTATCTTTTCCTCCTGTTGTTTGGTAACAGGGGTAGGGACATAATTGTAGTTGTAAAGTGGGGGAACTTGACTGTATCCTATTCCCTCACCTTCATTTTCCTTCCACCACAATTGGTTTTCAATCATTGAGTTAACTACTTTACTAGAACCATCAAATTTTTTAAAATCAAGTTCAGCCTTTTCAAACTTACTAGTTAGATTTAAGATTTCTAACTTGGAAGCTTCCAGTTTAGCAGTTAACTCAGCAATTTCTTGTTTGGCATCTAGGTAATGACAACTCTTTATACTAAAATCAGACTTAAGCTTTTTAATGTCCTTGTTCTGAGCTTCTATTTTGTCTAGAAAACCCTTTTCATTTTTCTTAAGTTTAAAATTCTCTGATTTTATTCTTTCCATATCTTTACTTAGACTGTCATTATGAAGCTTATACATTTCTATTTTCTCACCACAATTTAAAGAACATGGTTTAAAACGTATCTCAGATGAATTTTGATATACTACTTGTGAGGGAGCAGACTGATCAAGAGTACTTCCAAACATTGAGATGAGTTGTGGAGAATCCGTTGAGTAATTAAAGAGATTAAACTGATTTTCCCGCTAAAATTTCTCGAAAAAATATGATTGCCAAAATTCTCAATAAAGATGTCCCGCTCAAAAGAGGCGTCCAAGAAAAATTTCGTTCAAGACAAATTTTTTCGAATTTCCCGACAAAATTTCGCCGAAAATTACCCGAAAAAAAATTGGTTTTGCCAAAATTTTCAAAAATGAATCTTTAATTATAAGTAGTATTCTGGAAAAACTTCGTTCAAGAAAATTTTCCCCGCCAAAAAACAAATCTTCTTTTTTTTTTTTTTTTTTACCTTCAATACTCCTTGACCGAGGACCCTTCCTTTTGACCGAGAACGTTGACCGAGAACCACAAAGTTGACCGAGAACTAGTGATTTTGACCAATCTTGACCGAGATCAATACTTGATCGAAAACTGGCGTTAACCGGAAACGATTTTGACCGAAAACTAATAATCTTGACCGAGAACCAAGAATAGCCGAGAATTCAGCCAAGATTTTTAATTTTTGACAGAAAACCAGAATTTCTGACCGAAAAGTCAACGGTTTAGACGAGAACCAATAATCAGCAGGATCTTTGGTGTAACAACCTTCCGAGAAAGGTGGGATTTGATTTAATTTCCAAACCAAAGCCAATATTCTCCCAAAAATAGCTCTTTCTTCTCCGATCACTTTTTCACCGGAAAAACGAACACAACCACCAAAAATAAGATCTTGAATCCGTTGATATCACAATAACGAGCCTGAATTCGTCCAAGGCTCTGATACCAATTGTAAGTCCCGAATCTGGATCACTACAATATGATATCAACCAAACACGTCAAATATGCGGAATCTAATTAACGTGGTGATTCAAGAACAATATAAATGAAGAACAAGATGAACACGATGCAATATGGTTTCAATGCATACTATTTTATTATCAATAATCGTCTAATACATAAACCGAGTCCCACTCACTATTATGCTCTCTAGATGGTGGTTATCAAATTGTTTAATGTGAACAGCCAACCTAAACCTTATACATGTTATCCATATATAGGGAAACCAAAACACTAGCCCAACCATAGCCCAAAGCCCACCGAGATCCATAAGGATCTCGGTTTACATACATAGCCCAATACAAAAATCCAATAAACATATAACTAAGTACAAACCACCAAATATGGACCCAACATGGAGTCAATTGACACAACTCCACCTGGTCCTCGCTGGTTGATCGAGGCGTTTTTCCAAAAAAGAGTAATCATCTTCCTGCATATGACATGGTTTTCTCGTAAGGCGTGAGAAATCCTGTAAGTGTTGAAACCGACAATCATAGATTTGAAACCCTTGTGAGCGAATGGTGGATCAAATATGTGTCCAGCAATATTATGTGTATTCACAAACTTTAACAGAGTCTGATCAACCATTACTGCACCGAACGAATCAAGTTAGTAAAAAAAACTTGACTATAGATATATTTTAAAGCAAGTTAGTCAGGTTTTAAAACATAAAAGGCCAATGATGACAAACTCACATTTGGTGGACCATAAAAGAAGAATAATAATATTATAATATATTTCAGTCCAGCAAGAGTTTTCTGTCTCAAAAGGAGATTTCGGTCAACCAAGGGGTTTTCGGTCAATGGCTAATGAACTCTTTGTGATCTTTGTCAAGATTAACCGAGAACGCGAGTTCTCGGTCAAGGACATCGATTTTGGTCAACGAAAGTCAATCGAGAACATGAGTTCTCGGTCAAGGCTGGGAGATCTCGGTCAACGAAAGTCAATCGAGAACCCTTTAATTGTTTGACAGCTGGATACAGAAAACCCTTTGAGCTCCCTTCTTGAAACATGAGCCGTCTTCTTCGAGAATGCCAAGAACCCCATTAAACCTGCAACATACTTATGACACACCAACCCTAACAGACTTCAATTGTTGATGCGAACACAATCAGAACTTTCCATAACCCCATACTATCATAAAAGATCCATCTATCAATCCATCCGTTTATCAATGACGGCATGAATCCTTACATCTGACAAGAACAATTAGTTTAGAAATCTTTCTCATTACCTGTGAATCGATTAAAGAACACCAAGTAAAAATAGAATGTGATTAGCTTACGCAAAAGGAGTTTTCGGTTGGATGGTTTGAGAGGAAAGATGGATTTTGAAAGAGTTTTGAAAGTAATGAGGATAATAATTGAGGTTGGGGTTTACTTATACCCCAACTGATGTGGGCCGAGAACCCCTAAACAAGCCCAAACCATTTGTTCATCCCAAAATCATGTCAACACATAAATGACAGTCGACCCAAAACAGTTCAAACACATTGAAAACGACCCAGTTAAATCACATATTTCGAGGAGAGTAGATTCGAGAGAAAAAAAAAATAAAACAAAGTAAACACAAACAAAAATAATAATAAAGTTAACACGAAAAACTATCCTTTTGAGTTTTGCAAATTGGGATCAAATTTCAGTTTTATAAGAACGCCGCCTTTTAAGAAAAGATCCGAACATGAAATCATATTGTTTAAGATGATGTCACTAGGATTCATGTTCAGCATTATTATCACATAAAGAGACATGTTGATAGCAGGTATAACGAACTTAGCATGCTTTTCATTGCATCAGTGATATGAATTAGGTTCAGTTCGGCATAGAGCTTAGATTAACACCACTCACGCACCTGTGATGCCTCCCATCTCTTCTCAAAGCTTATTTGGCTTTCCCTAGATCACCCCAATTTGACTCCAACCCCCTAATGCTTGATAAAAAAAATCTTAGGAAGCAATAAAACTTTGAACTTTAATCCTATTGATGTATGCCATCAAAGATTACATACCAACTTAACAGAATACACATATTTTTTTAAATTGACATATTAATAACAATAAAGAATGCCTGTAAGTCCTGAATCTGGATCACTACAGTAAGACTGCACAGTATTTTGGTGATCAAGACAATAACGGGCTCGTGTATGACTGGGTAATTGCTTTTCTTCCTAGCATTCGGAGAGATGTATATGGAAACATGCACATGTCTTCAAAATGACTCTCCACAGTAAGTTCAGCATATTTAGTTTATATCACTTCTACTTTTACGCATCATGGAAAGCTACCACACAAATCAATGACTGTTCTAGAGCCTTTTAAGCCTAATACTTCACCCGTTAGGCACACAGAAACAATATATCTATCACTTTCCAAAGGTTGGATCAATTTTCATTTGAAAATGTTTAGAAGCTTCTATTAAGCTGTTAACTGAATAATAATATCATTTCCCAATGAGTTACAGAAAACACACATGTTGAGAACTCAGTCACCTCGGACACTCTTCAGTTTTCAGGTAAATGCCTATCCCGTTTGACCACTAGTAGTTAACATGACCAAGATACATATGAGAATACGTGTCCTCCAACTTGGAATTACTGACATAATTTTAAGTGAAAAAATTCAGAACACAAAACACATCACAATCGCCCCGGATGCTTTCAGTCATTAGGTAAATGGCTATCATGTGAATCTATGAGTAGAACACCGAACCAAACATATGCAAGTATATGTCCTTCAAACTTGAGCAACCGACATATTTTTAAGCGAGTATGAATCTTTAAATTTTTTTTAAATAAACAACGCGCACACACTATTTTTGACTTTATGATTTTTCTCCCCCTAAATTTGTGCAAATAAATAAAATATGTACAAATTTATTCCTAAAAAGACTCAATCCTCTAAACGAATCATTTTAAAAAAACTCACAAGCACATTAAATTTGGCTGTTCCGACCGGTTTTACAAACAAGTCCGCCACATTATTATCAGTGTGAACTTGTTCAAGATGAATCAATTTTCAGTCGTAACAGTCACGAATAAAATGAATTTTAATATTTATGTGCTTGGTTTTAGAGTGTTGAACCAGATTATTAACAATTGCAATAGTAGCATCATTATCACAAAAGATAGGAGCATCAAGATATTCCAAACCATAATCCAGCAGGTGGTTTTGCATCCAGATCACCTGAGAGCAGCAAGCTGATGCAGCAACATATTCTGCCTCTACGGTCTAAGTGGACACCGTTTGTTGTTTTTTACACTGCCATGAAATAAGACGATCACCTAAGAATTGGTGTCCGGCAGATGTGGACTTCCTGTCAATGTCATCTCCACCATAATTTCTATCAGCAAAAGCATAAAGATCAAATTCTGAGTTTTTGGGATACCAAAGTCCTAACTTCGGTTGTCCCTTAAGATATATAAAAATACGTTTAACATCAATTAAATGAGAAAGTTTAGGATTAGCCTGGAAACGGGCACATTGGCAGACTGCAAACATGATGTCAGGACGGCCGACAGTGAGATACATCAGAGATCCGATCATCAATCGATAGTACATTTGATCTACGGGACTCCCTTCCGGATCAGATAACAGTAGAGGCCTTTCCGCCATGGGAGTGCTAGCACTCTTGGAATCTTGAAATTCAAACTTTGTGAGCATATCCTCAACATACTTCCCTTGATGCAGTAAAATTCCCGACGAGCTTTGGCGTACCTGTAACCCCAGAAATGTTGTCATTTCACCCAACGAGCTCATCTCAAACCTTTTCTTCATTACTCCATCAAATATGCACATAACTCAGCAATTGTGGATCCAAAGATAATATCATCCACTTAATCTGGACAAGAATCAAATCTTTTTCGACAGTTTTACGGAACAAGGTTTGATCAATGGTCCCTCGTTTGTTACCATGATCTAGAAGATGTGCTGTCAATGTAGTGTACCACGCCCGAGGAGCCTGGTGTAACCCATATAATGCCTTGTCTAACTTGTAGACGTGATTTGGTTTCTTGGAATCAACTAAACCCGGTGGCTGATCCACATAGATCTCTTCTTTGACTTCACCGTACAGAAAAGCAGTCTTAACATCCATCCGATAAACTGTGAACCCCATGAATGACGCGTAGGCCAGAAAGATTCTGATGGCCTCAAGTCTAGCCACCGGAACATAGACTTCAGTGTAGTCTAATCCCTCAACCTGACGAAAACCACGAACTACTAACCTTGCCTTGTTTCGAACAATAATCCCGCTATCGTCTTGTTTGTTTCGGAAAACCCATCTTGTATCAAATGCTTTCTTTCCTTCCGGTAACTCAACCAATCTCCAAACCTTCAACTTATCAAACTGATTTAACTCTTCATGCATAGCATCAACCCAGCTTGGTTCCCGAATGGCCATTTCTACCGTCTTTGGCTCAATCTGAGAGATGAAACAAGAGAACAAACACCTTTTTATGAGTCCTGTCTGACTTCTGGTGGACACACCCATTTGAAGAGGACCTATGACGTTCTCGATTGGATGATTTTTGTGAATCCTCTATGGAATTAATTGATTGGAAACATCACCAGTAGAATGCAGGTTTGATAAATTTACATCAATATGAGCAAGAGGGTTCTTCCATCCAGAGGTCGCTGTACTATGTGAGTACGAGGTGCTGGCGACATATTAATTTGGAATGGTATCGGGAAATAGTGTGCTCTCGAAAATCTGACAAATAGGACTCTCCCCATCAACTGTGGTAGCATCTTCAGACAGATATTGCAAGTATTCAGTGTCTGGAACTTCTTTAGACTGAGTGACGGATGCGGGTGTGTTGTCATGTGGTGGTTCTGTGACATCATCATCCAGAAGTGGAGAGATGTGGGATACTATATGTGGGCCGTCTTTCTCAGCATTCACTGTAACACCTCCTGAATGGTCTGTGTTGATGACCGAAAGAACATTGAATGGTTTGAAGAGTTCATTGTAGTCGAATAACCAGTCCGGACCAACATGAGAATCAGTCTTATTTTCTTCCAACCAACGAACATCATAGGACTCTTGAATCCGCTTGGTTGACTTATTGTAGACCCTGTAGGATGTATGACCCGCATAACCAACAAAGTAATAATCATTAGCTTTGGCCCCAAATTTCAGAGTGGACTCGAGATTCAGTAGAGTGCAAGGACAACCAAATGCTCTGAAATGTGCAACGGTAGGTTTATGACCATAGACAATCTCATATGGGATTTTCATTTGTGATTTGTTGATTATCACCCGATTCTGAACATAACAGGCCGTATTAATAGCTTCTGCCCAGAAAAACAATGGAAGCTTGGAATCACACAATATGGTCCGTGCCGCTTCGATAAGAGTTCTGTTTCTTGTTTCAGCTACACCATTTTGTTGTGGTGTCCGTGCTGAACTGTACTGGCGAAGCACCCCTTTTTCTGAAAAGAAATGATTCAATGATGCATTCTTGAATTCCGTACCATTATCACAACATATTCCCTTTAGCCTCAAGTTCAGTTGATTCTCCATAAGCACTATAAACTTTTTGATCAAAACTGCAGTTTCACTCTTATTTGACAAGAAAAACACCCAAGTGAAATGTGAGTAGTCATCAGTAATAACAAGATAATAAGAACTGCGAGAAAGACTTAAGACGCGAACCAGTCCAAAAAGATCCATATGCAACAATTAAAAGACTGATGAAATGATGTTAATCAATTTTGGCTTATGAGATTTTCGATGATGTTTACCCAAAGCACAAGCCACACATTTTTCAACAGTCACAAAGTCCTTAATAGGTAGACCACGTACCAAATCATTTTTAGCAAGACGATTTAAATTTTTAGTATTAGCATGACTAAGATGATGACGCCATAGCATGGCATTATGTTCTGACACTTTTGAAAACAAGCATGTTATTTCATCAGGAACATTTTAGTTCATGTAGATCACTTAAGCGTTATCTTTTCGTTGTGATCGAACAAGAATCCAGTCTTTTGGTATAATTATACTAGGTTTCAAAATCAAGCATTCATTTTTAGTAAAATGAGTTGAGATTTCTTTATCACATATTTGTGATACGCTCAACATACTGTGCTTCAATTCTTGAACAAAATTAACATTTTCAAAATTTAGAACACCGTTACTTACAGTATCCTTCTGAGTGATCTTCCCTTTCTCTCCTCTCGCAAAGGACACATATCCATCATTAAATTTTTGAATGTTGTGTAGTTGGGAAATGTCTCTTGTCATGTGCCTGGAACAGCCACTATCAACATACCAATGTCTGATGATATTCCTCCATAGCTTTCCCTGCACAAATCGCGTGATTAATTAGACTTTGGTACCCAGTCCATAGTTACACTAACCCTGATTCATCTATAGTTGTCACGGGCTGCCATGACATGTCCTTTTTATTATCAAATGTAGAGTTCACATACTCTTTTACCGGAGATTTAGGTAACCATTTATGTCTACCATTATAAGATTTGACATTATATGTGTGGATGGTTGGCTTCATCTCTGGTGTTTTTGGATTGTAGTGACATGGTTTGTCTTTTCCATCTGTTTCGGTTTAGAATGCGTGTTCGTTTTTGAAATCGAAGCACCTTTTCTGACCCTATTTCGAAACATGTTAGGCTTGGTCTGATGAGAACTAAACCTACCAGATTTGTTTCGGTTCCAATCATCGTCAGAGGGACTAGCCTGATTATGTATGAATCTTTGCCTGTATGAATGATAAGGCATGTTCCTCTGATAAAATCTATAATAGGAACATATGGACGATGTGGACAATTTGTTGCAATATGACCAGGAGTGCCACAATTAAAACAAGTTTGGCATTTTATGCGGGAATCATTTTGGGCAACTCCTCGTCTTGACTGGTTGTGTGGAACAATTTGATTCAAATTGCGAGGACCGTTTTTCACATTATTAAACTTACCACCTTGTTTGTCAATTGAGCATCCCTCTTTCACAAATTTGGGTGGTGAGTATTTGTTAGAATTTTTTGAATTTTTAGTTTTATTGGAAACCACATTATCAGAATTCAAAGTTTTAACAGAATCAACCACACAAGAATCCTTGCTCTTTAAAACAAAGCCCACACAAACAGTCGGAATAACATAATTCAAAACAGGTAGTTTTAAATAAACATCAGAAATAGTATCATTATTAAACTCAAAACGAGGGTCGTCATCCTCATCAGTCCATTCATTCATAATTACTTTTTCTGCATATGAAGTAAACACGTTAGAATCGTTCACTTCTGAAATGGACGGACTTGCATTCACAGAACTAGCTCCATCACATTTGTCTTGTTTACCGTACTTCATGTCCTTTATCTTTTCTTCCTGTTCTTTAGTAACAGGAGTACTAACATAATTGTGGTTGTAGGGTGGAGGAATCTGAGTGTATCCTACGCCCTCACCTTCATTTTCTTTCCACCACAATTGATTTTCACTCATTGAGTTAACTACTTTACCGGAACCCTTGAATTTTTTAAAATCTAGTTCAGCCTTTTCAAATTTACTAGTTAGATTCGATATTTCCAGTTTAGCAGTTAGTTCAACGATTTCTTGTTCAGTGTTTAGGTAATGACAACATTTTATACTAAATTCAGACTTAAGCTTTGAAAAATCCTATTGAGTTGCTTCCATCTTATCTAGAAAGCCTATTTCAGTTTTCTTAAGTTTGAAGTTTTTAGATTTTATTCTTTCCATGTCTCTAATTAAGTTATCATTATGGAGCTTATATAATTATATCTTATCAACACAATCTAGAGAACATGGTTGAAAACTTACCTCAGATGAATTTGGAGAAGTGAACGCCAAATATGCGAATTGAAGTTCCTTGATCTTCTCCTCAGTAGCATTTTCTTCTCCGGTGTCTTCAACACTTGCGAAGTTTGCGGTCTGATTTCCAATGTTGAGAGCAGCCATCTGATCATCTCAAGAAAATTGTTGAGCAACCAATCCCCTTTCTCCATTCCCCGAACTACCCCCAACTTCACCTCTAGCATTAACCACTGGACTAGTGCCCTTTTTGTGTTTCCATCCTTCGCTGGGTTAGTACATTCATGAGCAAAATGTCTCAGCTCGTGACAGTTGTAGTATCTCATAGTGTCTTTGTAAAAACCCACCTTTTGATTATTAGGCATATTCCAATTGTTTCTACCCGTCCTCTAGGTGAACTTCATGGCCCAAAATACTGCCACGACGATTTGCCAAGAGATATCCATTTCCTCAACATCGTCAGGATGGATCTGATCAAGTTCAGCAGCAACTACAGGTTGGACCAAGTCTCGAGCTAGGAATGCATTATAACAATTCATGAATCCCACCATTAGAGCTATATTCTACTGAGTCTTTTTTGGAACGGAAGGAATCTAATAGGAGTTTTGACCATAAGTAACACCAGAGGATGAAGATTTTCCATTATAAGCCAAAGATTTACCAGACTTAGTGAAGAATACTGGAGCTGGTTGAGGTGGAATGGAATATGGTTGTCCTTGAGTGGATGTGAACATTTGAAAATTTCCCTAAGGTGGATTTTCAGTGGCATTGAACATAGAAAAACTGCCTTGAGAGATGAGGGCATATTTGGAAGCAACGTTGTAACCAGTTACACTGTAGGAGTTTGCATGGTTTATTGCACGTTTCTTGTCATTCATATCACATTCCTTGATAGTAGCCATCATCTCAGAGAGAGACATTCAGTTGAGATTTTTAGTTTTTTTGATAACAACGACATTCATATCCCAACTCTTCGGTAACGAGTTCACCAGCTTGTTGTTTATCTTAGAGATTGCTAGATAAATACCCGCGGATCCCATTTCGGTCACCAGGGCTATAAACCTTTGGAGTTGAGTCTCTAATGACTCTCACAGAACATGGTTAAACATATTGAATTGTTGTCTCAGCAAGTCTTGGCGACTTCTTTTCATTTCTTTATTTCCATCATATACCTCAGTCAATGCCTCCCATAATTCCTTAGTGGATTGCAGTTCTCTAAAACCAAGGGCAATCTCAGGTGAGAGTGCCATGGTTAAAGTTGAAAGCGCTTACTCCTCCTCCTCAACTTTAGCAAAATCATCATCATCATACTAAGCAACGGGCTTCACAATAACTTCAGTTGAGTTAGCACATTGATAAGTTATTCTTTGAGGTCCCCTAAAAATACTTGTCCAGACTTTGGCGTCCTTCATCTTGATGTATTTCTAAAAATGAAACTACCATTCACTAAACCCCTGATGAGACAAGAGACAGGTAATACGAGTGGCGGTCCCATTATGGAGTCCAGTTCTTGATGGAGTGAAGTGTTGTTGGTTGAACTAATTCCATTAGTTAATTGATCAATGTTTACTTGGGTTAATTCACGAGTAATTTTAGTCCAAGCACAAGGCCCAAATCAAATTGATCATGCCCAAACCAAGTTTGCAGTTCACTGGGCCGAGAACCAGGTATTGTTGACCAGGAGTTGACCGAGAACCAATAATTTTGACCGAGAACCAATAAGTTTAACCGAGAACCAATAAGTTTGACCGAGAACCAATAATTTCAGCCGAGAACCAGTAAATTTGACCTAAAACACCCCTTTTCAACCGAAAGCAAACAAACTGGGCCGAAAAAACTGAATACTCTTGGCTAATGGCCGAGAACAACTAATTCCGCCGAGATCTGAATTAAATGATTGATATTTGTAACCAACTGAATCCCGTAAATCAAGGGATTCAAATTTTGTTTCCAAGTTGACCAAATCTCTACCAAAATGTGCGGTTTTCTTCTTCTCCGATTAGTAACCCGCCGGAAAACAATAAGGCCACCAATCCTTTATCTCTTGAATCCTTGATATCACAATAACAAGCCTGAATAGAGCTAAGGCTTTGATACCAGTTGTAAGGTCCAAGACGGATCTTTCAATTATGATATCAACAGATCTTGGTGTTGGTGCGGAATTCTAATACTAGATAATTCAAGAACACGGAACATAAACACGTAGAACACCAATAATTGCTTCAAAACACACGTTATATTGAATGTAGGGTGCTTAAGAACTATCAATACAAACACGTCTAGAGTAACCCTTAGATGGCCAAAACACAACTCGATGAACAACTTTGCAAACCTATACAATAAGCTCTATATATAGGGTGCTCAACCTACTAGCCCAACATAGCCCTTTGGATCTCGTTTACATACGCAAACCAAACAAAATAAACAAAATAAGTACAAACCAATTAACTAGGCCCAACAATAAAGAAACGAATATTATGAGTCACGCTTGTCGAGATGTATCAACGAACGAATCCTAAGTATTAATAATAGTCGAAGGATACAACGAATTAATAGATGAACTAATAGAGATTCAAGATATGAACGGGTATTGAGTTTAAAATAATTTATTTAAAGTTTCTTTTTTCTAATAAATAAATTTAAAATTAAGTAAAGTAAATACTTAACTTAAAAAAAATATTAAAGTTATAATAACTAACACATATACATAATAAGTTATCTCAGTCAAACGGTATTTGTCAAATAATAATTTACTACACTTTATTATTAGTAATAAAGATCTCTTTTAAAGTAATATAACAGATTAATAAATAATAAATAATACATAATTTGATCTTTTATAAAACTACTTAAACTAGATTTTTAATACGTGAATTAACGTGATATATATATATATATATATATATATATATATATATATATATATATATATATATATATATATATATATATTAGTTAAAACCCATTTTAGATAAATTAAAAGATTTAACAAATTTTAATAACTAAAGTATACACACACACACACATGGTTTTAACCAAATTTCGGAAACATGACAAGTAAAAATGTCGGTTTTCAACAAAATATGAGTTTATTATGATTTTATAATATATATAATACTAATTTATGGTTCAATATGATTAAAAAAACAAACAAAAACCTGTTTCTAAAAATTAAAGGGCTAGGGGGGGGGGGTTTCGAACGCATGCCCCCAGTGGTTTGAATATCTAGCACCACCACCCTAGCTACGGTGCTAATTGGTGAAAGCACGAAATCGATAATATTTAAACAATACCAGACGCAAACCCAACATCTATGAAACCTAGATTGATCAATCGGCCAATTCGTTGATTGATCATAGGGCTATTGATCAGTGAATCACGGCAAACTGAAGTAGCAAACTAATTACCTCATGGCATGTTTATACACTGGTTAAATACGAGGACTGTTGCCGTCATAATAACGATGACGAACAGGTACCAGGAGCAAATTATAACTTAATTTTATGGGGTTTCAATTGGTGTTGGTCTGAGTAATGTATAGGTATGATTAATTGAGTTATGACAATCTCTAAAGGTATAAACCCAAAAATACTAATGACGGTTAAAATAAACATAGCAATACATATCAAAGAGGTTTGCTATTCCTAATCACTGACGTTGGCGAGGTCGGATATGGAAAGAGGATCAAAACGCACCGATCAATTCCTTAAGTTGGACGAATATTATGCTACCAGGAATTTAACCGAGTAACGGGTTTGGGTTGAACATGGATATGCATTTATGGGTTTGGGTTAATGGCTTAAGAATATAATAATAATAACAGAACTTGCAACATGGTCCTTGAAGTTTTTAGATGGAAACATTAAGGGTTAAAAGTTTAGTTTGAGGTTAAAACTAAATATCTTTCAATGTTGTTTTTAATGTAAATAAATAACTATAATACGAAATATAAATAAATAATATTAACTCGATAGATGCGATATTTTCTTGGTAAAATTTCCGGACCATAAAAACGGGCCGGGTTATGATTAAAAAATATTAATTTAAAATCCGAGTTGTTACAATCTCTTCTATTTTCGGGAATTTCATCATGAAATTAAAGGATACTATAACAAACCATTAAATTTTGAGGAAAAGAAAATTTTAAAATATAATTTTAAAAATTTATTGTAACACAGAACTTTGAATAGTTAAAACAACGCTCCGGATGAAAATCCGATAAGGACACTTATATATAGGATGTACCATCGGCGTATCCACCATGTTCTTATCTTCTTTACTTTTGTACCGTTTCCCTACTTTTTTCGAATCTATACTATAACACACAATAGTACGCATTATGATTTCCATATGAGGATTTCGATAATTATGTTCCGGACCATAATTACTGTTATCATCGGATGGTCCACATGATAAGTCTAATCATGTGGGTTTACGAACATTTGAAAGTACATGATTTTGAGGAAACAAAAGTTTCAAGGAGTTTTAATTATAAAACCAATGTATAAAACATTTCGAAAGTTGCAGTGGATTTAAATAAAAGAGTTTCTAAGACATCTTTTAACACAAAAGTATAAGTCGTGAAAGTTGAAAAAGGGTAACCTATCAATAATTGAGGTTAATAAAATGAGGATAAGTAAACAAGATAGAAGTAGACTTTTATAACAATTTAATTAAATAAGTTTTATTCATAAGATGGGGGTATGCAAAAGATTAATAGTTCAAATCGAATAATTCCTTTCCCTAAAAGGCGTTACAATTCAAAACTGAAAAAGACAAGATAAATTAAGATACATAAAGAAAACGGAAAAAGTCTTCAGCGTCCTTGAGTAGCTTAGCTGATTTGGCTTGAAGCACCTTGTGGAGTTGCATACGCGAGGACTTGTGTGGTCAAGGCAGATTGATTTGGCATTCCTTGAATAACTTGAGCTTGAATGGTTTGCAAGAGGGTTGTTTGGTTATAATATGTTCGGTAAACTTGAGTTTGCGGATGCGGGGTTTGATAAAGTTGGTTTAAGTAAAATTGACCTTGATTGATGGGAGGAGCTCGAAGGACATGAGGTTGATGAGTTTGAGCTTAGTGAGCATGGGTCAACACTACAAAAAAGTGACTATTAGAGACTAAACTATCAGGGTCTAATATATCGGTCTCGGATACATATTATCGGGGACTGACTTACAGTCACCAATAATATTAGGTACCGATAATTATGTAACTAATGTTAGCGACTGACAATTAGTCGCTAATGTCTTGACACCTTATTTGAGACTAAATTCCAATCTCAAATATGTTTAGGAAAGATAAGGTTTTGGAGGGGAAATTATTAGCGACTGAATCTCAGTCCCAATCACGTAATGAAAAATGGCGCAAATGTGTGGCGACTAATTTACAGTCTCTAACATGGAATGAGCATTTACAGATTGGAAATCGGTTCTTAATATTTACAAAACGAATATAATTAGAGAATGATATTTAGTCTAAAAAATCCCTATTGTATATGAAATGATCAAGGACTAATTTTCAGTCTCTAAATTCAGTAATAACATGAAAAATAAACTATGTTGAATACTTAATCTTTTATAAATGTTTAATTCCACGGATTACACGCTAATACGACCGGTGTTAATCACATTTATTTAACCGTTAAATTATATACATTTACATTCAAGTTTAATTTTATGGGGAATATATAGTCCTTTATGACGTTTTAGCATTATTAACTTCAATCTTATTTTTTAAGTTACAATATAAACATTATCCAATAAATAAATAAATAAATATTATTGTATTAAACCAAATCTAAAATATGATATTTCTAGGGGTGCAAACAAGCAAAGCTGTTCACGAGTTACGTCCGTTTAAAAAACAACCCGAAACAATTCAAGCTTAAGCTTTTTCTGAGCCCGAGCCTCAAATAAAACTCGTCTAGTTATTGAGTCTGAGCTCGAGTATTGTCTATTTTTAACTATGTCCTATATTGGACTTCTATCTATTAGTTTTACATTGTAAAACCTAGCTTGAGAGTCGGGATTTAGTTTGTTTACGGCACCACATGAGCTCGAGCCAAGTTTAGGCTCGCCAATTCTTTTTTTTAAATATATAAAAATAGTTAAATACGTATATGATTCAATTAATAGCATATAACTGAGATGATCTTGAAGTAACAAGCCGGGTTGAGCTTGAAGTAACGAGCCGGGCTGAGCTCCTTGAGAATCATAATTAAACATAACTGATTAAAGATTGAAGTAATAGTTTATGTAAATAATTTGTCAATTAACATATGACCCAATAGTATCAAAGTCTTAACTTATAAGTATTTATACATCTCTTAAATTTTACATAAACTATTGATATTTTTATAAAAGTATAATCTTTTATGTTATATAAATCCTAGGTTTAATTTTCATAGATTTATAACTAAACTAAATATTTATTATTTTGATTATATATATATATATTTATATATATAATAGCTTTTATCTTAATTTAACTTCCATCCGAAAAATATTAGGAAATAAATTTCACCTTCCCGCTCCCCTTTTTTCATTTTCATTTTGGATCTCCCACCCATTTCTAAATCAAATTTGACCATCTCCCTCGGTAGGCACCCCTGAAAATTAGATAACCTACAAAACGTTTCATACTCCTCATGAACCTATGAATCGTTCCAATCTTTCTCCTCATAAACCCCTTGTTTCCTTTTCACTCCGAACGGTAAATAGACATTGAATCAGATTTTTAATCGTTTGACACTCGGTTTGCTTTCGATTTCAAGAGGTCGATATTACACAAGTATGATTTGTTTCCCCTTTTTAGTGTTGCTTATCGTTAGCTTTAGTTTTCACGTAATTAGGTTTATTTTTGTATGATTAGTTGTATAGAAGTATGCCGGTCCCGAGTCTCTATATAGATAGATCTTTTATTCACTGTCGTAACCCGCACGTTAGTGTCGACAAGAAGGTTAACGACTTACTATTTATGGTAAGAAAAATAGGGTATTAATGGCGGAAACACTAACACACTAAATGTTGCTTAATATACACAAAAATACACACAATATAACTCAAAAGATTTCCAACAGTATTATGTCAGATACAACGAAGATCAATTAGGGTTTCAGAATGGAATGTTTGGATTTTATGGCAGATTTCCGTGCAGGATTGAGTCAGCCGTCAAAATCACAATCAGGTGTAAGGTCTAGGTGTGTCATAGGTGTGCCCCTAAAATATTCCTTTTATAGGCCTGCCCTGACACCTGACATTCCTTCTAGAAACCCTAATGATAGTGACATTACATATTCAAACGAAATACAAAAGATTCTAAGTGTAAACAGGTCTACAGGCAAGCTTGCAGCTTTTGTCTTCTTCGAGCAGACCTGGCAACCATAAAGTGTGCTAGTAAACAGTTCTCCGGCTAACCTTTACTTAAGGATATTTTCCTTAGAAAATATCCATCTAGCAGACTTCAATCCTCTTGACCATATCAAACTTTGCCCGATATAGTCCTACGTGCAAACTTGTTCTTTAGAGATCCCTTCAACCTTTTGTTAACTTTAACTTATTGAACAAACCAAAGTGTGCTGGTAACACTGTAGGTTGTCCTTAGTTGAACCTTGCTCGGAAGAAGTCTTTAAGGGAATTCTTTATCAACTTCCTTTAATATTGCTGGGACCACTGTTTATTAAGAATAAACCTTGTGGATCTTCCAAAAGACTTGGTTTCTTCAGCTTGGTTTAGTAAAGAGTTTGCTAGGAAACAAAACTTTCTTGACTTGAAGAACGACCTTGCTAGACAAAGTGAACCTTGCTCGGTTTATTACTTAAGAGGATTTCTATAAGATAACCTTCCTGGAAAAGCAAAATACCTTGCTAGATCATGCAAAAGCTTGATGGGAGGCCTAAATGTGCTCGGTTTCCATACTTTGCCATTTAGAGAAAGGTAGAGAAGATTCCAATCTCCCTTATGTCTTTTCTTGTCTTTCCTTCGACCTATCAATCTCCCCTAGATTGGAACACCCTCAGCTGTACAAAACACTTTTGAGGTTACATACACTTAGCAAAATACATATCGAATTTTCCAGAAGGAAATTACATATCAAAAAAGAAAATATTACAACTTATGAATTCTGTCACAAGGACATTACACATCAATCCTATTCTAAGTTGTATCTTCATCTTCTGGAGCTTGAAGCCTCCATCCTTCTGTCCAATTTCATAGCTGCGACAATTTCTTTAAATATGAATAACTGACCGTGGTGTGGATGTTGAGAGGGCAGAGTCCATCTGATTATATCCTCTAGATCCCCCGCATGCAGAAATTCCAAATCAATGTCTTCTTTGATGATGCCCAAGGCCAGTCCATCAGAGTTTCTGAGAATGAAGGAATCATCTTTAGGTTCATAGTCAATTTGTGCAATCCTTCCATTTCTCTGGACTTCATAATTAGGCATTGTCATCTGCCGCCTCATACTCAAGACTCCATCATATTTGCAACAAGGTTTTTGTTCTTGGTCTATGACTTGTATGAATCTTCAATATACCTGATCTCCCTCATCCTTTTCACCCTTCTGTTCCTCTCACACTCAGATAGTTCCAATTTCCACTTCTTGTTCAGTATGGGGAACCCTTTTCTGGCTTGATCCCTGAGATGTTTTGATAATTCATTTTGTTTTCTTCCAGTAAACCTATGTCTGTTATAATAGTCATACAAATTCATGGTTGCCGTCTCAGCTAGCTACTCTTTTTTGAAATCTAAAAAGTCATCTCTAAACACAATCTGCCTTAAATCACCACTATTCATCACCACTTTCAATGATTCAATATTTGCATCAAAGTACAACCTATTTGGTAGGTCCACTTCAGAAGGTGGCCTTTGTTGTCGCTGTTGAGAGGCTTTAGTGGTTGGTATTGGGACACTTACAGCTGAGGGCCTAGAAGTAGTTTTCTTCTTAGGTACAGGGGCCCTCACATGCCCATATTTCTTTTCAAACAATTCAACAATCTTCTCCTTAGGCAACAAAGTTAGCTCTAAATAGTTTTCACCCTCCTTTTCCATAGTGGTGATCATGCCCATTAACTCCTCATCAGTTGGACCCAAGAATACAAATATTTGATTTGCAATTATTTCACCCCATGGTCCACACTGTAATTGCAAAAGTTTCCTCTGTTTAGCCTCCAGTCTTTCCCAATTAACCTTTTGTTCATAAAATAGTTCCTTCAATTGAGTATTTCTAAGGTTACTAAATACACCTTCAGCCATCCCTTTACCAAGCAACAATCCTTTGAGGATCTTGATCCTATTTTCGTCTTCCAATGGCTCAACATTCTCCCCTGGTTCCTCCTTCACAGTCACAAGAGGAACCTTTGAAGATGTGGATTTTTGCTGATCAAACTTGGCCTTTTCAGTTTCATACAAGGACAATTTTTCTTTCCTTCTCAGGTTTTTGGTTTTATCTCTTCTCCGGCCCCTAACTTCCATCAACCTATCAAACAAAATAACTTGTTCATTCTCCCACAACATCTAAATCTCCATCTTCTCCTTCTCAGCCAGAAACATTAATTTTGGTCTCTTTGTTGATTGTTCAAACTTTGCTTTCCTTGAGAATCTTCTAAAATGAGTATCAACTTGTTCCTTTGTAAGACTGTCAACTATATCAATAGATACTCCATTGTCAATCTAAAATTTACATTTGCCTCCATATTTGTGGAATAATCTTTCAAGTTTTTTCTTTTGATTTGTTGCTCTTTTCATCCTCTCCAACTCATCCCTCTTTACAGCTTCAACAGTAGTAATGTATGCATTCTCCAACTCATCAAACTTCATATGGCTCAGCTCTTTGTTAGAGAAACCATGTAGCCTCAAATAGGTAAGGAACTTTTGTGTATCCTTATTTTTCTTTTCCATCCTACTCTTCACATCCCTTGCCTCCCATCAATAAGTTCCTGCAACTCCTCATCATTCATAGGAGCCAGGGTTTCGTACTTATATCCATGTCTGAAAAGCCCCAATATCTTTGGATCATTCATTTTTGCCTTGTTCAACATGTCTTGAATATTCTCCCTGTACTCATCAGTCATTGTCACATCAGGGGAATCAACTATATCATCATCTTCCTCAGTTGAATCTTCAAGTGATTCTATCCCAGGTTCATTCACCTCGGGCTTAGCTTGAGTTGCAACAGGTTTCACAGCTTGTAAAGGTACTGCTTTTATCGGACTTTCAACAGTTGGACTTTTCCTTTGGATAGGTTCATCAGATTTATCATTTGTATCTCCCTCCTTTGGATTTTGCACAACATATTCAGTTTTTTCAGAGTTGTCAGTCCTCTTCCTCTTCATCTTCCTTATGTACTTCTTTCCATATTTACCCCAATTTCAGGGCCCCATTCTTCAGGATGTTTTTCTTTGTCATGTTTCACTTTCTCAATCCAAGCATTTGATACAATTTTTGTTAAATATAGTCTGGCTTCATCAGGGACCAACTACTTGAATGGATTGTCATCAACATTTTCAGTAGTTGTTGGGATTGTTCCCTCTGGTTCAGACTTACCTAATTAAGCTCGTTTGAGATTAACAATGACCATGGCTAGGGTTTTGTCAACTTCTTCAATTTGTTTTTGTTTAATCAAGCTTTCAATAACTTTCTTGTCCAACTCCCCCTCTTCATTCAAATTCTTGTTAATCTTAGCCTCCTCCAACAGAATTCCTTGTTGTTCAATCTCCTTATCAGTCAAGGATCTTGTAATCCTTTCTCTTTGTATCATTTCATCCAAAACATTGTCATGCCTTTTGGCATCTTGTTCAGAAGTTTCATCAACATCTAAGATATCATCAATAGATTTTGTCTTTTGAGGTTTTAGGGGTTACATATGATCTTCATTTTCAGCAACTGATTTCCCCTTTGCTTTCCTCCTCATCAACTTCCCTCACCTCAGATTGTTCATTGGGAAAGTTTTCTACTTGAGCAATAAGGTCCTACAACTCTTCATCAACATTTTCATCAATAACTTCTTTCTCAACCACAGTCTCCTTCTTTTTTTCTACCACATTTTCAACATCATCAAGCTTCCCATACAAGGTATTCAATTCATCTTCATCAGCATCATCATCAGTTATTACATTATTCACCATATCATTTTCAATTTCAGTTTTCTCCTCATTAATCACCTTCTCATACACAACTTCCTCCTCATCATCTTTTCCCTTAACATTGTAATTTTGTTCACCTCCATTTGATTCATCAGCATCATAGCCACCTTCATCATCTCTCCTCTCCTCACTATCATCCTCTTCATCACTTCCATATATAGCAGACAAATTTTTCAATATGTCCTCTTCCACAACCTAATCCTCCCTCACCTCATTGACCACATGTGGATTCTCCCCCTGTTTTGGTACAGCTGAGGTATTCTCAACCTCAGCCTCCAGGGTTTGAATCCTATGTTGTGCCTGTGCCAACTGGGATTCTAATTCAGAGTTCCTCTTTTTCAGTTCTTCATTTTCCCTTCTCAAATAAACATGTTTCACAACATCATCCATATATCTTCCAAATAGATGGGCACCAAGGGAAGAGGATCTAGAAGGAGTATATGAGAATGGGTCAGGGATATTGGTTTGGGGTTGGATGGGTACGTGGTTCGGGATGGTTTCATGGGTTGGGCTTTCTATAATATTTGTGCTAGTGGAGGGTAGTGGGTTAAGGTTTTGGATTAAAGGTAAAGGTGTGCAAGTGTGGATTGGCTGGTCTTGTGGTTGGGTTATAGGTTGGTTTAGGATTTGGGTTTGAGGTGGGCTTGGGATTTGGGTTTGAGGTGGGCTTGGGATTTGGATCATAGCTTGGTTTTGGTCAAGGTTTTGGATTTTTCTTAGGTTTGGTGATTGGTTATGTGTTGGTTGGGATGGGATGTAAGGTTGGTGGGGTTGGGGTTTGGTGTTGGGTTGGACTATTGGTTGAGGTTGGTGGTGCAGGTATAGGTTGGTCTTAGTTCTCCCCCCTGAGCCTCTACATGTATTTCTTCCACAATCTCCTCCACAATCACATTAACACCACCATCATTATCATCAGCACCTCCATCATCAGAACCACCATCACTCTCACTATCTTCCTCCTCAGAACTCACATGGGGTGATTCTAGAACATGCATTATTTCCAAATTATTATCCAACAGCCAAGGCAAAACATCAAATTCGACATCCGGGTTAAAGTGGCTGGTTGATGCCAACTTTGCTATTTGCTTGTAAACATTCGGATCTTGCAATATATGAGATGTGCCAATGGTTGGCAAATCAAGAACCACCTGACTGAATATGATCTGCAAGAATCTTGGATAAACCAAGAATTTATATTTATCGTCTTTCTGAAAATTGTTGCCAAGCCTTTAAATATCATCTTTGAAAAATTAAATGGATGCCTGAAGATGACAACCACTGTGGCATTGGCGAGAGCACGACTCATCAAAGTCCATGACCCTTTCTTGGGTCCAAACCCCTGCACAATATGGTGTATCAAGATACAGTAAAGATTATGGAACATTCCCTTTTTAAATTTTCTCTCATGGACGTCACCCTGATATCCCATGGTCTCCTGGAATATCCTCAGCAAACGACAAGTGGAGAAATGGCTTGGGTGCTCAAAATTATCTTGTAACTGCATACTCGCTCGTATCAACTGTTCAGTTATAATAATCTCCTGGCGTGCCACAGTAGCCTCAATCCGCCTACCACCTGCATCTTCAATCAATTGCGCAGAGTGCTAGAAATCGAGTCGATGATTTCTGTATATGACCGGGCTCTCTGTTAATGCAAATCTTATATTTGAAAGTTGTTTCCAACGTATCATCTGTTCAACCGGTCGGTTATCATCAGTTACTTGACGCAACGCGCACATATTATGTTTCTGCTCAAATTTATACGCCGCCATAACTGTACATACAGAAACAAAAACACATTCAAAGTAAAAATTAATCATAAAGTTTACAACTTTGAAATGTTTTAGGTTAAAATTTGAATAAGAAAAGAAAGAATGTCTTTAAGAACCTGTTCTTCAACAAATTTACAACCTACACAGAAAAACAGAGACGTTAGTGATAATGAAATTAAAGGTCTGACACCACATAATCAGTGTTAAAAAACAATCAATTGATGCTTACCGAGTCGGAATAAGTGGGCTGACTAATTTGGGTTAGGTAGTTAAAAGAGCAATTAGAATTCTGGGTATGAGCAAACGGCAATAATGCAATAGTGGGAAGAGGGAGAAAGTAAAATGAAAATTATTCTAACTCCCCATTATATTGTGTACTATTTGCATTTTGAAAGTGAGTTTTAAAAGAATTTTTGTCTTTTAGTGTGAGATAGCTGTCAAAGTATCTCAGTTAAAATATCTTCCCTTTTAAAACCTTGCTAGATAAATCACATTTTAAGAAAGCTTGCTAGTAAAAGTTTATTCACATAGATTGCTAGATAAAGTTCATTTATAAAGTTTGCTAGATAAAGAAAGTTTTCTCATCCCAGATTTTTTTCAGATACTATAAAGTAATTATAAATAACACTAAATGGATAAGATGAAGAAAGCTTACTCAAATATACAATATTGCTCGAGAAATAATTACAAGATAAATAATCAAGTATAATGCATCAAATAGGCAACCTTGCTAGGAATCAATAAAGAATCCCAAAATAATAACAAGGAGATATTTCAATTATCAACCTTGCTCGAATATCTGAATTTCACAAACCTTACCCGAAAATACTTACAAAAGTTAATAAATATTCATTCAAGTATAATTTAATGAAAAGTATGCCCGAAAATACTTTAAGAGTGCTAAGTGTGCTAGAGGAGACTTGTTATCCTTTGATATACAAGTATGCTCTAAGCATAAAGTGTACCCGAAAAGTGAAGTTTGCTGGATATTTTCTGAAATTAACAAGTATGCTTGGAGTACACTTGGAATGGTTTACCAACTGAGAAGTGTGCTCGAAGCATGAAGTTTGCTGGGAAAACAAAGTTTTCCCGAAAACAATTGTAATTTTAGAAAATAACAGAAAAATATATGAAGTATGCTAGACAAATACCCATTTCAACTAAAAAACCTAAGTTTACTCGAAATAGACGTGTAAAGCATATTCATGCATGTATCACATAATCATCAAGTATGCTAGATAATAACAACTTTCTAAACATCCAAGTTTACTCGAAAGCATAAGATCATCAAAGTTTCCCTGATAACACATGAATGATCCACTTAAGTACATATAATCATCAAGCTTGCTAGAATGAGTTAAACAATCAAACAAAACACCCAAGTTTGCTAGAAAGTTCAAAGTCATTAAAGCTTGCTCGAAAGAACATATTCATAACATGTATCACATAATTATCAAGTGTGCTTGACAAAAACCAACTTTCTAAACAACCAAGTTTACTCGAAAGTAAATAATTATCAAAGTATACCCGATAATATATGAATAGTTCTTTTAGGTACAAATAAACATCAAGTATGATCGAAATGGATGAACTTCAGATAAAAACATCTAAGTTTACCCGACAGGTTGAAAATCATCAAACCTTACTCGAAAGTACATATTCAGACATATGCAAGGTAAAATGCAACTTTTTTTGACTTAAACCACATTTTAAACAATTTTATCATTAAAGATCAAGGTTTAAGAGCAAATGGTGCATAATGAGATAAAATTTCAGTCTTATTTCCTTCCAAAATTATTTTCTTTTCTTTTGTGAAAAAATCTCAACATGGGATCATATTGATTAAGTCACTTCTCAATACTTCATCTCACCATTATTGTGACAGCTTAGTCAGGTTAATAGCAGGTCTAGACTTAGCATGAATTTCATTGCCTTGGTGATATGTTTAAGGTTCAATTAATTTGCATAAATAAAAAATGGATAACACTTATTGTGCTATGATGCCCCATATCTCTTCTCAAAGCTTATTTGGCTTTCCACATATCACCCCAATTTTACTTCAATCCCTTGATATTTGGTCAAAATATTTTTTGACAGAAAATTAAATTTATTGAATTTTTCCTTTTAAAACTTCAAATATATTGAGGTTGAACGTTGGACTTACATGCCATGTAGTTCGGACATACATGACCTTTATTCCAGATGTTAAAGAACTTATATTATTGCCTCCACCCTGTAGTTCTATAATTAACCCTCATGTTTGCATTTTCTCAAAATTTGTGAACATAGATCAACTTTTGGTTGAATAAAATAAAAATTTTGTTCACTTTTATTCTTTGTCATATGTATAAGATGATTCATTTTTGGTGACCAAATACCAATAGGCTCGTGTATGACTGGGTAATCACTTTTCTTCCTATCATCCGGAGAGATTTATCTTGAAACATGCATAATCAGCAATGCATCTCCGCATAAAGCTTAGCATGTTCATTATGTTTATATCCCCTTGGTTTTTATATATTATGGAAAGCAACCATACATATCAATGACTGCACTAATTGCCTTTTTAGCCTATTAAATCCCTATGATTGGCAAAAGTAATCAATATACTATCATTTCCCAAAAGGTTGGATCAATTTCATTAAAAACCCATTCGAAGCTTCTACCAAGCTTTGAACTAAATAATCTTATCATATCTCTACACCATAACAACTTGCTCTGATTTTGTCAAAAATAAATTTTCTTGATAACTTTTCATTTGAGCTTGTAATTTTGACACAAAGACATACATTGACATAAACAGTAAGTAACATACTCAAGAACAATCATAACATGAATGACACAATCAAAACAAGTAGACTCCACATAAGGTACATCCAAGACTGATTATGCATAGTCTACTCTATCCTAATCACATCATCATATCAGATTATCCACATATTCAAGACATCTAGATAAGCACATAAATAGATAATTTGAAACACTTCTCCTGATATCACACACAGTCACTGACATTAAACCTAAGTATCAAAGACACCTAAGTCACACAAATAGTCATTTTAAGCACATATCAGTTAAAATCAAACACAGTTTCGCACATTAATCACAAATCACTCAACAATACCTCTTTAAAAGTATTCAGTTAGCACAATGAGCACACATCATCAATCAAATTTCATCAGAGTTGATCATTCCCAAAGCTTTCAGGAGAAAGTGGAATATGGTTCTATCTAGTGGCCTGGTGAATAGGTCAGCCAAGTTGTCACTAGTGTCAACTCTTTTCATTTCAATCAATCCTTTCTCATTACAGTCTCTAATGAAATGATGCTTGATTTCAATGTGCTTGGTCTTGGAGTACTGAACTTGATTCTTAACAATAAACAGTGCAACAATATTATAAATGAAAATATGGGTGTTTAAGAAATTCAGACCATAATCTAGTAGTTGATTCTGAATCCAAAGAACTTGTGAACGGCAGGCAGATGAAGCAATGTACTCAGCTTCAGCAGTTGAGATAGACTCTGTAGTTTGCTTCTTGCATTTCCATGACACCAGCATGTCTCCCAGAAATTGACAACCTTCAGATGTGGACTTCCTACTCATGTTGCAGTCATCATAGTCACTGTCAGTATAAGTAATCAGATCAAAGGCATGGTTCTTTGGATACCATATCCCCAAATCTGGTTTCCCTTTCAAGTATCTAAAAATCCTCTTGACAGTAGTCATGTGAGACATCTTTGGACTTGATTGGAATCTTGCACAAACACAGACAACAAACATAATGTCTGGCCTTGAAGTAGTCAGATACATTAGAGATCCAATTTTTGCTATGTACTTATGTTCATCAACAGGCCCCACATTTTCATCTGCAATTATCTTTTCATTGGTGTCCATTGGAGTTGAAACAGTCTTGAGATCTTGACATTTGAACTTATTTAAAATATCTTGCACATACTTAGATTGGCAAATGAATATCCCATGTTTCTTTTGCTGAATTTGTAGACCCAGAAAGAAATTCATTTTACCCATTGAGCTCATGCAGTATCTTGATTTCATGACTTCTTCAAATTCCAAGCACATTTGTTCATTGGTAAACCCAAAGATGATGTTGTACCAACACGGTTTTTCCATATATTAGTAGTTAATCGATATCCGACCCGTTTTCGTTTCGGATAATTTAATAAATAAAATAATTAACTATTTACCTTATATTTTCCATCTTTATTTATTATTTTAACTTTGATTTATATACAAATTACACCCTAAACTATAGTTCTAACCTCTTATGCATCCACACTTAAATTACAAGGACCAATCTGCAAGTTTAATTAAATAATATATTATAATATAACCCAACCACAAAATCACACCTGTAACCCGTATTATATCTAACCCATCACCCGTCTAATACCTTGCGCTGTAATCTTCGTTGTATTTTTGGAATTGATCGCTTTAAATCGTTGACAATACATAAACAGCTCACACCGAAAACCTAATTATGGATTATAATAAAAAAACGATTTCAATTTTGTTATTTTAGGCACCGTCATTACCTTTTAAGTAAAATACAACTTAGGCTTCACGAAACTTCAATTAATCTTGTATGCGTTGCCTTATGGACCTCGCGAATCAAACCCCTGCAAGTAATTGTATTCGTCTACTGTGATCTTCCCTGCTCAAGCTTTGGCCGTCGCCTGTCTTTACGAATTAGGACACCTTGATTCGTTGTTTAAGGTAATCAAGCACATAGTTAAGTTCGTCGTTCATCATTCTTCAGTAACCGTAACACCAATTAAACAAACGAGTATTGATTAATCGATTTAAGGATTAGCGTTCTTCATTGATTTAGGGATAAAATTCGTCTGTTGTATATAAGTTATTGTTCTTGGATATTAACCAAGTGAACGCACCAGCCCATTGGCTAGTCTGTGTTGGTTTAAACCTTTGAACCGGCCAGGAGCGCGGGTTCGAGCCCCCCTAGACGCAGTTTTTGTACTTTGTTTTTATTATTTGTTTTAAGGGCTTTAATGATTTATTAATTATTTATGATTAATAATAAATATCAAATACATATTTTTCTTTTGTTAAACCGACACCATAAAGTTTATGTTTCTTGACAAATAATCTCGTCATAAATTTTTGGTGTGTGTGTGTGTGTATATATATATAATTTGTACGTCATATAAGTATATATTATTTTAAAAAAACCTTATTGAAACCCAACAGTTTAAGTTCACGCTTTCTCGTCGTTAAATGTCTTTATAAACTTTTATCTTTATTATACATGTATTAATTTTAGACAAGAATAGAATAAACGTATTAGATATATTTTTATCATTAAATTTCGTTAACAATTCAAACTGCATATTTGCTTAAATATTATTATTATTATAAATATTTATTTAAAAACGTTATGTTATAATTATTTAATTATAGTATTATATCTCAATTTATATTTACTCAAATCATTTTATTTAATTGGTGCATTTAATTGTTTTATTTTGATAGTTATATAAAAATGTATTATATTGTGTATTAGTGGTATTTTATAAATAATGAAGCAAATAATCGTCTTATAAATAAATGATTAACAATAATGTTGTTTTGCACAAATAATAACAATAGATTTCCACTAATCAATCAATAACCATTCTAATCACAACATAATTTAATTCACATCGAAATCCATTATATGTGTTATCTCATTTGTTAATAACTCATAATATAATTATTATTTAATTAGGAATCCTTGATGGTATATCACGAATGAATTATCTTTCTTACATCATCACTTATATTTCGTTCATTTGATCAGGTGAGTATCTCGCTCCCCCTTTTAGATCATTTTTAACCATTTTGGGGACATATGTGTTCTATTAATTTTATTACTATATATTACTCAACTTGCATTAGTTGTCACTTTTGTTTAACAATTTATACCTTACTTGGTTATGTTCTTACTTGCTTTATATGCTTCCGCATTCGGAGAGGTCCAACATAATCTCAGTTTAGTATGATCATACGACCGTTGTAGTGGCCGGCGTCCGACGCATTGACAATGGTTTCATCGACACCTCATTTTTGGTAACCAATGCCCATTCGAATGGCAACAGTTTATCCCTTTCTTTATGGGTTAATTGATTTGTTTATATGCTATGGTTAAATTGCTTATCTCACTTGAAACAGTTTGCTATCTTATTTATAATTATATAAAATCATGAAAATCTGGTGTTTTACTCACTCAACCTTGTGTTGACAAAACTATATTATTTTCAACGCATATGTTGGTCATCGTTAGATGTGACTATATTAAATAAGATTTTATAATTGTTTGATGTCTTATTTGTTTTTGGGATATTGTAATGAATATTTGTTTTATTTGAAATTATTAAATAGATATTGAAACTTATATTGTGCATGATAGTAACCTTGAGAGCTGTGACAATCAGTTCACGCCCCGACATTGCCGCCGTAGGTTGGGGTGTGACAGATGTCATCTACATACACTTGTAGATGGAGTAAATCTCTTCCTCTTCTCTTGTAGAAGAGTGTTTTGTCAATTGCTCCTATTTGAAAGCCATTAACAATTAGGTAGTTTGATAACTCATCATACGAAGCCCTTGGAGCTTGATGTAATCCATATAGAGCTTTGTTCAATTTAGAGACTCTATCTGGAAACTCAGGGTCCTCAAAGCCTGGAGGTTGAGCCACATACACCTCCTCTTCAATTTTTTCTTTTTAAGAAAGCAGATTTTAACATCCAATTGGAATACTCTTATGTTCTTTGAGGCAGCATAAGTTAAGAAAATTCGTTTTGCTTCCAGTCTTGCTACAGGAGCAAGGACTTCCTCAAAGTAAATTCCTTCTTCTTGTAAGCACCCCAATGCAACAAGTCTTGCTTTATTCTTCATCACAATCCTACTTTCATCCCGTTTGTTCCTGAAAACCCATTTGGTACCAATAGCATACTTACCTCTTGGCTTATCTACAAGTTCCCACACTTTTAAATTTTTGAATTGAGCCAACTCCTCTTGCGTTGCTTCCACCCAACTACTGTCTTTTAAAACTTGGACAATGTTCTTGGGTTCAATTTCGGATTAGAAGCAGGAGTACAAACATATGCTTGCAGATTCAGATGCACTTCTTGTAACCCTTTTATTGATGTCCCCAATGATGTTTTCAGGTGGATGATCTCTTTCAACAAAGGTAGATTGCACAATCAAATCGGTAGACATATTTGAGTCAAGATTTGGGTCATTGAGATCAGGTTCCTCAATGATCAAATCAGTTGCTGCATCATGAAATTCAGTTGCTTCTTCACTAAACTGTTGTGAAGTGGAAGCAAGATTATTTCCAATGTTCAAGTTTTGAAACAAAGTTTCAAATCTTGCTTCTCTGTTTTCTTGCTCTTGACTCTGATTTTGTTGGTTGCTAGGATCTTCCTCATTTAATACATGATCATCATGAACCTCTTGATTATCTTGAATAGCATTTTCTTGATCTTGATCTTGATCATGGTCTTGAACTTGTTCAGCTTCAGCATTTGAGGGATCTTTAATGAATGAATATTTTGTCTTTTCAACAGCAACCTTGGACCATAGCTTGTCCAAATTAATTTTCTTTTCAGAAATTTCTACTTGGATAAAAAGTTTCATCAAAGTGTTCAGTATAATCTTAAAAGACTTGATTAATTTCTCAAGGTTAAACAGCCATGATGCTCCATCCACAGTATTAAACTGATTCTCATTGAATACCGCATCATAAGACTTAATCACACTCAAATGATCTTTAACATAGACTATATAAGATTTTGAGTGTGTTGAATACCCAACAAAGAAACAATCCAAGGATTTGGATTGAAACTTGTTTAGATAGTCCTTGGTATTCAATAGTGAGCACTTGCAACCAAAAGGTTTGAGGAACTTGATGTAGGGCTTCCTTTTGAACAAAAACTCATAAGGAGTTTTGTTATGACTTTTGTTAAGAAGAACCTTGTTCTGAACATAGCAAGCTGTGTTGATAGCTTCTGCCCAAAAGGTAACAGGAAAGTAAGCATCAGCTAACATGGTCCTTGCAGCCTCAATGAGTGTTCTGTTTCTTCTCTCTGCAACTCTATTTTGTTAAGGAGTTCTAGGGGCACTAAATTGTTCTAGTATTCCTTTTGAATTGCAAAACTCATCAATTACCCCATTTTTGAACTTAGTTCCATTTTCACTTCTCATAACCTTCACCCTTACATCCAACTAATTCTCAATCCTTGTCACACAACTTTTAATAAGTTCAGTAGCCTCATCTTTGGTACTTAGGAAAAAAACCCATGTGTATCTTGAGAAATCATCAATAATCACTAAACAATATCTCTTTTTGCCAATGCTTGGAAAACTCACAGGACCAAAGAGATCCATATGAAGCATTTCAAGCACTTGATCAATTGTGTTTATGAGCTTTGTTTTGTGAGATAATTTATGTTGCTTACCCTTTTGACATGAAATGCATTTGTCATCAAGTTTGAACTCTCTTGTGGGTAAACCAATTACATGTTCACCTTTAACAAGTCTGTTCATGTTCTTTAGATTGACATGACAAAGCTTTCTATGCCACACTTTGGTTCATTTTCAGTGGACTTTGAGACAAAACGAGTACCTCCCCTTGAAATGGCATCTTTTATATTCAATTCATACAGATTTCCGTTTCTTGGAGTCATTATCATAATCATATCCGGAGGGATTACAAATTCAGGTTTGAGGATGAAACAGTGAGAATCATCAATCCAACCTTGTAACCTTTGTCACACATTTGTGAGATGCTTAAAAGGTTATATTGCAGTCCTTTCACATAAAATACATTGTCAAATGACACTTTGCCATTTGTTAGAATGCCTTTACCCACAATTTTTCCTCCATTCTCATCACTCCCAAATGCAACATGTCCTTCAAACTTCTCTTCATAATTCACTAGTGAACTCTTGTAACATGTCATGTGCCTGGAACATCCACTGTCCATATACCTTATTTTATTAATTGGTGTGGACTGTTCCTGCACAAATCAAGGAAAATGATTAGTAAAGTAATGAAGTGCAAGTTGGATCAACTTGCAAATCATCAATGACATGAACATATGCTGCATTAGGAGTGGGAATACGTTTGGGGTCCTCATAAACAACTTCACAAGATTCATCAGAATCATCTGTGTCATATCCAGTTTCATCTGTTGTTCCCACATATGGAACTATGCTCATGCATTCTTCAATGACATAGTCTTTCTTCACACTTGACACCAATGTTTCACATGTTATTTTGCTTCACATCTTGGTTTCCATAGGAACCCTTGTGGTTCATATCCATGTTTTAATAAAAATTTCTCATCACCATTTAGCTATTTTGGCTTCTTCTTTGAGAACACAACCTTTTTATCCTTCGTTTCTACTTTTGGTGACCTATCAGACTCATCAGACTTCACAGACTTGGAGTCTTTGTTAGGGACAATTCTGATAGGTTATGTGTTCATTTGAATTTTCTTTTTCACTTGTTGAACCACATTCTTCTTCACTTTCTCGTTAAAAGTCTCAATCTTCTTCTCACTCTTGACTACAGCATTGCTTAGTTGCTTTTAACATCATTAGATAGTTTCTTGCCTTTTCCCAAGTATTCATCATACTTATTTTTGTAGAATCCAAAGTCTTGCCCATATTTTACCGTGTCTGGAACATGAAATGGTTTGAATGTGAATCTTTCATGACAAGAATTTGCGTGATGCCTATATTCATCAAAATGTTTACACCACACTTTTCCTTTGAAACTCTCACTTGACTTCCCTTTCTTGAATCTTTCACTTGGTCTTGGGGAATCAATACCAATAGTCTTTTTATTCTTGAGACCATCAAACTTAACTGCGAATGGTACAAATTCTTCAATTTTGATGTCTTGTCTTTCCACATCACTCTTGACAAATATAATTCTTTCCATATATATTGGTTCATCTTCTAAGTTACTCCTGAATCTTTACTGTTTTCTTAAATACTCCTCCATACTTTCTACTTCCCCAATGTCAAACAACTCTTGATTTGAGAAAACATGATAAACATGAATGAATTGATCATAATTTTTCCTTGTTACTCTGTTTTCTTGATTTCCTTGACATTTTCTTTTCTCTGTGGGACTTTGTATGTCGTTCTTTCATTGTTCTTCTTTGAATTAGAACCACCAAAAATGTCAAATGATTGATGTTCTTTTCTCATTTGCTCATGGTGCCTTCTCATCTTGGCAGTTAACTTTGGCAACAAAGGTATCTTGTAGTTTGGTTCCTTTTTCCCAATCTTTCCCTTATCTACACTTTCACCACTTGAACTTTTCCTACTTGAGTCACTCAAGTCATATATATTCAACAAATCTTCATCAAGGTCATCTTCAGACACTTGTGTTCCAACTGAATTTTCATCACACCTCTTCTCTTTCACCACAAATTCACAATTAACATCAACTTCCACCATATTATGCATTTCAAGGAATTCTTCCTTTTCTTTGAACACCTCTCTAAACTGGTTTAGATAGGCATTTCTCTTTTCTTTGTCAACCTTCAATGAATAATTGTCATTGAAAGGTGGAGGAACAACCTTGTATTTATCTTCTTCTTTGATCTTTTTAAGCTTCCCACAAATATTTCCAGTGGAAACTAGATTTTTAGGAAAATCATTTTTAACCTGAAGTGTAGTAATCTTTAACTTCTCTTCAAGAAACATTTTCTTTAGTTCCTCAATTTCAGTGACATATTTGGACTGTTTTGAGTAACTGTCCATGCAGTCTTCTTCAAGACTTTTGATTCCCTCTTCATAGATCATGTCACTACACACATTAATCATACTTTGCTTTTTAAAACATTCACTTTCAATCTTCCAAATTGTAATTCTTAATGATTCTATCATTTCAAGTAATTCAAGTTATGAGTTTGAATGTACCTAAGATGTAGAGAATTCAGCTTCAGTCTCAATTTTTGCCATAAATGCAACATTTGCTTTCTCAATGTCACTTGCATGATCGCTCCAATCAAATTAACCTTCTTGTTGTTGAGCAACCAATGCATCATTCCCTTGGTTTCTTTGAGGATTGGCGTTGTTTCTGTTAGGGTTTGTGTGAGCTTGTGGATGGTTTTGATTATTTCTTTGAAAGTTATGATATTAGGGGATTACTTGATGGTGATTCTATGGTTGTTGGTGGTTGTAAGTGTTGTTGAAGTTTCTTTGCTGACCTTGGTTCTGGTTCTTTATATTGATTTCTTGGCTGGTCGTTATGAAATTGCCTAGGTTGATTGCATTCCCTAGCAAAGTGACCAGGTAACTGACAGTTGTAGCAGATAGCCTTGGAGTTGTCAAATCCAATTCTATCATTGGGTCCTGACACCAATGATCTCCCAGTTATGTTGAAGAGTCTTTTGCTTCTCAATGCCAACATAGCTGCCTGCCATTTATGATCCATGTCTTCTAGGCCATCTGCATCAATTTGCTCAAGATCCTCTTGAACAACACTGGTATGGATCAGATTTTTGGCAACAAATGCATTATACGAATCAGTAAACATTGAGAATAAGGCTCGGTACTCATTTCTTTGAACAACATTGCCACCACGATAAGGAGCATGCCCACTTGCCATGGAGGATGTACTAGTGTCATCAATCAGCTGGACATTAAATCTTGATTGTCCACCTTGATTACTTGAACTTCCAACAACAAAACTCCTTGGTGTACCACCACCATGCTCACTTGGCTCTTCTATTATAGGAATTTGATGTTGATTATTTGTGGAAAAGTTTCCCATTGGTGCAATGAGTGCATTGGTTACTAGAAAATAGGGTCTGTCTTCCTTGATCATTTAATTTTCAATCATTTCAATCTCTGCTTCTTGCGGGAAGCATATCACATCATCAAGCTTAAGTTCTGAAAAGTTTGATTTATGCCTAATGGATTTGCTGGCAGTATACCATTCTTTTGATAAGGATGAAAGCAATTTTGTATTCAGATCAGATGCTGTGACAACATAATTGATGTGCAAAACGGTGTATTAAAAACTTAACCTAACCTAGACACTCTAGTTTTAAATTTATAAATCTAGACTCTCCAAATGCTAGACCACTAGACAGACAAGTGTACCTATCGACTGCAGTAAAGCCTAATGAAGTCCGGATGTTGAACCCACAGGACACTAGCGACACCTAAACTAGACTCTGACTAATAACTTAAATAGATAGATTTAATAGATTTTTGTCTTTTTTAATTATTAAATATAAAATAAATAATACTTACTTTAAACTAGACACGGACAAATCGGTTTAGAACTCAAATAGAGTGAAACAACTACCTAGGCAAGGAATCCCACCAGTCAACTCGCAAACTTTCGTAATTGGATTTATGATTGGTACCGTATTCTAATAATATGAAATTTAAGGAATTACTAAAGTAAGCTAGATCACCTCCTAGTCTCACCAATAATACCTAAGAACCCTAAATATCATGTAAAGCTCAACGGTTAAATGGTTCGGATTACCCGGTCTCACCTTACCTAATTATGCTAAGGTACCCAAAGACTATATTACTTCCCGGCCTCTCTAATCACAAAACACCCTAAGGCGTAAAGGGGTATTTTTATTTAATTCGGTTATAATTCGGATCTGTATGAATCTAAAGGAATCTAGGGTAACTCACTCTCGTGCAATCCCTACCCAAACCCGCAAAAGACCAAAACAGACGACACTTAATTACCTCCCAATCTATCTAGTGATAGAATATAAGGTATCTCTAAACTCTCAATTACCGTTCCTATGGAATATGTTAACAATATACCATAAACTAGTTGTAGACACACTATAAACAACCTAATATGCGTCCATACATGAAAGACGTTCACAAAGACACATAAGGAATAGTAAATTGATCATATATTAATACCAAATATTAATACCAAATACGCATACGCATCACAATCAAATACAATAAAAACTTTACCAAAACATGAACCAATTATTAAAAATCCAAAACCAAAAGTAAAACAAGCCTACAAAGTATTCATCCAAACCCAGGCAGTATAACAGGTTTAGCCAACCATAATAATCGATGAAACAAGAATAAAAAATAAAGAGCGGTTCATCGAAAACGAAATAAATATAGTTGAGCTACTAGCCTGCAAGCTTAAATTAATTGAGCTACCTGCTTACTTGTTTTTTAATTCCTTTTTGAAGACTTTTTAAGCTACGTGCTTCTTTAATTCCTTTCTTGGTCGTGGACTTATTAAGCTACCTACCTTATTGCTTTGTTCCAAACTTCCAATGCGCACCAACAGGGGCACCCCTCCTATTAACCCTCCACAAATCCTTTATGTGATGTGCTCTCTCGAACCAGGGGACGCCCCCTTTTTGCAGTAGGCTTTTTTATTTAATATGTATTATATCCCACTTAATTATGCCGACACCTTTTAAAAATTATGTGCTCTCTAAGTTTTTGGAAATAGGCCACTTTAGTTTAATTACCAACATTGTCATTATCTAAAGCCCACTACCGAACTGACTTTGTGTGTTTTAATCTCACTTGGGCTACTGATCCAAAGAGTCTTATTGTAGGGCTGCTCCATATTATCTTTCTAATCGGTTCTTGAAAACATGATTAATTCCTCATGTTTGTTAACTGTCACATAAAACACACATGGTTACTTGTTACAGGAATTCATAATCTTGAAAAATAAATCAAATGATTTTGTAGTATAAGTACTCCAGTTTAGCTTAGTGTCTCATCAAAGCTTTAAATTATAAATATGAACCCTAAACGAATAGAATATAATAAAACCTAACTTAAAACTTATTCAATATGGAAGAAATATTTATAATATTTATATGTAATTTAGCCCATATCAAATATCCCCACACTTAAGCCTTTTTCGTCCATGAAAAAGTTATTTTCAATGGAATCATAATTTGAAACCGATCTTTAAAACATATAGGTTATCTTTTACGCATAAATAAACGCAAAAACTACGATTGCTGATATTGTTGTCCACTTAAACCCAACCACCAGCCTATCAAGTCCCCAATTGCATTAAGCGCTTTAAGTTCAAAAACCATGGCTACACCTACCCCATCTCAGACAAAGAGAGCTAGAAAAACTAGAGTCAAAGAAGACTGGTTTGACAAATTACCATAAGCCAAGAACTCGTTGATGGTACTAAGTAGATGCACTCGGTGAAATTTGATGGAAGAATGGTCATGTGGAGGTCGTACGAGCATACCCTAAATATTATTGGAATTTTTCCTATATATCCCTAATAAAAAATATTTATTGACTAAAGACCAATAGTGTATCCTCAGAGTCACTATCCCCTTGGTAAGACGTAAACTCTAAGTCCCGTCTAGTATGTGCATCTTTGGCCTCTTACTCTATTTTTGAGAATGCTTCTTTGGTATTTTATAGTACATAACTTTCTCTTTCTTTTGCTTTTTGAACCAATTTTTGGAGTACTCATAACTTTCATAACATACTTTTTTTTTTCTTTTTTTTCTCTCTTTTGTTTTATATATCACCCTAAATTATATAACTATTTTCTAAGCTCGTAAAAAGATGGACATGTGGTGGTGTGCTGGTTTGAGTGCATCTACGTCTTACCATCTCAAAGTTTTTAGATTATGGTAATCCACTAAGAATCGAAATTTGGTTTCACCGTTTTTCAAATTATTAGATATATAAAATATGCTACAGAGGACTATCAAAGCTAGTTGGGCCTACCGACATATCCCAAGCTTAGTGCGATATCTTTTATTTAATCTCATATATAATAATAGTTTTAAAAAACAATCTCACATTTTTCTATCATTTTCCATTATTTGCAAAAATTTTCGTGAAAATCTCGGGACTTTTTTTCAATTTTTTTTGTATTTTTTAACTCTTTTTTATTATTCTTTTTTTTTTAATTTTTGATTTTTTTTAATAAAATTCCATCCCCACACTTAAATGCCACATAGTCCTCAATCAGACAGGAAAAAGACAAAAATTAAAACACATTTAAATATAAGTAAAGTGGAACAGACTCCCTTGGTAAATATGACGATATCACCTCGCGAGTCGTGTCCAGTGCCCTCCAACTCGAACGAAAGCCTCACACTCCAGTGCTCTCTACCAAGCTATCACTTACGAACGAAAGCGACAATCAATAAATAAATGACCTCCCCACACTTGAATCAAAACATGTATCATCAACCTTCCACAAGCAATCCTGGAGCAACCTGAAAGAAAAACAGAAAACACACGCCAGAAAACGAAAGCAAGAAACCCCAAAAATAAAAATAAAAAAAAATAAAAGCAAAAACATACTACCGGCCGGGTTGCCTCCCGGGAAGCGCTAAGTTTATAGAAAGTCTTCAGCCGGACTTCCTCTTGAAATTTCAATCAGGAGCCTTTTCTTTTATCCATCCCCGGTCTAACACATTTAGTTCCACCCATCCAACATTTTTAAACAAATAGCACATAGTAAAACTTAAAAGAATTTTAAAACATTCAAATGGGTCGGACCACCAATACTTAAACTTGCCCGGACCAAACCTAATACGTGGCATATAATGAGGAAAATGGTTATTCTTGTATTTCAGTGTTCTGCTACAACTCTTAATGAACCATTTATGAACCCTCAAAACGTGTTGATCCGAGCACTTCTGCTTCCTCTTCTGTGGCTTCGTCGATTTCGGTGGCTGTCCACTATCTAGTTCCTCCACAAACCTGCTAGCATTCCTACGATGTGACAACTCAAGTACAACCATATTCTGATCCTCTTCTATCACACCCTCATCATCATTATTCCAGAATTCATCATCTGTTTCATAGACGGCTTCCTGCTCCTTATAATAAAAACTCTCATTTTGAATTCTAGCACTTATCTCTTCTAACCTAGCTTCGAGTTCCTCTATATTACAGTGTCTTTCTAATTCTATCAACTTATCAAGCCTGGCTTCCAATTCCTTAATCTTTTGGATTAATCTTTCACGTTCCTCTCGTTCGGCTCTTTCCAACGTCATCTCTTTCCGATATCTTCGATATAAAATACTCCTAAACTGGCTCGATCTATTAAACATATTAACTAGACTCGATAAAATAAAACACAAACTAAATTATCCTAAACACGACTAGACACGCTTAATCTAATAGACAGACTCACAAGACACACCACAACTCAAGACACAAAAGACCAATTAAGTTCCACCCGTCTAACATTTTTAAACAAATAACACATAGTGAAACTTAAAAGCATTTTAAAACATTCAAACGGGTTGGACCAGGGTATTAATGACAGAAACACTAACACACTTGTCGGTCCCGAGTCTCTCTATAGATAGATCTTTTACTCACTGTGGTAACCCACACGTTAGTGTCAACAAGAAGGTTAACAACTTACTATTTACGGTAAGGACAACATGGTATTAATGGGAGAAACACTAACACATTAAATGTTGCTTAATAGACACAAAAGTAACAAACACACATTGTAACTCAAAATATTTCCATTAGTATTATGTCATACAACGAAAATCGATTAAGGTTTCAGAATGGAATGTTTGGATTTTATGGCAGATTTCCATGCAGGATTGAGTCAACCGTCAAAATCACAAATAGGTGTAAGGTCTAGGTGTGTCATAGGTGTGCCCTAAAATATTTCTTTTATAGGCTTGCCCTAACACCTGACATTCCTTCTAGATACCCTAATGATAGTGACATTAAATATTCAAACGAAATACAAAAGATTCTAATGTAAACAGGTCTTCGGGCAAGCTTTGCAGCTTTTTTCTTCTTCTAAAAGACCTGGTAACCATAAAGTGTGCTGGTAAACAGTTCTCCGGGCAAACTTTACTTAGGATATTTTCTTTAGAAAATATCCATCTAGCAGACTTCAATCCTCTTGACCATATCAAAGTTTGCCCGATATAGTCCTATGAGCAAACTTATTCTTTAGAGATCCCTTCAACCTTTTGTTAACTTTAACTTATTGAACAAACCAAAGTGTGCTAGTAACACTGTAGCTTGTCCTTAGTTGAACCTTGCTCGGCAGAAGTCTTTAAGTGAATTTTATATCAACTTCCTTCAAACTTGCTGGGACCACTGTTTATTAAAAATAAACCTTGCTGGATATTCCAAATGACTTGGTTTTTCCAGCTTGGTTTAGTCAAGAGTTTGCTAGGGAAACAAACTTTGCTTAACTTGAAGAAAAACCTTGCTAGACAAAGTAAACCTTGCTCGGTTTATCACTTAAGAGGAATTCTAGGAGATAACCTTGCTGGAAAAGCAAAATACCTTGCTAGATCAAGTGAAAGCTTGTTGGGAGGCCTAAGTGTGCTCGATTTCCATACTTAGCCATTTAGAGAGAGGTAGAGAAGATTCCAATCTCCTTTATGTCTTTCTTGTCTTTTCTTCGACCCAACAAAGTATGTGTTCTTGGGTTAGCATTGATTCTTTTTCCATGTGCAAGTGCCATCATTTTATGACTTATGTTTAAAGTATTTTCTCTGCTGATTAGAGTTTTGCTAATAAGGGTATAACCTTTAACTGAAGCATCATGTGGTAGCACACCATGTGTTCGATAATATGTAATATTGAATTTTAAAACTTGATATTTGAGCTTTTAGTTTCCTGTCAATTCTTTCTGTTATGTTAACATATTTGTATATTCTATACTGTTTAGTTTTCTAATGTGTATATTATTGACTTTTGATGTAATTGCTACTTGCAGATCCAAAACCATCTTTGTTAAAGAGTTTATAAGCAATCGGTAACTATTTTTCATTAAACGATACATGAATTGCATCACATATCTTTTTTTTTTAAAAATAGCTTATGTCATAATTAGATCTAGCATTATGTTGTTTAAATTAAAATTTAAAAAACAAGGATACTAAAATGTTCAAAAATGGTCTTGAGGATTTAAATCTCAAATTTCAAAACAGTCTAGATATTAAATTTGTTAAAATGAAAGAGCTAAACCAAGTCTGTTTTATTTATTTATTTATTTAAATATTATTATTATAATTATTTGTTTAAAGTATTTATATATTTATATTATGGTTACTCAAATATTATATCTCAATTTATATTCAATCAAATCATTTTTTTAATTTATATATTTAAATATTTATTTAAATACTATTGTTATAGGTATATTTTATATTAACATTTTTTATTTAAATTATGTATTTATAAGTCTAAATATATGATTTTTATCAATTATACGTAATGGTGATTCTATAAATAATAATCATTAATACTAATATTTGCAATAATAATTATTATAGAAATCCACTAATCAATAAACATTCTAATCCCAAACCTAACTCAATTCACATTAAAATCTTAATTTATTAAATCGTGCATATCTTTTATAATTAAATCATATTACAATTATTTAATTAGGAATCGTTGACGGTATTTCCCGAAGGGTTCAGCTCCCTCACATCATCACTTATAATTCGTTCATCCAATCAGGTGAGTAATCACTCCCCTTTTTACTTATTTTAAATCTTTTGGGGACATATGCGTTGTCACACCCCGACCAAACACGGAGGAACATGCCGGGGTGCAACAGATTGCCCAAGAATACAAGACACTATTTAAGTGACAATATTTAAACAGCTCATTCAATCATCAAAAGTAACGCAACATCGTTCAAATAAAATAAAACCAATTGAAAATTTAAATTGTTCATTCTTCTAATAACCTAAATGGTCTCAAATTAAATAGCGTATTCAAACTCCAATCAACCAATAATCAAAAATCTGTAACAATGCATAAAATATAATTTGTCAACATGAATGTTAATGAACAATTTTATATTTTTGAGTATATATATAATATGAGGCAAAATCCACAACTCGTATATGAAACTATAAATAAAAGCAAAAAATGCGGTATATAAATCATAAGCAAATGAGGATCCTTTCTAATCGGTAACAACCAACATACTCGGATAATGAGGCCATATTCTACTAGCACAATGGTAAAGTAGTTAGGGGTGCGTATGATCATACTTATTGAGGCTCAATAACAACATAAAAATAAACACCCGTGCACGTAAAGCATATGAAGCATATAACACACAATAGAGCAAGTATTCTAAGTATCATGCACCCTAGAGTTTGTGGTTTGAGGATATAGTATTATAAATCATTCTTGTTTCGAATAGGTATGCATGTTACCCCCAAAGTATAAAAATGAAAATGAGGGATGAAATGTACTTACATAAAATAAGTAAGTTGAAGGATTAGTTTGCGAATAAATGGAAAGGTTAATTCAACGAGCAAGACCTAGATTAAAAAAGGTCTTGAGTTAGTAGACTGTCTTAAAAGCTTTAAAGTAAAATAATATGACAATTAAGATAAACAAATAAAGTTTGGGAGTTAAAGCGTAAATATATAAGAAATTAAAGTAACGGTTTCTGAAAAGTTAGTTTACTCGAAATCGGGTCTCGGTATTATATTCATTAGTTTTACTTAACCTTTGTTAAGTAAATATTTGGGTATAATTATGATATTGCAGAACCCTTTGTTAAATAGATACTAAGACAAGATTTTACAAGTGTTTGGATTTGTTAGTTTGAGTTTTGATAATTGGTCAAGCCCGAAGCCGAGATTCCAAAGTAATAAATGTTATGGAATAACTCAATGAAATCAAAGAAACTTAACCAAGTGTGTAGTTCTATTAAGAAGAACCTCGACGTCCATTAAGCGGGTGTTTGGCTTTATAGGTCCAAACTTGTTATAAGATCAAGTTAGATCCGAACTAGGGCTGTAAACGAGCTGAGTCAAGTCGAGCCAGAGTGTTCTCGAGCTCGAGCTCAAACTTAATCGAGATGGCTCGAGCTCGGCTCGTATTCTATATCGAGCTGAAAAATCGAGCTCGAACTCGGCTCGTATAAAGCTCGAGCCGAGCTCGAGCTCGTCGAGCCGGACTCCTTTAATTTATAAATTTATTTTCTTTATTTTTGTTATTCTTTTATAAGGTTTTAGGTATCGAGTGACATAATATATGTATAATTTTTATTTATTTATTTTTTGGTATGATATTATTATATATAGATATTAAAATTTAGGGTTTATTCTAAACGAGCCAACGGGCCGAGCTAACGAGTCGAGCAAAGACCGAGCCACGAGCCGAGCTGACCCTAGCTCGAGCTCGGCTCGTTTAAAAATCGAGCCGAGTCGAGTCGAGCTCATTTAGAATCGAGTTTTTTCGAGCCGAGTTTTTTTCGAGCTATTTTCGAGCGAGTTTCGAGCGAGCCACGAGATGCGAGCTTTTTGAACAACCCTAATCCGAACTACCAAGTATTTTGAGAAAACAATTAAAATTAGTTTATAATATATTTTTAAATAAAATATGAGATTCGGTGGCCCAAAACACAACTAGTGTGTCTTTAGCGAGTGAACTCGGTTTAGTTCGGTCTTGGTTCAGTTCTTTGAAATGGAATATGACCGAGGATGGTTACCGCATACCCAATACCATAGAACTCATAAAAATAAACTTAGAAATGATAATACTCAAGTTTTACATACAACATGTTAATAGTAAAGTATTTAAACAAAAGTTTGGTTTTGGTTTGTCCTTGACTCGGAATGAAATCGAGGATGGTTGCCACATACCCAAATACCATTGAACTATTAAAATGATTTGGAAACTAAAATGACTAGAAACTAAACACTTATAATAATCTTAAACAAATTCAAAATGTTAACAAGGACAATAATAGTCCTTCATGTAGTCTTGCCTAGCAATACACCTAAACTGACGATGGTCGGAGAAGGGAAATCCAAGGAAACAAGGGAAGTATGTTTTAAACATACTATAATAACAAGCTTTAATTAACAAGAATTAGTTAGAACAAATATTAGCATTAGTTTGACCTTGAGAAGTCAAACTATCAAGAGTTTAAAAGATGAATACTTAATCTAGATTGCGAGAGTTTTGAGGAAGAATGAGCAACAAAAATGGGTGCATTGGACTTGTATTTATGGTGGAAAAAGCTAAGGCTACCTCCTTTGGATAAAAATCAGCTAAGGCTACCTCCTTTGGATAAAAGTGAGGAATAATGTTATGCTAATAACAACGATTATATGAATGAAAATGGAGTGAACACCTAGATTTGTTTCGAGGAAAAACCCTTTGATCTTGTTCAGATCAAAAGAAAAAAAACCCGGGTGATGACAACTAGTCGATCACCAATTTATTAATAACAAAAAAGGTTATAATGGTTTTGGAGATTAGATCGATGTTACAGTAGTAACTAACGTGTATAGAGAGAATAGTGAGTTATTCTCTAAGAGTGTGTGAGTACAAGTGATGTCTCTAATCGATCATATCTCGATGTTTATAAAGAAAATAAATATAACAATAAGTCCTATCTATCCGCCACTATTCCACTAGTCTTCCAACGTTCATTGACCACGTGCTGGTAGCTTCCAGTAGCGAAATTTAAGGTGGACCAAGTCACATAGTCATTACTTCTGTTGAATAATAACCTACACACATGAAACAATTGTTATCTGAGGATCCTTGATCTTCGACATGGTTCTGGAATTCTTCGGGAGGATAACTGATCCAGACATATCTTCAAGGATAATATATCCTCAGCAGAGAAAATATCAGTCCTAACAATTGTCCCCAAAATGGCGGGTGATAGTGGAACACAACTATCATTTTGAAGTTCAAAACTTCTGCGAAAACTGGATGATGGGACGGTTTGCCAGATATATTTACCATTTGGCCCCTGAGATAATCATAACCGCCTATATATGCCGCCCTATATCTTTCTTATAATCACATATCCAAGCGACGTATCAGGTATCATATCTTTCTTTTCTTATTTTCTTTCTCTCTGTAATAATGTCTACTGTTTCGTCTTCTTCTTCCCCTTCACACCATTCTGCCCAAGCGTTCGACGAGTCTGGATTGTCTGAGATGCGACCACAAAACCTAATAGCAAACCCTTTTATTGAAATCTGCAAACTAACAGACCCCGAAGTAGACGAACTTCGAGCATTGTTTCTGTCGGGAACGGAGTTCCGTCCATACGATGCCGGAATCCCATGCGACGTTTACTCTCAGATCTGGGTCTGTATGCCGGCTTGTCCTTTCTTGATCGGTTAACGCTATCCATTCCCTTCCTTTACCCAAAGCTTTTTTGATTCCACGGGCATATCCTATATTCAGGCTATGGTGTGGCGAGTTCTTAACACGATAGAAAGAATCATCGAGGAATAAAAGATCGACTTCGGTCATCCAGAGTTTTCACATTTATACACCCTTACTACCCACGGTCCTTCCCGATTCATCTTGAAATCCAAGCCTCGACAACCCCACCCGATCTTGAAAGTCACATTAAATGATTCCTTCTGAAGGAATCAGTTTTTCTTTGTAAAACGTGACTCCATACCTGGAGGGATTGACCTTCCTTCAAAGTGGGTTAGAAAGGGACAACTTTGTTTCTTTGGGTAAGTTAACTGGATACCGAGGTTAGAACCTTTCAAGCCCGTTTTGTTGAAGCTTTTTGTGAAATCTCCTCGGTTTCCAGTATGTCAAGTAAGTCTATTAAAGTAATTTTAAGGTAAATAAAATTAGTTAGAATACTTATCTATTAATTTATCTTTTGTAGGCGCCAAGAAATCCCAGAAATCAGCTAGCAAGTTTTTCATAGAAGACATTGATTGTATGGTCACCTCCCCGGACATCAAGAAAGAAGCTTTGAAAGCAGCAACCAGTTCCGAGCCCAAGACTGCAACGACCAGAGCTAAGTCCGCTGCTTCTAAAAGAAAGAGGTCCTCCGATCCCGAAACCCATTATGACACAGTCCTCTCTGTAAGTATCCTGTATCCTAATATTTCGAATTTTAGAATCCAATATCCTTCTAACCCTGATTACATGGTTGTATACAGGCTATGAATGCTTTCAAAGAGCACTACGAAATGGTCATCAGCCAGATGAGTGAGAAGCTGTCAGGGCTAGGGAATGTCGTGGGTGCAAAGGAAAAAGCCATGATCCAACTCTCCAAGGACAAAAAACAGTTGGAGGATCAGCTATCCTTAGCAGAAACCCAGCACCAAGAGGCTGTGAAGCAGGCTACAGACGAGGCTAAGATGTGGGCCACTAAGTCGGTGTTCCAAGCACAGATTAAGATGGCGAAGGAGGCTGGTGATCCTGCTTTCGATAAGACGACCTGGGACGTGAAAAAGTGGAAGACTGCCCTGGAGGCTCTTGGTGGCGAAGATGATGAGGAGATGGCTGAGGAAAACGAGACTGGGACTAGTGGTGTCAAGGAGGTAGCTGAAGCCGGTGATGGAGAAGGTGTTGCAGAGGGTGAAGATGCAGCTTAAGTGGGCGATGAAGGATATAAAAGACAAGGCCCGAGCCCACTTTTTTGTTTGTGTTGATGTTTTTTTAAGGATAATTTGGTTTGTATTAAACAATAGTAAGTAGGGTTTAAGGATCACTGATCCTCAAGATAATTCTCAGGGGTACCGAAGGTGGATGGATCCTCTGTTTGTGGGGATGAAACCTTTGGTGCCTCTGACTTTTATTTTCCTGCATTTAAGAACAATTTGTAACACATGTTTAACCCGGGTGGATGGTCCATCTTTTGTATGGTGAAATCCGGGTTAAAAATTTTGGTAGGTCCAGGTGACTTATGCTTAATAATATAAAACTTTTAGCTATCTATTTGTTATTTGTTATTTGTTATTTCAAAACTTTGTTTGATATATCTTTAGCTTTGTTGTAAGTTTTGAGAAATAATCTTGTTGGTACATGTGTGTCAGTAGTTCATAGTCTAGCATTTGTAATCGAGTCTGTAATGTAATTATGTTTTGTTTATGATTGTTTTGTAATACGCGAAGTTGTCCACAAGTTCGCTATGGCGAACTTGTTGAATCAGCGAAGTTATGGACAACTTCGCCAATGGCGAAGTTGTCGTGTATAAAACTGTTTCGCTGAAACAGTTTGAGTGTTGGTCGTTTAGGGTTTGTTTCAGTGTGTTTCATATTGGTGTTCGTGTCATAGTCTGTAACAGTGACCGTGAGTCACGTGTTCGGTTATCAATATAACGTGGTTGAGTTATTGCTTGTGTGATTCTATCTCTACACTCGTAACTACCTGCGCAGGGATTCCGCACCTGCGTTGTTAGCGATATCCCGTGTACGATCCGTCCAGGAACCTACAATTGGTATCAGAGCCAATCGGCTCGATTGTGAGGTTCGGGATTTCACGCGGGTGTAGAAAACGTCTCGTTTGACCTATTCGCGGGACGTGTTTTTGTTGGGATTGAGTTTTGCTAGTGCTTGACAGTCTTTTTCAAGCCTTTGCATTGATCGGGAGCTGCTGGATTGACGAAAACAGATCTGAACAAACTTCCCTGTTCATCGGGCGAAGTTACCGTTCATCGGGCGAAGTTACCATTCTTCAGGCGAAGTTGCCGTCGCTGGAATTAGGGTTTTTGGCGAAGATATAAGGATTAGCGAAGTTAACCACAACTTCGCTCACTTCATAAGTTCGCCTTAGCGAAGTTATCCGCAACTTCGCTTCATACCCAAGTTCGCTCAACTCATAAGTTCGCCAGAGCTAAGCGAAGTTATTTTTTAACTTCGCCAAATCTAGCGAATTTAAGAACTCAGCGAAGTTCTCTTTTCAGCGAAGTTAACTTTCAAGCGAAGTTATTCTTAACTTCGCCTACTGAGCTGTTTTAATATTTTTTTGTTTTTTTCAGGTTTTTCAGGTTTTTGCAAGGATGTCGTCGATCAACATCTCCGATTTGGTCAAGATGGAAGTAGAAGCGGGGTCTGCCACTAAGGCCCCGAGGCTGATGAAAGGAACTGACTTCGTGGCATGGAAGGACAGATTCATCCAATATATTAAATATCAGGATGCAAAGATGTGGGTGTGCATCCAGGATGGATATATCCCACCAACCATGGTGTACGAAGGTCGCGATGTGGTTAAGAAGTACAGCAAAATGGAGGACGAAGAGAAGAAAATGTACGAGGCCGAAAGCAAGGCCCATGCTGCGATAACAATGGCACTTCCTCAAGAGGTTCTCCATACGTTCCGAAAGTACACTTCTGCAAGAGAGCTTTGGGATGCTCTTGAAAATAGATTCGAGGGGAATGTGGGTATCCGTGCATCGAAGGTAAAACTTTTGAAGACCCAGTTCTCCGTCTTCAAATTTTTGAAGAACGAATCACTGGATGATATTATCACCAGATACTATCATCTAATGACAGAGCTCAGCAATTATTCAATTGCTTACCGAGAAGAAGAGATCGTTGAAAAGCTTCTCGATGCTCTCCCACCGAAGTGGGAAATGTACACCGTCCTTATGAGGGAAGACAGAGACTTTCCAACCTACGATCTAGAAACAGCAGTAAACAAGCTCAGAACTTATGAGCTAAATATGGTTCGAAAGGAAACACCAACAGATCAGATACAAGACCCTGGTATGTATGGTGCTAAGGTTAACTCAGGCTCAAGTTCAAGGCCTGAATCTGCTGCTTTTTACTCGAAAGGGGAGTCAGGTCCTGACTCACCTCATGAAGGAAATGTTTCTGTTAACATGAATGGTGATGTATGTTTCGTTGCTGGAGGATCTAGTACTTCAAAGCCTCAAGCGTCCTCAAGTGGTTTTTCTGCACATGCCTCAAGCAATAATTATTCCAAGATGCCTATGAGTGTAAAATCTGCTGAAGAGCAGTTTGCAGTCTATGCATCATTTATTGCTTCCTATGAAAACTACATCCAGGGGAAGATTGTGGACCCTGCTGTTCTGGATGAGGATTACGACCAGATCGATGCTGATGATCTGGAGGAGATGGATTTGCAATGGCAAATGGCAATGATTGTGAGGCGTGTTAAACGGTTTATGCACAAAACTGGAAGAAAGTTTGTTGGTGGTAGGCCCGGGTTCGACAAGTCCAAGGTAAGGTGCTATAATTGTCAACAGTACGGGCACTTTGCCAAGGAATGCATAAATGAGAGGGTTGAACGAGGACAAGGTCGACCTACACAACACTCAGGAGTTAACAGAGAGATAAATGCCATGTTGACCAGAGAGGCAGGAGAGTACAACTGGAATCAACGCTCAAGTGGTTCTGGTGAGCAAGCAAACATGGCTGAGTCTGAAGCTGAAGAATGTGAGAAGGTTGAAGAAATTGAGAAAGCAAATGAAGAAGAAACCGCTTTCATGGCAAATGACAAAGATAATCGCTCCGAGGTAAGTCCTAAAACTATTTGTACTAGTTGTGAGAATTTGTCTGAGCAACTTAAAACAATAACTGATCAGTATGTCCATTTAGATGCTGACTTTAAAACTATTAAAGAAGATCACCATTTTACGAAAGCAAGAGAAACGAGTTATAAAATTAAAATAAAAGCATGTGAAAAAGATGTTCAAAGCTTAAAAATTAAACTTGCTGAGAAAATTGAAATAATTGATCTTAGTTATGAAGTTTTGGAGGAAAAAACTAAAGTGATTGCTGATCGGGATAAACAGATTGCTGACCACCAGGTAAAGGTGGTGGAACTGAACCGCAAACTTGAGCAGTTCAGGAATTCCTCGACCATCCTTGATCACCTCGTGAGTGATCCAGGTACCTCTGCAAAGAGGGGAGGAATCGGATATCACGAAGTTCCACCACCCTTTAACCACAATTATACGTATAATCCGAGTGTTCAGAAATCTGTTGATTTCGAGGTTAATCAGACAACTCCAATTAAGATTTCAAGGGTAGAATCAAGTGTTAGCTGTGGCGAAACGAGTTCGCCTGTTTCTAGTGTAAATATTTCTGTTACGAGTCCAGTCTCATCGGATTCGGATAAGTTGTCCGAATCTGGTAAGACGAAAGAGAATGTAGTGTTACCCACCGGTGGAGATAAAAATAAATCTTCTAAAAAGTGTACTCCACTCAACCCGTATGTCCCACCTTATGTGAGACGAACGGCTGGTAACACTGCCTCTACATCCAAACCAACATTTGACAAGAAATTGGAGAGTCGGTGTTGCTTTAGGTGTAACAAATTAGGGCATTTAGTTGCAGATTGCCCTCTGGAGCCGAGATTCAGAGGTGTGAAGCCAAATAAAAATGAGAATAAGCGTCATTTTGTTCCTGCTAAAAATGAAAACTTTAAAAAATGTCAAAATGTAACGAATTCAAGTTTTCATAAAAACCAACCTCATTTTTACAACCAAACCTCAAGATATAACACTTTCAATTCTCAAAGGTTTGGAAGGCATTACACCCAATCTGCAAGGAGATTCCCTAACAGGACTTACAGAAATTATCCTGACGCTAACTTGAGAAAGCCAGGGTACGGGACGTATCGATCCAAGACCAATTGGTCTTGGGTCCCAAGATTCTAACTCTTTGTTTTATTGTGCAGGAACAGTTGAACAGGGCTGCAAACAATCTTTGGATTGTAGATAGCGGCTGTTCCAGGCACATGACAGGCAACAAACACTTGTTGCAAGACTTAAAACCTGTTCAGGGAGCTAGAGTTAGTTTTGCTGGTGAAAGCGGTGGAAGGATTACCGGTAGAGGAACTGTGTCGAATGGGAGAATGACACTTGAAAATGTAAACTTTGTGGAGGAATTAAAGCACAATCTGCTGAGTGTGTCGCAGATTTGTGATAAAGAATACACTGTCCATTTCACTAAGAATGAAGCGATTGTATTGAAGCCTGGTTTTCATATACCAGAAGAATGGATAGTAATGAAAGCTCCACGTGAAACGAATACATACGTGATGGATATGAGGTCTACTGAAATGGCCACCGGAGAATCCTGTTTAATGACAAAGGCAAGCGAATCAGAATCAGAATTATGGCACAGGAGAATGGGACATATTCATCTTCGTAAGATGAACTTCATTGTCAAAAATGGGCTTGTGATGGGCGTTCCCTTAAAGAGTTTTAACTTTGAAGATAAATGCATAGCGTGCAAGAAGGGAAAACAACACAAGAAAAGCCATCTCACCAAGACGATCAACTCAATTGCTGGTACTCTAGAACTACTTCATATGGATCTCTTCGGTCCGGTGAATGTACAAAGTCTAGGCGGTACTTCTTACTGCTTGGTGATAACTGATGATTACTCGCGATACTCGTGGGTATATTTTCTGAAAACGAAAGACGAGACGACTCAGATGGTGAAGAATCTAATTACAAAAGTCGAGAACGTCATGAGTAAATCAGTTAAATTCATCAGAAGCGACAATGGGACAGAGTTCAAGAACTTTGAGATGGAAATCTTTTGTCTTCAGAAGGGTATTGAGCATCAATACAGTGCTCCGTATACTCCACAACAGAACGGAGTAGCTGAAAGGAAGAACCGAACGTTGATTGAAGGAGCCAGAACTATGCTGGCAGACTCAAAGCTTCCTGTGATGTTCTGGGCTGAAGCAGTTGCTACAGCCTGCTATGTTCTGAATCGGGTGTTAACCGTTAAGAGACTTGGAAAAACTTGTTACGAGCTTATGCACGGAAGGAAGCCCAACTTGTGCGGTCTTGAACCTTTTGGGTCTCCTTGTTCGATTTTGAAGACTAATTCGAAATTTGGTGAAGTAGCTGATGAGGGAATCCTAGTCGGTTATGTTGTTGGGACTCCCAACAGACGGGTCTTCAATACGACAACTTGCAAGGTGGAGGTGGTTTGTAACACCGACATTACTAGTTACCAACCGCCAAAACCAAGCAATGGACCTGCTGAGCTGTTTGACTATGTTAAACTTTTTAAGTCGTTTAACGTACCTACTTTGGAAATTTCTGAAGAAGACGAAAGAGCAGTGACGAAGATGATATTTGATGAGGAAGAGGAGGTAGTGCAACATCAGATGACAGAAAAATCTCAGCCTTCCACATCAAACCCTATCGATACCCCTGCGGCCTCAACTGAAGGTGAGTTTATTAATCCTTTTCACTCTCAGCATGAAACTACCATAGATGAGATCTCTTCAAACTTGGAAGACAATTTGCATGTCGGTGCTGTTCCGACCACGAGAATTCACAAAGATCACCCATTGGAGAATGTTATAGGTGATGTGTCCTCTAGTGTACAAACCAGAAGTAGCTTGAATGAGCACACCTGTGTTTATACAAGCATTAAAGATACAGGTATCATGAACGAATGTTTGTACTCTTGCTTCATAAGCCAAGTTGAACCGAAGAATTATCAAATGGCTTTAAAGGACAGCTCGTGGGTCGAAGCCATGCAAGAAGAGTTGGCTCAGTTCGAAAAAATGGAAGTTTGGACTTTGGTTGAAAAACCAAAGAATGTTCATGCTATAGGCACGAAATGGGTGTTCAAGTGCAAGAGAGATGAAAAGGGGATTATCGTGAGAAATAAGGCGAGGCTGGTTGTTAAAGGTTTTAATCAGCAAGAGGGTATTGACTACAATGAGGTTTTCGCTCCTGTTGCCCGGTTAGAAGCGATTAGATTGTTTTTGGCGTTTGCTGCATCTAAAAAGATGAAGGTGTTTCAGTTGGATGTGAAGAGCGCGTTTCTTAACGGGAAAGTTGATGAGGTTGTGTTTGTTGAGCAACCTCCGGGTTTTCCTGACCCAGACTCTCCGGATCACGTATACAGGTTGAGCAAGGCGTTCTATGGGTTACATCAGGCACCTCGTGCCTGGTATTCAACGTTATCAGACTACTTGCTGGAAAATGGTTTTGAAAGAGGAATGATCGACAGTACGCTGTTTGTGAAGAGAGAAGGATGTGACTTCTTACTGGTTCAAGTCTACGTGGATGATATCATTTTTGCTGCATCAAGAGTATCCATGTGTCAGGATTTTGAAGCTGTCATGAAGAAACGATTCGAGATGAGTGCTATGGGTGAACTAACCTTCTTTCTAGGATTGCAGGTTGATCAGAAGAAGGATGGGATGTTCATTCATCAAACAAAGTATGTTCATGATGTGCTGAAGAGATTCAAGATGGAGGACAGTTCTCCATATGACACCCCAATCTGCGTCAATCACAAATTGGGCGCTGAATCAGATGGTGACGCAGATGTGGACCCTACTCTGTATCGGGCGATAATAGGTTCATTAATGTATTTAACTGCTTCTAGGCCCGATATAATGTTTTCTGTTTGTCTTTGTGCTCGTTTTCAGGCAAACCCAAAGGAATCTCACATGAAAGGTGTGAAGAGGATTTTGCGGTATCTTAAGGGCAAGCCGAAACTAGGGTTGTGGTACCCAAAGGGAGGAGACGTTGAACTGGTGGCATATACAGATTCTGATTATGGTGGATGTAATCAGAGTCGGAAGTCAACAACAGGAGGCTGTCAGTTTCTTGGAGGAAGATTAGTTTCCTGGCAGTGCAAGAAACAGACATCAGTTGCAATTTCAACATGCGAAGCTGAATACATGGCAGCATCCAACTGCTGCTCTCAGGTTTTGTGGATTCAGCAACAATTGCGCGACTATGGTCTGAATTTCTTACTTACTCCTATTTTAATTGATAACACTGCCGCCATCTCAGTAATTAACAATCCCGTGAAGCACAGTAAAACTAAGTATATTGACATTCGTCATCACTTCATACGGGATTGTGCTGAGAAGAAACTGATAAAGATCGAAAAAGTTGATACACTTGAAAATTTTGCTGACTTGTTTACAAAAGCGTTTGATAAATCCAGATTTCAAAACCTAATTGAGCTAAACGGGATGATCAATCCCGAGTAACCATGTCTTTGTTTTAAAAAAAAAAAAAAAAAAAAAAAAAAAAAAAAACACGGGTCATTTTTGCTTAAAATTAGTCGGTTACCTCAGTTTGATGGACATATCCTCGGATATGTTTTGGTCCTCGTTTTTCGACTTAGAAAATAAGGATAGCCATTAACCGGAAGACTGAAAGTAACCGGGGCAGCTATGACGTGTGTTCTTTCAGTTGCTGAAAATTAGTCGGTCATACTTAGTAAGAAGGACACATACTTGTATGTGGCCGGTCCAGTTGATCCATTGGATCTTCAGGATAGCCGTTTACCTGACGACTTTGACGTGATTGGGGCGATTGAAATTAAAGTTTTTTCGGGAAATGAAATTACTTTTCAAGTCTGTTACTTCGTAAGAAGTTCAATGCTGTGTTTAACAGAAAATTGATCCAACCTTGGAAAATGATATATATACTGATTGTGTGTGCTTAACTAGTGAAGTTATTAGGCTTAAAAGGCTTTAGAACAGTCATTGTATGTCATGGTAATTTTTATGGTGCGTAAAAGTGTATGTGATACTAACTTAAATTTACTCGAATTTACGTGGAAACTCCTTAAGAGTTTTGTATGTCTTCATACATATCTTTTCGAAGGATAGGCAGAAAAGCGACTACCCAGTCATACACGAGCCCGTGAGTGTTCTGATTCCCGTGAAGAAAGCATTTCAAGATACTGCAGTGATCCAGATTCGGGACTTGCAGTGGTTTAGTACTCCGAAGTCGATAAATAATGTTGATTTAAAAAAAAAAAAAAAAAAAAAAAAAAAAAAAAAAAAAAAAAACCATGTATATTTTTAGTACTTATGAGACATAGTAACAATCAAGACTTCTCATGTCTAGAGTAAGAAGAGAACGGGATGCAGTCAACGAGTATATTCAAATTAATCAGACACTATGGGTCGAAGTCAACTCAGGGTGACTTGGGTATAGCCAAATACGCTTTGAGAATAGATAGAAGACATCATTATCTCTGAGTTGTTGCCAACTTAAAATTTTGAGCTTAACTGAACCTTAATCCGTATCACAGAAACGATGAAAACCATTTACGTTATTTACATGCTTACAACCTGTGTCTCTATGTCATAATACAGCTAAACACGGATCTAAGTGACAGTCACATCGTTAGTATGATTCCTGTTAGGATCTTTTCTAAAACGTAGTGGTCTCTGACTAGACTGAAATTTGATCCCTTATTTCGTTAAAATTTTTCTAAGTTTTTTAGTTTTTGTAGTTATATTATTTTATTGTTGGTTACTGGGTCTTGATCATATTTGTTTAACTCTTTTTGGAAACTTCTAGTGTTAACTGCAAGATTTTTCAAACTTAAAGGGCTGATTTTGAAAATACGGGCGAAGTTGTTGAATTCGGCGAAGTTGTGCTTAACTTCGCCTAGGCGAAGTTAAACGTAACTTCGCCTGAACCAACTCTGCCCTATATAAGGGATTTTGAACAGTAACAGTTTCAGATTTTAACTTTTCCGGCGAACTTATATTCTTTTCCGGCGATCTTGTTATTCACTTTCGATTTCGATCTTGTGTTCCTTGTTTCTACTATACTAGTGGTATGTGTTGTCAATATCATCCTATCTTTCTCTTTACTGTTTTACCCGGTTCGAGACTCTCGGGTCGTCGAACCTTCGAAACCAAGTTTTTCGACCTCACGTTACGTGTTCATGGACGACCTTTTCGTCCTAACACCATTGAAATATGTTGGACTACATTGTTATAATCCTTAAATCGGTCCGAAACGTCGGATAAAACTTGTTTGAATCTGAACAGTCGCCGTTTCAGATTCAGGCGAAGATAAGGTTTACGCGAAGTTATTCTTAACTTCGCCAGTGGCTTAAGTTCGCCTTCAGCGATGTTATCCACAACTTCGCTTGAAGCTTAATTTCGCCTATGGCGAAGTTATCCATAACTTCGCCTTGAACACAACTTCGCCTATTTCAAATTTTTTTTATAAGATTTCAGACGAACTTACAGATGAAGCGAAGTTGTTCCCAACTTCGCCTCACCTTTAAATTCGCCTGTTCTGTGTACATCACAACTTCGCACATGGTACACAGCGAACTTGTGAGATGGTTATATGGTCTCTAACTTGATTTGTTTTATGCAGATATGGCTGCTGTTGGAGGTGCTGGTGGTGATGATGGTGATGAGCAACGACAATTCTTTCCAGCCCATAACCAATACATCACTTTGGATCCAGACGCACGAGGCGTTGAAGACTATAGGGAGATTATCACATTTCTCCAACGATCATGAGTTTTTCACGCAATCACTAATACACTACCCATATCTCTGCCTAACATTGAAGATTTCTGGCAGACGGTGTATTATGATTGCAGACCTGAGCCTCCGGTGATGCGAGCAACCGTAAATGGTCACAACATACAGTTTTCCTCGGAAGACATACGGTTGGCTCTGCAGTTCGGTGATGAAACGAGAGACGACCCAACGGAGTTCGTAGCTCCTTTCCGTGACGGAGCTTACTTGAGGATGGGTTATTCGGGTCCGCTGGGGGACTCGCAGAGGAGGAAAGGCTTTCTGCTGGATCAATGGCGCTTTCTGATGCATGTGTTAATAGTATGCATGTCCGGCAGAAAGGCAGGAACAGACGGGATGGGTGCGACGATGCAATCGGCCATGATTGCGCTGACTTACAACCGCAGATATTCTTTTAGTCAGCTAATCTTTTACGAGATTGATCGTCAGAGACGGGCGACGGCGCGCGAGCGTTTTACTATGTATCCTCGGTTTCTACAAATGATTATTAATCATGTCGCTCCGTCTATACCGCAAAGACGCCCTATCAGATATGTTGAGTGCGTAACAAAACGTATCTTTGCTCAGTGCAGGACGTCGAGCACTCGTAGCAACCCTGAGCGGCGCCCCAGGCATACTCCACTTTTCGGGTATCTCATCAACCCGGAGTATGTTCCTGCAGGAGGGGACGAGTTCAGGGATCCGCAACCACATCAGGCGGCAGCACCTCATGCTGTATCAGCTGCGCCTGTTGTATCTTCTGCTGCTGTGCCAGCTACTATATCTCAGGTTGTGTCCACTGCTGAACACGTTGATCTAGATGCTGCTTTTAGTGGACATGGTTTGTTTGATATGGATATCTCGGGTCCTCAGTTGGTTGATGTTACTAGAAGAGCTACTTCGGTAGCTGACTCCGATTTAGACGAAACGTTTGCTGAGGCAAGAAGACTTATGGTGTCTCGTGAACGGACTACGGGAAAGAGGCCGAGAACTGTGGAGGAGGATGAGGATGAAGTGGATGAAGAGGAGGCAGTGCAGATTGTGCTTAGACGTTCAAGAAGAGAACAGAGAGGTATAGGTTCGGGAGCTGGAGAATCTTCAAGACTAGTACGTTTTGCTCCACCTGCCTTGTCTGGTATGTCTCTTATTACTACTACAGCACAGGTTACAGCGGTCGAGACGTCGGCCCCAGCAATTGTGTCCCTACCACCCCAACCGCTTAATCCACCGGTGGTAGTTGCACGATTTGTGGAGTCGACAATCACTTCTACTGCAGTGTTACCAAGTGTACCACCTGCGGTCACTTCAGCTACTGATGTTCCACCAACTCCATTGCCTACTTCAGATACCGAGAGGATTCTTTCGCTAGAGCGGATTGTTACTGAACAGTCAAAGACTATTGACCGCCTAGTGGAATCCAATCGACTACAAGCTGCCCTCCTGGTTGAACATGGAAGAATAATAGATGCCTTCAAGGATTACTTGGCATCTCAGGGGGAGAATACTTGTAGGGGCGATGAGTTGAGAACGAAAAGACGAGAAGATCATGACGATGATCCCAATGCACCTTCCGGTGCAGGTGATGAGCTGCCAAAAACCTCTCAGGCTCTTGGGGCTTCCACAACTGAGGGGGAGTCTACAAATGCAGCTGGTGATGATGTTGTAGTTGTGGATGACGACGCTGATGTTGAAGACGTTATCGATGCTTTGAAGGAGTTGGATGAGGAGGAGGACGATGAGTTGATGGATGATGACGACGTGTTGCCTATGGATGAGATTGAGAGGATTGGAGAACAGATTAATGTGGAAGATGTATTAGAAGAAGGTGAGATTGTGGATGATTCAGTGGAACATGAGATTCCAGCTGTTGAGAGATCAGAATTGGGGGATGAGAGCGTGATAGAAGATACAGTATGGGAGGAGCAGCCGAACTGGAAAGAAGGCTGTGCTCAGTGGTTTGTTAAAACCAAGAAGCCTGCAGTGCCAACGATGTTCAGAAAGACTTATAATATAAAGGGCTATGCAGAGTCAAAGAAGGGAATCATATGCTGGTTGTACGACAAAGAGCTGAAACTATTTGTGATCAAACGGTACGACGGCATTCAGTACTTTAAGCGATTGTTGAGATCTCTGAATTCCTTACCAGAATGTGAGGTGAAAGATTTAGCGAGATTGGGGCTGATCAATAGAAGCAATGATGATATGGCAAGAATCATTGAGAAGATCGTATGGAAAGAAGCCATTAAAGACAAAAAGTTTGAACTGCTAAAACCTCAAAAAGGAAAGTTGATAGAAGACAAAGATCGTGGAATGAGGGCTGACGGCAAACCATGGATGGTTATGAAGTATAAACCAGTCCGTCATTTGAAAGAAGTACCGATGAAAGTTATGCCCAAGAACGTCCTAAAAGATTTAAAATGGTGGTACGTAGATTGCGAGACAGCTGAGGCAGTAATGGAAGATGAGGATGAACAAGAAGTACTTCGGGTTTACGACCCGATGCATCTTGTTAATCTGTCGCAGGCTGATTTGAAAGTGCTCAACGAGAAGAAGATCTTCTACATTCCTGCTTGGAAGGATCAAGCTAGGAAATATCAAGGGGTAGTGTCGGTATGTGTGAGAGAAGGGGCGCACGCGTAGAGGTGAAGATTACAAGACTCAAGATTTGAAGATCAAGATATGAAGCTACTGCCAAGGGGGAGTCTGTTGGTACATGTGTGTCAGTAGTTCATAGTCTAGCATTTGTAATCGAGTCTGTAATGTAATTATGTTTTGTTTATGATTGTTTTGTAATACGCGAAGTTGTCCACAAGTTCGCTATGGCGAACTTGTTGAATCAGCGAAGTTATGGACAACTTCGCCAATGGCGAAGTTGTCGTGTATAAAACTGTTTCGCTGAAACAGTTTGAGTGTTGGTCGTTTAGGGTTTGTTTCAGTGTGTTTCATATTGGTGTTCGTGTCATAGTCTGTAACAGTGACCGTGAGTCACGTGTTCGGTTATCAATATAACGTGGTTGAGTTATTGCTTGTGTGATTCTATCTCTACACTCGTAACTACCTGCGCAGGGATTCCGCACCTGCGTTGTTAGCGATATCCCGTGTACGATCCGTCCAGGAACCTACAAATCTTGAGTAAAAATTTTAGGATAAAATATCCCTACGAAAAATATTTAGGATAGAATATTCTTAAAGAACAAACTGTAGGATAGAGTATCCTTAAAAATTGATAAGAGTTTCTATAAAAGAATATCCTTAAAGGGATAACCCTTTAAATTAAAGCGTTTAAAATTATTGCAACTAAGACAATGTAAATTCGTTAATAGAAACCATACCAGAAGGTCTAGGTAGACCTAAGTTACCATAAGTATTGAACCTTCAATGATCCTCGAAGAAATAACCTTAGGATTTTGAATCCATAGAACTTTGTCTTCGTGATGAACTTAGAAAGTCTATTGCAAACAACTTATAATGTTAACTGGGATCAAACCCATTAAGCTGGGGACAAGCCCAAATAATAAACTGGGGACAAGCCCGTGCAGCTGGGGACTAGCCCGTGAAACTGGGGACAAGCCCATGAAACTGGGGACAAGCCCAAAACTGGGGACAAACCCAAACTGGTGACAAGCCCAAAACTGGGGACAAGCCCAAATACGGATGTTAACTGGGGACTCGCCCAAACCGGGATTTAGCCCAAACGTGAGATAACGTGAAAACGTTATAAACCGGTGGTATGGTACGTATACCATAAATCGTAGGATCCTCTAAATAGCCGAAAACAACAAAATTATCGGCCACTAAGCGTGCACTGGTCCCGCTGCCCTGGACTATACGTTGGATTGCGTGCGCTCCAGGCGAGAGTGTAGAAACTCTAATTTATAAGAAAGGTGAAAACCTTTAAACCTTAGGGGATATGACCATCGAGGATCATATCCAATCGTGGGCTAGGCCAAGGGAAATAGTATAGTACCTTGAATGTAAAGGAGATGTGGCCAACCTCTTGGTTATTACACATCTTATTAATATCCTGCATTGATACTTATAACTTGTAAGAAACAAATCGTTAATAATATATTATCCACAAATTGAAAATTAAGAAACTGAAAAGGATAAAGGATAGGATAGATTTTACCAATTTTGGGGATTCTTGATCCTTTAAGGATAATATATCCTCACAGGATACCAGATCTTGATCAGAAAAAGTACTTCTTGAGATGGATAGCATTCCATGCTCTTGGTAACCTGTTGCCTTCCATCATGAGAAAATGATATGCCCCCTTTCCTGCCTCCGACTCGATCTGATAAGGACCTTCCCATTTGGGTGCTAACTTCCCATCAGCCGGATTGGTTGTATTTTGGAAGGCTTTCCTCCAAATTAAATCTCCTTCTTGAAATCTTCTGATACTTATATTTTTGTTGTATGCCCCAGCTACTCTTTGTTTATAAGCTGCCATTCTGATCTTGGCTAGGTTTCTAAGTTCTTCAACAGTATCCAAGTCTTCAAGAAGTATTTCTTTATTGTCCTCAGGATCACGGATGCTCGTTCTAGCTGTGGGAACCACCATTTCTGTGGGAATTACTGCTTCTGAGCCAAACACCAATGAGAAGGGTGTCTGGCCTGTTGCAGTCTTGGGTGTTGTCCTGTCGGCCCAAAGAACATAAGGTAGCTCCTCGGCCCACTTTCCCTTCTTGGATCCTAGCTTCTTCTTTAGATTGTTGATGATTTGTTGCTAGACTCCGCTTGACCATTAGCTTGAGGATGCACTGGAGTAGAGGTTATCATCTTGATGCCCCAGCTGTCACAAAAGTTAGTGGTTCTTTTCCCGATAAACTGGGAACCATTGTCACAAATAATTTCCGAGGGGATACCAAATTTAGTATTAATATTTCTTTTAATGAAATATATCACCTCTTTTTCGCGTACTTGAACAAAAGCTTCTGCTTCTATCCATTTTGAAAAGTAATCCGTCAATGCAATCATGAATACTTTTCCTCCTGGTGCCTTAGGTAGTTTGCCTACAATATCCACATCACATCAAGTTTTTGGCGCCGTTGCTGGGGACACGGTACATTTCTAAGAACGATCCAAGTTTTAATTTAATCATTGTTTAGAATTGTATAAAATTCAAACTTTTATTTTATCCTTTTCTACCAATAATTAGATTGGATTTTTCTAATTTAAGGCTAGCCTTACCTTTACTTTAATTTAACTAACCTTTACTTTAGTTTTACTTTAAATAGTTTAAATTTGATTTAATCCCATGTATGTCCTCTACATTCGGACCTAAGCTTGTTTCTCCAATTTCTGAACCCGAACGAATTTTTCACCGAAGAATACGCAAACGGGCAACAAAATCCGCTGAGACAATCAAATACTAATCAGTGGAAGCCACGACATCACAAGGAAATCAAGCAGAAGAAATGATGGCAACACCAAACAATGAACCAAATATGAGCCAGTATGCCAAGCCAACCCTCGAAGGCTACAGTAATGGAGTGGCTCCACCCGAAATCACTGAAAACTTTGAAATCAAATCAAGCACCATTCATATGGTGGAAAATTCAGTTCAGTTTCATGGTCTCCTCGACGAAGACCCTCTTTCTCATATATCTCGATTCTTACGAATCTGTGGAACCTTTAAAATTCAAAATTGTTCAGAAGATCAGATCAAACTCAAACTCTTTACTTTCTCTCTAAGGGGACAAGCCTTAGAATGGATAGAATCTTATTCTTTTGGTTCCATCACCAATTGAGTAGATAGTTGAACAGTTTCTCCTCAAATACTTTCCGCCTGATAAAACTGCCAAATATCGGGCCAGCATAACCGGATTCCGGGCCGATGATGATGAGTCACTACACGCAGCATGGGAGAGATACGAAAGTCTCCTGAGAAGATGCCCAAATCATGGACTGGGCGTATGTTTTACAAGTACAAACTTTCTTTAACGCACAATCCAGTCAAAACAAACAGGTCATTTACCAAGTCGCCGATGGAGAACTGGGATCCAAATCACCTAACGAATCATTTGAAATCATGGAGAAGGCAGCAAAGACAATTTTCACTTACAACTCACCAAGATATACACCAACACATACACCACGTCGGTTCCAACACCCTTGTCACCGCACAGCTTGAAGCAATCTCTAGAAAATTCAAGCAACTTCAAGCTGAACTATCAGAAACCAAGATCACCCGTGACACATGTGGAGGAACACATAAGACAAGTGACTACAAACAAGTCCTTATGGCTATGGAAGAAGTTGACTTCATCGCCCATCAAAACGCCGCTTTCAATAACAACTTCAATCCAGGATGGAGAAACCACCCGAATATCAGTTGGAAGGATGGGGGTAACACTTATACCCTACCCGGATTCGAAAAGAGGTTGATGAATCAATCTTTCCAACCTAAACCTAAATTTCAAGAACAAAGTTCCAGTGGCAATCAAAATCCGAGCTTCTCAAGAATCGAAGAAATGCTTACTCAAATCATGATAAAAACAAACGAAGCAGAAAAGAAGGCCGACTTAAGAGCCATTGATATCAGCGGGGTATTGTTAAAGCATGAAGCTGACCTAAAAATCCAACAAGCATCAGCAGAATCTAGAAACTCAGATGTGACAAATTGCTCCACAATTGTCTAAAAGACCACTTGACGCTCTTCCAAGCAATACAATAACAAACCCAAATGCAATAGCCAATGCTTTTACATTAAGAAGTGGCACAACCACTGTTGCCTCACCAACTTCAGAACTAGTTATGGAGAAGGAAGTTCCTGATAAAACGCAGGAAAGACTGATTCAAGAAGGCACCGTACAACTTAAGGAACCAGTCCGAATTTATGTTCGACCTATTCCATATCCTAGACGGTTGAAACATGAGAGATTGGAAGCTATCTACGGGAAGTTTTTAGAACTCTTCAAACAACTCCACATCAACATCCCTTTCTTCGAAGACATTGCTCAAATGTCGAAGTATGAAAAGTTTCTTAAAGAAGTGCTGACCAACAAAAGGAAGCTGGAGGAGCTCTCGCATGTCACCTTGAGTGAAGAATGCTCAACTATCCTCCAAAGCAAGCTGCCACCAAAAATGACCGATCCAAGGAACTTTACTATCCCTTGTCTCATAGGAAATTTATCTGTTAGCAATGTCCTAGCTGACCTAGTAGCTAGTACTAATTTAATGCCTCATGAGGTTTTTGCAAAACTAGGGATCGGGGAACCAAATCCCACCCGCATGAGCATTCAGTTAGCTGACCGATTCGTTAAATATCCTAGGGGTATTGTTGAAAACATGCTTGTCAAAATTGACAAATTTGTTTTCCTAGTAGATTTTGTAATTCTAGATATGAGGGAAGACAAAGGTGTACCTCTGATTTTAGGAAGACCATTTTTAGCCACTGCAAAGGCCATTGTTGATGTTTGCAACGACAAACACTCTCAGGGTCAATGACGAGGCTATCACATTTGATATAGGAAAATCTATGCAACATCCGCAACATCACGAGGACACGTTGAGTTGCTATGAGCGAGATTCCTCCATCACTAACACACTAAAGACACAAGTCTTAACCGAAATTATCACCAAACCCCTTTTAGAACACAAAAATCCCGATGCCAACGACAATCTAGAAACATCAGAAGTAATATGTGACATCACCGAGTGTAATGAAAAATCAAAACCATCAATTGAAGAACCACCAGCCTTGGAGCTAAAAGAACTCCCGAACCATCTCGAATATGCCTTTCTAGAAAAAGTCTCTCGACTCCCAGTAATTATTTCATCTCACCTTTAAATAAACAAAACCATGACATAACCTTTAAATACACAAAACCATTGAAGAATAATAATGAAATGGCTTTAACACTAACACAATCCTTTCCAATAATCCATAAATACCATCAATTATTACTAAACTTCATCTAAATCAAAGTGATAACAAAGAGTTTAGCTCATCATGAGCTCAAGAACAACATACAAGCTTAAAAAGATAACAAAATTCATGGTAAAATCAAGAATAATCAAACCAAGAATCTAAGCTAGATGATGGATGATGCTTCTCTTGATATTGGAATCCTTCAAAGTGCTTGCAATTGGATGGAAATCACCAAGGTTTAGAAGTTATATAGTGGGTTCAAAACTCCCTGGGACTCCCGTTTCTTCTTACTGGGAGTAGTTATTTATATAGATAATAGAGACATGATCATGTTTGAAGCAGGACATGATCATGTTTAAACAAAGTACCAGATCTAGCATCCTATTGGTCATTGCAAGTTACGAGGTGTTGAAGGAGTGTACATGCTAATAAAAACAGCTGGCCTAAGATGAATTTGGATATCACAAAATCCAAGAAAGTAAAGTAATGGCCGAGATTTTCTTTGTTGAGGCATCTAAACAAGGTGGAACATGATCATGCCATTCCAAAGGCATGGTCATGTGTGAAAGTGCGCAGTGGGTAAATAGTGTATGAATACATGGTCATGTTTTGCTATGAACATTATCATGTGTTGCTATCTTCATTTAATTCTTCACATAACCTCCAAAATCTAATAAATCACCAACCAAACCCTGGAAAATCACAACTAAATAAATAAGTATGTAATCTTGTGATATTTCCAATAAATGTGCATGATATGGGAATAAAATCGAGCAATAAATATGTGTAATTTTAAGCACATCAAACATCCCCACACTTTAACTTTGCTTGTCCTCAACCAAAATAAAATGAAACAAAACTCCCAATGGCAAAAAGAATTAAGAATAATCCATAAGCACTAATAAAGTATCAAAAGCTTAAAGGATTTACAAGCAAGCAACCAATAGTTAATGTTTCACCAATCAAGCCTATAAAGATGAAGACATTGTCCAAAAGCATGACATGCATTGTCATCACATGCAAACTTTGCAAACCTCACAATGTTCACACACACACGGTTATATTTAGTGGTCATACATGTAATGGTGTATGTTGAGAACACTCTACGCCAAGACGGTGATCAAGCAAAGCATAGGCTTGTTTAAGGGTCAAATCTCCACCAACAACGACACATACAAAGCATAAAACATGAGTACTTGAGGGTTGTAATGTTGGCTTAGGGTTGGAATGAGGAATTTTTGGGGTGAGTGGCTAAAAGGCTAGAAAATCCAGAACTAAGTTAACTAAGAACACAAACTAAATAATTGAACCAAGTGGTTTTACAAGCTGAGATCTAACGAACCAAAAATTGCTCCTTTGATACTAAACTTCACCTAGTTATGGTGAAATAAACTTCTTATTTGATTGCTTTTCTTTTCTTTTTTTTTCTTTTTTTTTTCTTTTTTTTCTTTTCTTTTTCTTTCTTTTGTATTTTTTTCTTTTTTTTTCTTTTTCTTTAAACTAAAGATACAAATAATACAAACTAAAAATACTCTTCGGGATATAGCATCTAGGATTCCCAAGTGACAAATTACATAAAAATGAAAATAAACAACAAACTAAATTTAGCCGAACCGGATTTTAACGCAAAAATGGGTGAAAAGTAAAAGGCTTTATGGCTAAGTGGGTAATAAAATATGACAAAAAATGAAAAACACGGGAAAAAGGCTAGACATGGGCTACTAGGGGAATAATGTTGGATGTAGGAAAATATAAGTCAAAAATGGCTAGACATGGGGTTTATCCTAAATTCCTCAATGCTTTATACAATGGATATGTCTACGATCTTGAAATGCATGCCAAAAATAGTTATACTTTGCAATAACCACCCGGCTCACTCAATTGCCCGCAAAAACATGAACAAAAACAATTGACGAGGCTAACTCACAGAAACGGGCTGAATGGGTGTAAATTGCAAAGTAATACATGTGAATCCTTTTGTTTGTCGTTCTTAAAGGTATGCCTTTTAAATATTTTCGAACTTGATTTGTTTTCTAAAGATGTTTGGTGCTTCAGGACAATATAATTAAACATATGAATTTTAAAGAATGCTTAATAGTTATTTACTTAATTTAATTGCCACAAAAATGTTTGTTAGGAGTTTTGCAAAAAAAAAATAAAAATAAAATTTAGTTTGGACAAACAAAGCTTAAATTCCCTCCCCACACTTGAATTGTACACGCCCTTGATGCAACATAAAAATATATAATGCAATAGGGAATGTAATGCAATGGAACGGAATGTGAAAGAGAAACAGAAAACTCCCCAATCTAAGATCGTCACCAAAATATATCCTAAGCACAATAACTTGATGTCTCACAGTGCAGTGCAGGGCAAACCAAGCATCCAACCAACAATTCCCCAAATTAAATAAGACATGGTCATGTCTGAGCTGATACATGATCATGCTTGTGGTTAATTTTGAAAAGAAGCATGATCATGTCTAGTCCTAGACATGACGATGCTTGGCTCACATCAAACATTGTTCAACTGTATTTCACACAACTCACAATTTCACCCTTGTAATGCTCCAATGCAGTTTCCAAAGTGTCCCACGCCTTGTTTATTTACGATTCCATAGCTTGACTCGACCCCGTATTTAGTTGTCCTTGGGGAACCTTTCATGAGCGGGTGGCTCTTTGATATTGAAAATGTTGTACGACCCGTTTGTTTTTTTTAATCATATTTACCGTTGGTTAGTAAGATCCCAATGGTAAACATAAAAAATATATAAAATAAAAGACGGGTCGTGCCACCAACACTTGTATTTGCCCGGACCAAACTTGATACAATTCGTATAGTGAAGAAGGCGATCATCTCGACATTTTTGTGTATCTTTGTAGTATTCATTTAACCATTGATACGCCTTGAATTTTGGTTGGTCCGGTTTGCTCCATTCCCTCTCTCGCGGTCTTTTTGATTTGAGTGGCGATCCACCATTATGTTCATCTATGGACGGACATTCCTTGATGCAAGATATTGAATCGGATGTCACCATAGTCATTGGTTTGTTGGTGAACCCATTCACTTGCAACTTTTCTTCCTGGTGCGGTTCTTTCTTGACTTCCACAATTAGTTTTCCAAATAATAATGCTTCTATTTCATTAAGATCACCAATCGGGTCAAACTCTTCTTCATTAACTTCCATGAGTGGTATACCCAACAACTCGTCCCCAAAATCGTCCTCCTAAGAAGGAATAATATGAACCGGAGGTGAGACTTTTGCGGTACTTTGTGAGCTTAAGATTTGCACTTCGTCCATTAGGGTCTCCGGTTCTTGAGCTTTATCCGACACAACAATGTATGAGAATTTTGGTTCTTTAATTTCATCATCATCATCATCATCATCATCCCAATATATGTTGTGATTCGTGTTGCAAGGCAAAATCTCCCGACGATAGGTAGTACAAAGTTCATTAATCACAATACTTTGGGCCTCTATTCTACGGAGTTGTTCCTCGGATTCACAAGTGTCAAGTATCGGTATCGGTATCCCCATATCTTGCATGCCTTTTTCAAGCATCGCGTAGATACATTTCATTCTTTGTTCCCAATACTTTAGAAATCCCGGGCTAAGCTCAAGTTGGGAAGGCGGATTGTTGGGACCCTCAAATGGTTGGGAATAAAGGTAGGGATCTTCATTTAAATACATGGGACACCCACTTGAATAGTAACAATCATGTGTGTGATGGGGTTCTCCACATATCTCGCACCAAACCTTCATGTGATAATTCCCGTTACCATAAATGTATCCTTCATAATAATCTCCATAGTAGCGTTGCTCCATAGGAATCACTACAAAGAACACTCAAACAAACAAGATCACGGGTACCAAATAAACATGAAATAAAAATAAACTAAATACAAAAACAAGAAAAGAAAAGAAAGAAAGAAAAAAAATAAATCAAAATAACACGTATATACAAAGTGGCTAAATAATCAACTCGGATAGTTCTCAAAAATCACCGTGTCCCCGGCAACTGCGCCAAAAACTTGGTGTGTGTGAAGTATATATATTTTTAATAATGATTTTTCACACAATTGAGTGTTAAATTTATAGAAATGATTTTCACCTCAAAACTAAACCACACACACTTAGGCAAGTGTACCTATCGTATATGTAATATAGTATCGGTAAGAACCAAGTATCGATCCATGGACACGATAGTTCTTGATACTAAATCTTTGCTAATGCCTAACCGGCTAAAATAACAAGTTGGTTGGTTTTAACTAAAATATCATGCAAAATATAACAACTGAGCTAAAGAACACAAAAGCAAACGATCAAGGAAGATTATCACTTTAATCTTGAATCCGTTTAGCTCACAAGAGACAACCATTATGGATACATGGTAAGACCACAAAACGCAAGTAACTAGAATCCCGCTAAAGATATCTAGTCATGTGACCTGTTGGAAAGTTAGAATGAAAGATACAAACTAACCACCTAAAGTCATTCAAGTAGGACGAGTGATACGATTATGTCAATGTTTCATAATGGTATGGACTAGTTTCCTATCACGGGTGACTAATCCAACAACTCTTTGGAAAGATAACATGAAAAACACATAATCCACCTAAAGTTGATTAAACTAAGCAATAATCATTCACTTCTTCAACTTATGATGTTCATATCAAGATTACATAAATTAGATGTTCGTGTCAACAAACCCTAGATAGATATAGCACTTAACATGACAAATCATAACAAATACTTTGTCTTTCCAAACATAAGCATAAGGATGCACATTCAAGAGTTTATCATGAATAATCAAGACTTCATTCACCATTCCTAGTTCAAAAGCCATAGACTAGCATAAAAATATACAAATCCATGAATGGATGCTTAAATCATGAGTTTTCCAAATTTACATAACCAAACAACCACAAGTCTTGAATATCATGACATAACCTATAAATACACAAAACCATTGAAGAATAATAATGAAATGGCTATAACACTAACACAATCCTTGCCAATAATCCATAAATACCATCAATTATTACTAAAATTCATCTAAATCAAAGTGATAACAAAGAGTTTAGCTCATCATGAGCTCAAGAACAACATACAAGCTTGAAAAGATAACAAACTTCATGGTAAAATCAAGAATAATCAAACCAAGAATCCAAGCTAGATGATGGATGATGCTTCTCTTGATGTTGGAATCCTTCAAAGTGCTTGCAATTGGATGAAAATCACCAAGGTTTAGAAGTTAAATAGTGGGTTCAAAACTCCCTGGGACTCCCCTTTCTTCTTACTGGGAGTTGTTATTTATATAGATAATAGAGACATGATCATGTTTGAAGTAGAACATGATCATGTTTAAACAAAGTACCAGATCTAGCATCCCATTGGTCATTGCAAGTTACGAGGTGTTGAAGGAGTGTACATGCTAATAAAAATAGCTGGCCTAAGATGAATTCGAATATCACAAAATTCAAGAAAGTAAAGTAATGGCCGAGCTTTGCTTTGTTGAGGCATCTAAACAAGGTGGAACATGATCATGCCATTCCAAAGGCATGGTCATGTGTGAAAGTGCGTAGTGGGTAAATAGTGTATGAAGACATGGTCATGTTTTGTTGAGCCTAGTTTTGTGGTTTGAGTTTGCCTAATGTGTAGTTGGGCTGGGGTCTTGGGTGTTTATGTAAACCGAGAACACACTTGTGTTCTCGGTGGGCTTGGTGTAATTTGGGCCGCTTTTGGTTGGTGTCCCTATATATAGATGTGTAATGTATAGGGTTAAAGGTTGTTCATTCTTATCATTATACAAATATTTGTAAGTGCTTAACCACCCGACGTAATCAATATACGTGTGTTTTGAAGCAACTTTGTGTTCGTTTACTTGTTATCACTTGTTTTCTTGAATAACCGAGCATTGGTATTTCACACCAATACTCGTTTGGTTGATATCATATTGTAGTGATCCAGATTCGGGACTTACAATTGGTATCAGAGCCTTTGACGAATTCAGGCTCGTTATTGTGATATCAACGTATTAAAAATCATATTGTTTTTGGTGGTGTAGGAGTTTTTCCGGCAAACAGTTGATCGGAGGTGAAAACTGAGTTATTTTTGGGTAAAGATTGGGTTGACTTGGAAACATATCATCAATCCATAATTTACGAAAGTTTGTTACGTCAAAATCTGGAAGGTTTAGGGATCTCGGCCTCTTTTGTTTTCGGATAAGTGTGATTCTAGCTCTCTGCTTCACTTGATCAGTTTTCGGCCACTTCGTTTTCGGCTAACTTGGTTCTCGGCCACTTCGTTTTCGGCTAATTTGGTTCTCGGCCACTTCATTTTTGTTAACTTGGTTCTTGGCTACTTCGTTTTCGGCTAACTTGGTTCTCGGTCACGCAGGCTTCCATCAAGTTCAGTTTTCGGCTAAACCCTGTTCTCGGTTAACGAATTTGGTCATCTACACAGTTCTCGGTCATTTTGGTCAGCTTTGTGTTCTCAGTTGACCTTAGTTCTCGGCCCAAAGTTACTGTTTTCAGCCCAGTCTATGTTTGGGCTTTTCATTGGACTAACATTTCAATTGGACTTAATATACATCAAATAACTATCTTGAAATGGCCCAGTTAACCAATGGGGGCAACTCAACTAACTCATCTCTTCACCAAGAACTTGACTCAATCATGGGTACTGCTACTCGTGTACCTCGTCTGTTATCCTCTGAAGGGTTCAACGGATGGAAATTTCATTTTGAACACTATGCCAAAATGAAAGATTCAAAGATTTGGAGAAGTATTGTGAGGGGACCTCAAAGGATTACTTATCAAAGGGCTGGTTCAACTGAGGTTCTTGTGAAACCAGTTGCTCAATACAACGATGATGACTTTGCAAAAGTTGAAGAAGATGTGAAAGCTTTATTAACTCTAACTATGGCACTTTCACCCGAGATCGCTCTCCAGTTTAGACAACTCCAATCAGCAAAGGAGTTGTGGGATGCACTGATAGAAGTTTATGAGGGTAATGAGGATATGAAGAGAAGTCGCCAGGATTTGTTGCGACAGAAATTTAATATGTTTAATCTCATTTTGGGAGAAACCCTGGAATCTCAGCTTCAAAGGTTCATATCCCTTGAAACTGAAATGAGAACTGCTGGAATTCTTCTACAAACTTCAGAGATTAACAACAAGTTGGTGAACTCTCTGCCAAAGAATTGGGACATGCATGTTGCAGTCATTAAGAAGACCAAAGATCTTAACAGAATGAGCTTGACTGAGATGATTGCTACTATTAAGGCCTGCGATATGGATGATAAACAGTGGTCAATAAATCATGCTAGCTCTTATAGCGTTGTTGGATATAACGTTACTTCTAACAGTGCCCTCATGTCGCAAGATAGTTTCTCACTATTTAAGCCTTCCCACCACCACCGGGAAACTTTCAGATGTTCTCATCCACCCTTGGTCAATCATCATCATCAAATTCACCCAACCCAGCTCCAGTTTTCTTTACCAATTCTGGTCAGTCAGTTAGTGATGCTAGCAAAGTCGCTTCTAGTGTAAAACCCAGCCAGATTCCTACCATACCCAAAGAAACTCAAGAAAATATTGCATTAATGGCAGGATTTATGAATTGTTACCATGCATTTCTGGCAGGAGATCTGGTCCAACCCATGGCTGCTACTGAATTTGATCAGATTCATCCTGATAATGTTGAAGAAATGGACATCTCATGGCAAATTGCCATGGTGGTCTTCCGTGCTAAGAAATTTACCAAAAGGACGGGTAGAAATAACTGGAACATGCCAAATAATCAAAAAGTGGGTTTTAACAAGGAGACTCTCAGATGTTACAACTGTCATGAGCCGGGTCACTTTGCTCGTGAATGCACCAATCTGACTAAAGAGGGGAATACGGAAAGGGCCTTGGTTCCAGCCGGAAATGCTCGGGGTGAAACTGGAGGTAGTTCAAGTAATGGGGAAAGAGGTATGGTTGCTCAAACGTTCTCATTGGAAGGACAGATGGCTGCGCTGAACATTGGAAATCAAACTGCCAATTTCGCAATAGTTGAGGAATCTGAAGAGGAAAACACTGCTGAGGAGAAGATTAAGGAGCTCCAGTTTGCATACATGGCATTCACGTCTTCGGATTCATCTGAGGTACGTTTTCAACCATGTTCTTTGAATTGTGGTGAGAAAATTGAGATGTATCAACTTCATAATGATAATCTAATTAGAGATATGGAAAGAATAAAATCAGAGAGTTTTAAACTTAAGAAAAACAAAAAAGGGTTTTTAGATAAACTTGAATCTCTAAATAAAGACATTAAGAAACTCAAGTCTGACTTTAGTTTTAAAAGTTGTCACTATCTTGATGCTAAACAAGAAATCGATGAGTTGACTGCTAAGCTGGAAGCCGCCAAATCTGAAACTTTAAAATTGACTAGCAAGTTTGAAAAGGTTGAACTTGATTTTAAGAAGTTCGATGGGTCCAGTAAAGTTGTCAAATCAATGATTGAGAATCAGTTGTGGTGGTAGGAAAATGAAGGTGAGGGGATAGGATTCAGTCAAGTTCCCCCACCATACAAACACAACTATGTTCCTACTCCTGTTTCCAAAGAACATGAAGAAAGGATAAAGGATTTGAAATACGGTAAACAAGATAAAGGTGAGGGGACTGGCTCTGCTAGTGCCGGCTCATCTACTTCAAGTGTGAATGATTCTAACGTGTCTACCTCATGTGCAGAAAAATTAGTTGTGAGGGATTGGACTGATGAGGATGACGACCCATGTTTTGATTTTGATAATAATTTCATTTTTAATGTTTCTTTAGAACTTCCTGTTTTGAATTCTCTTATTCTGACTGTTTGTGTGGGCTCTGTTTTAAAGAGCAAGGATACTTGTGTGATTGATTCGATTGAAACTTTAAATTCTAATAATGCGATCTCAAATAAAAATAAATTTTCAAAAAAATTCAAAATTCGGAAAAATATGTTGCACCTAAGTTTTTCATGGAGGGATGCTCCAATGACAACCAAGGTGATAAGTTTAAAAGACAAAATGTGAATTCTCGCAAATCTAAACAGACTGGTCCATACAACCAGTCAAGACAAAGATCTGACCAAAATGGATTTTTTATAAAACGCTAGACGTGTTTCAACAGTGGCCCTCCTGGTCATATTGCCAGAAATTGTCCACATTGTCCGTACATTCCATACTACGGATTTTATCAGAGGAATATGCCATATGTGCCTCATGGTGCATATAGGAAAGGGTTTAGACATTATTCGGCTAGTTCCTTTGACGATGATTGGAATCAAAACAAATCTAGCAGGTTTAGTCCTCATCAGACCAAACCCAACATGATCAAAAGAAGGATCAGTAAAGGTGTTTCAAGTTCTAAATCTCATATAAACATTAACACTAGACCTAAACAGAAGAATAAAATCGTTTCATCTAATAATTGATGTGTGTATAATGATGCTCTCACAACTAAGCTATAAATTTATTAAACGAAATCCCTAAAGAAGCCACACAAAACCGGCAAGTGTACCGATCACTAATAGTATAGCACTATGGAAGTCCGAGTATCGAACACAAGGACACTTGAAAACGTTAATGATACTTAACCCTAACCAAGACTCACCTAAGAATATTTAAATGATTTTTAATAATTAACTACTTAACCTAACTTACTTTAACTAAATTAATTAGCTAGACTTAACTTAACTAAACACTTGAAACTTAGAAACTTAACTGCAATCGGAGAAAACGTCTACCTAGGTAAGATTCATATTGAAGGTATAATAAGCTAATGGATTGAGGATTCTCACGACACCGGTTCCTAAGGATGACACAACTAAGGTTCACTCAAGAAAGCTAGATCACCTCTCAGTCTCACTAACAAACTCTAACTTACACTTAGTTGATTTTAAGAACAAACCGGGAAATGAATTGTTAAAGTGCTCTAATGTCGACTATCCTCTCGGTCTCACCGACACACTACCCTAATGGAGACGAATACTACGCAACCAAGGATAGAGGAACAATTTAGTTTAACTTAAATTAGATCAACTAATCGCTCAAAAACCCAAACCCGACAAGAACCGAACCCGCTCTCGCGCGATCCTAATTCTAACAAGCAAAAGCTATGAGACGAGTTTACTTCCTATCACCTCTCGGTCTCTAAGAAGGTGTTCACCCGCTGAATCTAATCAATTAATATACCCACTTAAACCATACGGTTGATCACCCCGCAAACAATCTCTAGACACAAAGTAAAGAGTTCAAACAAGCTAAAATCAATCAAAACCTATTCAATTAATCAAAGTAAGAGGTATATGAGTATAACTAATAAATTCACAGCCACTAAACATAACCTAATTCAATGTTAAACCAAACTTTTCATTAACAATTCAAGCCATGATAATCAACAATCCATATTACTCATTAAAACCTAACAATAAACATCTAAACTAGGTAGAACTACCAAGTTTAGCCAATCATAATCAATGAACAGTAGGTAAAATAGATATAAATGATAAACATGCTCATATAAATCTGATTACAAAAGGTTTGAATGCTTAAAAACCAAAAACAAACTCACAAACATTAAAATAGTCAAAACCGACAACCGAAGGATAAAAGATGGAACCGTAAGCTTGTCCTCCTTGGTTTCTCCTCTAGATCAGGTGTGGGATGGCTGGAAACTTGAATAAAATCGATCATAGGGTTTTAGGGTTTATATATATGTTTAATCACCTCCTTCCTAATATAAAATAGGTTAAAACAAGCCCACTAGGCCCACTAGAAGACAAAATAGACGTGGTAGCTGATTCTTGAACATTCTTGGCAGCCTTGGGACATGTTGGAATCTACCACATGCTTCTTGAATGGTATGACCTGGTCGCGTAGCTCGAACATGACATTTTCTGACGTTTTTCGACTTTTAGCTCGTTTATCTTCGTTTTTGCGTATCGGCTTCATCCGAGCTCCGTTTTAGCTGAATCTTTTTCCATTTGACTCTTTTTCTCGCTCTCTTCAACATGGAACCTATCACATACACAAACATTTAATTTCATGCAAGAAAAAGTTATATTCGTTAACAGTTTTCGCACAAAACGACACAAAATCGGAATAAAACTCTATGTGTTTTGCAACACATCAAATATCCCCACACTTGAACCTTTTTCGTCCCTGAAAAAGAAATCTACACAGGATCATAACCAAATGAAATACAACAAACTCCCAGATTATTTAACATTACTAAAGCACAAGAAACAACTCGACATATTGACCGCGATTGCCGATATTGTTGTCCACTTAAACCCAGCCACCAGCTAATCAAGCCACCCTTTGGCATTAAACTTTTTAAGTCAAAAAATTAAGGATACACCTACCCCATCTCAGACAAAGAGAGCTAGAAGAACTAGAGTCGAAGCAAACTGGCTCGACAAATCACCATAAGCCAAGGACTCATTGATTGTACTAATTAGATGCACTCGGTGAAATTTTGATGGATGAATGGTCATGTGGAGGTCGTACGAGCTATTCCTAAATATTATTGGACTTTGTCCTATAAATTCCTAATTTGGTATTTATTGACTAAGAACCTTCGAGCCCCAATAGCGATAACCTCAGAGTCACTAACACCTTAGCAACGCGTAAACTCTAAGTCCCGTCTAGTATGTGCATCTTTGGCCTCTTTTACTAACTTTAAAGAATGCTTCTTTGGCATTTTACAATACATAACTTTCTTCACAAGCATTTTGCTTTTCTTGAACAACTTTTGAGAATATACAAACATAACTTTCAATACATACTTTTCTTTTTCTTTTCTTTTTTTTTCTCTTTTTTCTTCTTTTTTTTTTCTTTTTTTTTAAATCTTTTATATCACCCTAAAATATATAACTATTTCTAAGCTTGTAGAAAGATGGACATGTCGTGTGTGCTGGTTTTGAGTGCATCTAAGAATAACCATCTCAAAGTTTTCAGATTATGGTAATCCTCCCTAAGCATCGAAATTCGGTTTCACCATTTTTAAGATTATTATATATATAAAAACTGCTAAAGAGGACTATCAAAACTAGTTGGGCCTACCGACACATCCCAAATCAGATATGCAAACCATCCATTCTTTTATTATTATATTATATATTTTTCAAAAGTTCCGAGAGTTCATTAGCACAACGGTAATAATATCATTTCCTGCATAACGTAGAAGAAAAACAATTTTCAAGGGACATTTTTCTTTAAATTTTTTACTTTAAATATTAACTCTCAAGATTTTCAATATTCTTTTATTTTTCTTAAAATGAAAACGTCAGTTCCCCATCCCCACACTTAAATTTCACATTGCCCTCAATGTGAGACAAGGAAAAGACAAAACTAAACATAAAGAAAAATAAAATGGAACAGACTCCCCTGGTATATGTGATCTGCAAGTGTGCGGTGAATCATGTTCCTCGCCCTCCTATTCGAACGCAAGCTTAAAACTCCAGTGCTCTCTATCAAGCTATCACTAACGAACGAAATCGGCAATCCTTAAGGATATTGCATCCCCACACTTGTTTAAAACTCCAGCTCATCAACAGTCATCAACCAACCAAGGAATAACCTGCAAGTAAGAGAAGAAACACCTGGGAAAACTCGGAAATAAAAATAAAAATGAAAATAAAATAATAAGGAAACATATTACCGGGTTGCCTCCCGGGAAGCGCTAAGACTCACCTAAGAATATTTAAATGATTTTTAATAATTAACTACTTAACCTAACTTACTTTAACTAAATTAATTTTATTTGACTCTTTTTCTCCGAGCTCCGTTTTAGCTGATTCTTTTTCCATTTGACTCTTTTTCTCGCTCTATTCAACATGGAACCTATCACATACACAAACATTTAATTTCATGCAAGAAAAAGTTATATTCGTTAACAGTTTACGCACAAAACGACACAAAATCGGAATAAAACTCTATGTGTTTTGCAACACATCAATAATTCTAAGTCTAAGGCTCAGGAGATTATGACAACCATTCGTACTTACAATTCCAAGTCTTCCAGACATGAATGGTTGCCTAAATCTTCGGTGAAAGTATCTAATCATTCTATTTTTGATGATTAAAAGGATATGACATGGCAATCTGTGATGAAAGTTGATGAGTCAGGGTCACCCAGTGTAGGTATGGACTGGGTACCAAAAACTAACTAATCCCGTGTTTTGTGTAAGGACAGCTATGGAGGAATATCATCAGACCCTGGTATGTTGATAGTGACTGTTCCAGACACATGACAGGAGACATCACCCAGCTATAAGACATTCAAACATTTAATGGTGGGTATGTGTACTTTGCGGGAGGAGAGAAAGGAAAAATCACTCAAAATGGTACTGTAAGTAATGGCATGCTAAAATTTGAAAATGTTAATTTTGTTCCAGAATTGAAGCATAGTCTTTTAAGCGTGTCACAAATTTGTGACAAAGATTTTTCAACTCATTTTACTAAGAAGGAGTGCTTAATTCTGAAACCCGGTATAATCATACTAGAGGAATGGATTCTTGTTCGATCATAACGAAAAGATAATGCTTATGTGATCGACATGAACCAAAATGTTCTCGACGAAATTACATGCTTGTTTTCAAAAGTTTCGGAACATAATGCGATGCTTTGGCATCGTCGGCTTGGTCATGCTAATATAAAAAATCTATATCGTCTTGCTAAAAACAATTTGGTGCGTGGATTGCCAATCAAGGATTTTGTGACTGTGGAAAAATGTGTTGCTTGTGCTTTGGGAAAACGTCATCGAAAATCTGGTAAACCTAAGCTAGTTAATACCATCTCATCCGTTTTTCAATTACTTCATATGGATCTTTTTGGACCCGTTCATGTTCTAAGTCTGTCTCGTAGCTCTTATTGTCTCGTTATTACTGATGACTACTCACGTTTTACATGGGTGTTTTTCTTGTCAAATAAGAGTGAAACTGCAGATTTGATCAAGAAATTTGTGGTACTAATGGAGAATCAATTGAACCTAAAGCTGAAAGGAATCAGGTGTGACAATGGAACGGAATTCAAGAATGCAGTTCTGAATCATTTCTGCTCAGAAAAGGGGTTGCTTCGTCAGTATAGTGCTCCACGTACGCCTCAACCAAATGGTGTCGCTGAAAGAAGAAACAGAACTCTAATCGAAGCAGCAAGAACGATGTTATGTGACTCTAAATTGCCATTGTTCTTCTGGGCTGAAGCCATTAACACGGCCTGCTACGTTCAGAACCGGGTGATAATCAACAAGTCAAGGATGAAGACTCCGTATGAGATTGTTTATGGTCATCAACCCACAGTTGCACATTTCAGAGCTTTCGGATGTCCATGCACATTGCTGAATCTAGAAACCACTCCAAAGTTTGGGGCCGCAACAGATGAGTGTTATTTCGTTGGATATGCCGGTAATACAACCTACAGGGTTTACAACAAGTCTACCAAACAGATCATAGAGTCTTATGAAGTTCGTTGGTTGGAAGAAAATGAGACTGATGCCCGTGTTGGTCCTGATTGGCTATTCTACTACAATGAATTTTTCAAGCCTTTTAATGTCTTTCCAGTCATCATCACAGATACTCAAGGTGATCCCACCGTGGAAGTTACACAGGACAGTTCTCGATCACTGTCTCATATTTCTCCGTCATTGGATGATGAGGTTATTGAATTGACTAGTGCTACAACCACAACCGATGATCAACCTACTCAATCTTCAGAGACCAATCAATCTCAACCAATTTTGTCTGAGAATACTGCAAACGTTGAGGGGGAGAGTTGCGTTCGTCAGATACTCGGGAGCACATTGTTTCCCGATGCCATTCCAGATGAATATGTTGCTGGCACCTCGTACTCTCACAGTACAGCAACGTCCGGATGGAAAAACCCCCTTACTGACTCCGGGGAGAATGTAACAAATCTTCAACCTAACTGTGATGTTTCGGATCACTCAATTCCTTCAAGAGTTCAAAAGAATCATCCGATTGAGAACATAATAGGTCCCATTGAAGCGGGTGTGTCCACCAGAAGTCAGACCGGACACATAAACAGTTGCATGTTCTCTTGTTTCATATCTCAAATCGAACCAAAGAATATTGAGATGGCTCTTCAAGAACCTAGTTGGGTTGATGCTATGCATGAAGAACTAAATCAGTTTGAGAAGTTAAAGGTATGGAGATTGGTTAAATTTCCAGAAGAAAAGAAAGCTTTTGATACAAGATGGGTTTTTAGGAACAAGCAAGATGACACCGGGATTGTTGTTCGTAATAAGGCTCGACTGGTAGTTCGCGGGTTTCGCCAGGTTGAAGGGTTAGATTACACAAAAGTCTATGCTCCAGTAGCTAGACTTGAGGCAATTAGAATTTTTTTGGCATATGCATCGTACACGATTTATCAGATGGATGTTAAAACAACATTTTTGTATGGTGAAGTTAAAGAGGAAATTTATGTCAATCAGCCACCGGGTTTCGTTGATTCTAAGAAGCCAAATCATGTTTACAAGTTAGATAAGGCTCTGTACGGGTTACATCAGGCTCCACGGGCGTGGTATGCTACACTGACTGCACATCTTCTTGACCACGGCTATAAGCGGGGAACGATTGATCAAACTTTGTTCCGAAAAACAGTTGGAAAAGATTTGATTCTGGTCCAGATTTATGTTGATGACATCATTTTCGGTTCCACCAGTGCTGACTTGTGCAAAGAATTTGAAAGCGTTATGAAGAAAAGATTTGAGATGAGTTCATTGGGTGAAATGACAACATTTCTGGGGTTACAGGTTCGGCAAAGTCCAACGGGTATTCTGTTACATCAAGGAAAGTATGTTGAAGATATGCTGGCTAAGTTTGAGCATCAAGATTGCAAGAGTGCTAATACTCCAATGGCTGAAAGACCACTCTTATCGTCTGATCCTGAAGGGAATCCCGTAGATCAGACATACTATCGATCGATGATCGGGTCTCTGATGTATCTCACAGCCAGCCGTCCCGACATAATGTTCGCAGTCTGCCAATGTGCTCGATTCCAGGCTAATCCTAAACTCTCTCATTTAATTGCTGTTAAACGAATTTTTAGATATCTGAAGGGACAACCGAAGTTAGGTCTTTGGTGTCCCAAACAATCAGAATTTGATCTTTATGCTTTTGCTGATAGCAATTATGGTGGAGATGACATTGACAGGAAATCCACGTCAGCTGGCTGCCAGTTTCTCGGAGATAGACTCAGTTCATGGCAATGTATGAAACAACAAACAGTGTCAACTTCGACAGCCGAAGCAGAGTATGTTGCTGCGTCTTCTTGCTGTTCTCAGGTTATCTGGATGCAAAATCAGTTGCTTGATTACGGTTTAGAATTCCTTGACACTCCTATTTTTTGTGATAATGATGCAGCCATAGCTATTGTGAAAAACCCTGTCCAACATTCTAAAACCAAGCACGTTGGCATTAAAATTCATTTTATTCGTGACTGTTTCGATCGAAAATTGATTCATCTTGAACAGGTCCACACCGATAATAACGTGGCGGACCTATTTACAAAACCGGTCGGAACAACAAAATTTAATGTGCTTGTGAGTTTTCTAAAAAATGCTTCGTTTCGAGGATTGAGTCTTTTTGTGAGTAAATTTGTACCTATTTTGTTTATTTTTGCACACATTTAGGGGGAGAAAAAGTCAAAAAGACAAAAATAGTGTGTGTGCGTTGTCTTTATTTAAAAAAAAAATTCTTTTAACATTCATCTTTGCTTAAAATTATGTTTTCAAATGGAAATTGATCCAACCTTTGGAAAATGATAGATAAATTGTTTCTGTGTGCTTAACGGGTGAAGTTATTAGGCTTAAAAGACTCTAGAACAGTCATTGATGTGTATGGTACTTTCCATGATGCGTAACAGTTGAAGTGATATAAACTAAATTTGCTAAACTTAATGTGGAGAATCATTTTGAAGACATGTGCATGTTTCCAAATACATCTCTCCGAATGATAGGCAAAAAAGCAATTACCCAGTCATACACGAGCCCGTTAGTGTCTTGATCATCAAAAATATCGCATAGTCAAGATATTGCTACTACTATTATTAAGCAAAAAAAATAATTTATATATAGTTATTTCTTTATCATGGCTTCAAGGGTTAAAACTAGAACTACAGAGATGGGGGCACACAAGTAAGTCCTGTCATGTCTCAAATTGAAAGACTTGTCAGTTTACTGGCACTAAGTCCAACGTTCAACCTTACTTCTAAGCCATGCCTTGTATAAAATTATTTTGATCAAGCACTAGGGGGTTGGAGTCAAATTGGGATGATCTGGGGAAAGCCAAATACGCTTTGAGAAGAGATAGGAGGCATCACAGGTCCATGAGTGATGTCCATTTAAGCTTTATGCCTAACTGAACCTTAATCATATCACTGATGCGATGAAAGATCATGCTAAGTATGGGATACACGCTCTCAATCTGTCTCTTAGATGTCATAATAATGCTGAACATGAATCCTTGTGACAGCCTCTTAAACGATATGATTCCATGTTCGGATCTTTTCAAAAAGGGTGGCAGTTTAACGAAGAACTGAAACTTGATCCCGACGTTAAATATAAAGGGAGTTGTCTTACTTGTGTGTGAGAATTTATTTCTATTGTTTTTTTATTTATTCTGTCCTGTCTTAGATAATTTTATCTCTCCTCAAAATTACTCTCCTCGAAACGTTTTTGTAAGTACAAGTACTGTTTTTTTTTTAAAAACTTGGGCTTTGAAAGGTTTGGACATCATCTACTGGATCTTGTATTCAGTTGGGCTGGTACATGGGTTTTCGGCTCAGCTTGAGCCTACAAAGAGTTTTCGGCCCGGCCCACTTAGTTTGACAAAAATACTTCAAGGAATTATCTTTTTCACTTTCATTATCTTTTATATCTCAAAATTTCTCAGCCGAGATCTGACTTCATATTTTTCTTTGGCCGAGATCCTCTTTCTTAAATCATCTCTTGCCGAGATCTAAACTCTTTCACTAATTAAAGCCTCAAGTGTGTTTGGTAATTAGCAGGTACTGGAGATGGTTACACTAATTAAAAGCTTCAAGTGTGTTTGTTATTGTTGTGGCCTTACAAGCAATTCTCATGGATGATTTGATGAATTCTGATCTTTGGTGTTTTGAGAAAAAGGGGGTCTTGATGGATTTAGTAGTGATTAATTAAGGGTTTTTGGTTTGATCTTAACCAGCTTGTTGCAGGTTTAATGGTGGTTTCAGGGATCTCGGTGGAATTGAAGGGGACTGCTCGTTTTCCGAGGAGGAATTCAAAAGGGTTCTTTCTCTGTTTACAGCTGTGATGGAGTTTTCGGTTGACTCTCGTTGACCGAGAACTCCCTATCATGACACATTACATCGTTCTCGGCCAAGTCCTGACTGAGAACCCCCTTCATGGCAGACAACCTCCTTTTCGGCCTAATCATGACCGAGAACCACTGTTCTCGGTTAAATTATTGACAGAAAACATTAGTTCTCGGTTATTTTCTTTGATTTTTATTATCGTTCTTTGACCGAGAACCCTCCCTGTTGACCGAGATCCCTTCAGATGAACTTAACACTCACCGTTTTGAACATCATATTAAGTTTTGGGCTTTCATTTATGCTATCACTAGGCCTATCTCAATATTGAGGACCAAAATTTTTTATTAATTATGTATCAAGTGTTTCACATTGTTATATTTGTTTGTTAGTTGTCTAATTTGACTCGTTTGGTGCAGAAATGGCCGATCAGACTCCATTAAAGTTTGTAGACACTCATAATATCGCTGGTCACTTGTATGACCCGCCACTGGCTCACAAGGAGTTCAAGTCGATGATTGTTGGACTCAACACTTGCAGGATTTCCCATGCTCTTCGTTAGAATCCTGTCATTTGCAAAAAGATGGTAACTAATTTCTGGAAGAATGCAAAGATCAACTCTCAAGGAGAAGATGGAGTTACTTCAATCGACTCCAAGATACAATTAAAGCCTGTTACCGTTACTAAAGCAATTATCAGAGAGGCACTTATGTTTGGGGATCAACCCGACTACCCAACAGAGTACTCTACAGCCGAAGTTACAGAATTTATTACGAGAATGGGGTATGAAGGCACTTATCCACCGGCGATCAAGAAACTGTTTCACCCTTATTGGAGATGCTTATTGCACACTTTCTTCACGTGTATCTCCGGAAGAAAGGGGGGTTCGGATGAGAGATTAGTCACACCCAAATGTCTGCCGTTGCTGCTCTGATCATGGGGTGGAATTACAACTACTCCAAGTTCGTCTTCAATGAAATGATGAGCAATCTATGGGCAAAGAAGAAGGAGATATTTTTGATGTACCCAAGGTTTTTGCAGATGATCTTTGATTTTCATTACACTGATTTGGTTAAAACTGTTGAAACCTTGGATATGAAGACAATGGGACCCAATTCCTTTGGGTTAATGAAGCAGTCAAGAAAAGGGGCCAAAATAGCTTACAAGGGATCGTGACCCCTTGAAAAATTCGATTATTTTGCTGAGACCGAAGCTGAGCCTGTCATTGCTCAGGTTGCTGAAGAACACGTGGTACCCGCTCAACCACGTGCTGCTATGTTTGAGATTTCCGATGATGAAGACGAGGAAGAAGAGCCTCGTCAGACAAGTACTCTTACAGATGTTGAAAGATTATGAGCCCTCGAAGCTGCTAAAGTTTTATTTCAGTCAACTACTCCGAAGCCTCCTCAGACAGTCACTGAAGATATTGAGGAACATTATGTTGAAGAACCAACTGCTGATCTCATCCACCGTAAACGAAAAAGGGATGATTTGAGTTCAAGCGAGTTGGTTCGTGAAGTTGAAACAACCGAAGCACCAGAATCAACCACCAGTCCACAAAAAACCACCGATCAACCAGAATCACATGCCCCAGAATCACAGACTGAACCAGTTGCACCTACTATCGAGCCAACTTTCATGGAGTTGTTGTCTAGTGACTTTGGTAATGATTTTGACTTTGAAGCAGAGATTCCGCACACTGATGCTGAAGATTTTTCATCTAGTTCAACCTGCCAATTTGATCAAGGTCAGTCTAGTTCAGATGTTTCTGAGAAGGTTGCTCGAATCCTGGCTATGCAGGAGAATTATCTTCAGAACAAAGGAAAAGGGGTGGTTCTAGAGAATGCTCCTGTGGATGTCCAAGCTCTACAAAGACGAGTTTTCGAACTTGAACAAGATTCGGTAATCAAGGATGTTCGCATTCAAGAGCTTGAGGCCAGCAATTCAGATAAAGACTTCAAAATTAAAGAATTGCAGACCGGTATGGGAGGTCTAACTGCTATGTATCTCGATCTCCAACAAAAGCTATTTCAAAAGTTTGGAGATGAGTTCAAAAGTAATGAAGGCATGGTGCGTCAAACTCCATCTACTGATCAAGACAAAGATTCTAATGCTCATCCAGACGATAACATCGGTGTCAACCGACAAGAAGAATCAGATTCTCTGAATCGTTACTTGGATACACCATCTGTACAAAAGAGAAGTCTGACAGAATTAAGGAGAAGTTGCTTGAGAAGGGAAAGAAGAATATACTGGTAATGAAGAACTCGGATCAAAATGTTGTATCTTCAGATCACCCGGAGAGATATGTTGTTACACTTCAAAAGGGGTTCTCCGATAAATACGGTGATCGATCTCTAGTTCTATCATGGGGTTTTGATGCAGATAAGAGCATGTGGTGGGTCAAGATAAAGTCAGGGACAATGGAGTACTACAAAAAGATGAAGGACTTTGGTTCTTGGACTAAAGTTGATTTGAGCGACTTAATAAATGCTCCATTTTCAAATCCATCACATGACAAACGGAGAACAGATTTCTGGAACTTTCTCAAGCGTCAAGTTGATAGAGGCTTTCCTAATATGCCGACTGTTGAATCTTTTCTGAAGAAAGCCAAAGGAGTCCTGGATCCACGAACTGGGAAAACTATGGTTAATGTAATGTGGCCTCCCACAAAGAAAGCTACTTACATTCCCGTACCTGGTGCCATTCCCGAGGGTACGTTGGACAGCATGAGATTTTGGTTCTTTGATCCGTTTACTGCCACAGCTGTTGTCAAGCTACAAAAGGAGAAAGGTCAATATCGTTTTGTTGACCCCAAAGATTTGTTGAAATTTCATGAGAGGGATATCAAGACACTTTGCACACATCAGATCAGTGCCGATGGCCTTTTTGAAACAGCCGCCAAAGAATACACAATCATGGTGGCCTCTATCATAAATAACAAGTTTTGGCAAGGAGGTTTGCAGGATGCGGATATCGATTACATGGAGGAAGAGTAAAGACAAAGCTACAAACCAATGGGGAGATTGTTGGGCCTAGTTTTGTGGTTTGAGTTTGTCTAATGTGTAGTTGGGCTGGGGTCTTGGGTGTTTATGTAAACCGAGAACACACTTGTGTTATCGGTGGGCTTGGTGTAATTTGGGCCGGTTTTGGTTGGTGTCCCTATATATAGATGTGTAATGTATAAGGTTAAAGGTTTCTCATTCTTATCATTATTCAAGTATTTGTAAGTGCTTAAGCACCCGACGTAATCAATATACGTGTGTTTTGAAGCAACTTTGTGTTCGTTTACTTGTTATCACTTGTGTTCTTGAATAACCGAGCATTGGTATTCTGCACCAATACTCGTTTGGTTGATATCATATTGTAGTGATCCAGATTTGGGACTTACATGTTTTTCTATGAACATGATCATGTGTTGCTATCTTCATTTAATTCTTCACATAACCTCCAAAATCTAATAAATCACCAACCAAACCCTGGAAAATCACAAATAAATAAATAAGTATGTAATCTTGTGATATTTCCAATAAATGTGCATGATATGGGAATAAAATCGAGCAATAAATATGTGTAATTTTAAGCACATCAATACTTTCAATAATACTCTATAACCTTCTTTAAATTTCAATGGTTTGCGGCGAACATCCGCATAGCTCTTCTGTCTATCTCTTGCCGCTTTCAAGCGTTCACAAATTTGTATTACTTGATCAGTAGTTCTTTGAACAATTTCGGGTCCTGATAGCCGATTGTCACCTGTCTCTGATAGCCAAAAAACCAAAAAGAATGTGATTTATGTTTTGTACAGAAAATTTTGAAAAACACAAAAAGATTGTCTATTTTAAAGGATTGGATATTCTTCTGTAAATACATTCTTTAATTCTTTAAATTTTTACTAAATACCAAATATATTTTCGTCTTCTTTATACAAAATACTTAAATAATTTTTTAAGTTATGTTTCGGAAATCTGAAACATTTTTTTTAACGTATCTGGTTGTCGGGATAAAAGGATTTCTCGATAATTTAATTTATTTATTTATTTAATTCTTTATTTAATTCTTTAATTTATTCAATTTATTCAATTTCTTATTTAATTTAAAATTAAATAAAAGAGTTTAATTCGCTAAAATACAATTCGTTATGTATGGATAACGAACTAGGTGATTCTCTAGCGAACTAGCTTCTGGTTCGCTAACCTAATTCGCTTCCGCACTCTGTAACGAATTATCCCTTCGTTATACATATTTAACGAATCATGACACGAATCATGTCTTGATTCGCTACCTTTAATTTAACGAATCACATAGCGATTCGCCAACATAAGGTAACGAATGAGTTAGCGAACGGGCTAATTCGTTAACTTTAAATTACACGAATCGTCTGATTCGTACAAGTGTACCTAGGGTTTTGTGCACTGATATATAAGACAAGAAAACGAATAGTATTCCACTGTTCGCCTTCTTTCTTCATCTTTAAGAAACCGATTCAAATTCTCTCTGAAATTTCGACCTTTTCGTTTGGATACTTCAAAGATCTATTTGAGTTTCTAAGGTATAACTGTTCTTGGCGATATTATTTTCGTCAAAAATGGCCATGTGTTGACTGCTGAATTATGAAATTTTAGGGGTTTAAGGGTTTTGAACTTTTGAAACTCATTTGTGTATAATTTATGTTCATAATTGTATGATTTTGAAGTCATTATGATCGGAATCACTTTCCGATACCCTTGGTGGACTTAAATCTTAATTTGATTGTTGTTTGCCGGGTTAATTATTGTTTCGTGTTATTGGTGTTTACTGTTGGTTTGTTTAATCCTTAGTACATCTAGGTATTGAGTCTCAATCTCATCCACCTAAGCTTACTAGTGTGATTCCGAGCTCAACGAGCTGATTATCCTGATGTTTCAACGATAGTTATGGTCCAATTGTATCTGGGTTTACCATGTTGACTATTGTTGTTCATTCTAATTTTGACTTTGACTTTGTGAAGTCAAAGAATAAGTCTTATTTGTGACCATTCGTTAGTCTTAGCGAATTGGAACTGTTTCGTGTCCAATTCGTTAAGATTTTACACGAACTAGCTTAGCGAATAAGATGTCACACGAATCAGATTTTGATTCGCTTAAAATATAACGAACTAGAGTTTAGTTCGCTTGAATTATGGAGGTGATATTCGTAGATCTATGTTGAACAAGAATGGGTTGTGTCCACCATACAAGTATCTGCTACATGTTTTACTACATTGTATGAGTGGACGTCGCGGTGGTTTTGATGAATGTAGACTAAGTTTACAATCGGCGTTTGTTGCACTAATCCTGAACAAGCCATTCAACTACTCAGAACTTATCTTTGATCATCTGAAAGAGCAAGTTCAGCAAACTCTACCGTCAAAGAAGTTCTTAATGTATCCACGCTTTTTACAGCTAATTATTCAGGATCTGATACCGAATTTGGTGATTGATCGATCGTTGGTGAACGATGTTCTTGATATGGAACATATGAAAGATGAAACGGTGCATCGTATGTTAATCTATAGAAAAGACAAGCCACAGGATAAACGGATGATTGGTCATATAATCAATCTGGATTACGTATGTCCTCCTAATGAGTGCTGGATCCATGATGATTCGGATTCCGAGCGTGAAGGGGGAGAAGGTGGGAACGATGATGGTGACAATGATGATAATGATGGTGATTGTGGAGCTAGTGAACGAGCTCTGAAAGAACAACAAGATGCAGTCGATGCTGCTCTAGCTGCCACCATGAAAGCTCAGCTAGAAAGAAAACGAAAAGGGAAAGCTGTAGCTACTGGTGAACCATCAAATAAGCCCCGTGTGTCTGCTGGGGCTGGGGTAATTATTGGAACTCCACCACCACGTCAATCAACTATTCAAAGCTCGGCGGTGCCGCTAACTACTAGCACTCCGATGCTCACCTTGACAACGACGATGGTGTCACATGAGAGGCTCGGTCTTATTCCTCAAATGGCGTTGACCGAGATACCGAGGCCTCCTGCTGTGTTCTCTACAGTATCTTCCACCACATCAATGAGACCTCCTCCTCTGCCAACAACTACTCTTCCTCCACCTCCGCCTAGTGATGTATCTTTTATGAGGATTACTCGGCCTCACGGACCTATTCAACCTGTTCATCCATCCGTATACAACTTGCCACCAGGTCGTCAAACTGAAATGCTGCTAAATCTGCTACATTTATATGAAAATTAAATGGCAGCTGATCGACAAACTCAAGAACGACTCGTGGAGAATCAACGAAAAATGATGAGTTATATTTCTTTCTGTCAGAAGGAGACTAAGTCGTTACGTACGATTGTTGAGTCTTAGGGGGTGAAATTAAAGGAACAAGAAGAGTTAATTTTACAATTAACTTGTAAAGAAGATGCCCTCAAGAAATTCAAAAATGACGATGATGATCCTGACGAATTTGATGCAGGAGGTGAGCCTAAACAATCGCATGGTTCATCCTCTGGTGCAGGTGTTAGTGGCGCTGATGATTCGAACAAGCAGATAATTATCTATCAAGATCCAACAGCTGCCAAGCCAATTGAAATGATTGAGGCTAACACGGTGATATTTATTGATGGGTCAGGAGTGGTTAGAAGTGTGGTGAACAGAGATGAGATAGAGGTCGGTGAGTTTGTGGTTAGATCTTTGACACGGGAGCAGATTTCGATTCTGCTTGGGCTGAATGACGATCAGTTGACTGCTTTAGAGACTGAGCCCGATGTCGAAGTGATCAATGAGGATGAAATGGAAGTTGATCCGTTATTTATGGATACGGATTTTATTTATGAGAACGAGGAGATTGAGATGGAGGATGTCACAGCTGAAGAGTACCCGGACTTGTATCAACACACAAAAGTTGATCAAGGTGCTCCGGTATTTCATGAAGACGTAATTAAAGAGACTGAGGATGAACTGGAGAAGATTGTGCAGCGAACAGTTCCCTCACTCAAAGAAGTAACTGATGATGACATTGAAAGATGGTTCAAACGTCAGAAAGTGGGTAAGATTATAAGTGCTTATCGGTATGTAGATCAAGAAAGAAAAGATACTGCTGCTGCTTGGATTGAGGCGAATCAGGTGACTACCTTCAAGACTGTTTCTAAGGTACATGGTGATATTGTCTCCTGGCTATATGATTCAGACCTTAAAGTATGTATAGTCAAGTGGAAAAAGGTGTCCAGTACTACGAGAGGATAATGGATGTTTTAACTTTACCGCGTTGGGATGTACGTACCCTCGTGAGACGTCCATTTATCAATCGTGGGAATCACCGAACGGCTGAGTGGTTTCATCAACACTTACTGTTCGAGGTCAATCATGGCTTCAAATTCTTCAAGCCCCAGGTCCCAAGATGTAAGCGCATTGACGAGATTGATCCAAGGACCGGCTAGAAGAAACTTGTCTTGAAAGTGAAGCCGCCAAAGACAATGAAAAAGGTTCCTGTGAAGACAATGCCTCAAGATATTTATCTGTCTTTCAACCGTTGGTACTATGATAATCGTACTGGCGAGGCCGTTATTGTTCTTGGTCGAGGATTGCAGACCGAGCTCATCAAGATAATCGACCCGATGTGGTTGGTTAATTTATCAGAGACAGACAACGACGTGCTATACAGGAAACAGATTTTGTTTGAATGCCAAGAAGATTACGACCTGGCTATGCAATTCCAACGAGTCGTTCGTGTGTGTCACGAACATGGAATTCATAGTTGCAGAGACTGGCAGTCCAAGCGCTTCAAATAAGTTAAAGACATAGAACTCAAGACGAGGGGGTGTCTGTTAGTGCACGGTTTTGCGTCTAGAGTCTTTATATTTATCGTTAATGTTTATTTGATAATTAATGTAATATTTAATGTTTATTTTGAACTAGTTCGTTAAGTTTAAGTCTAGTTCGCTAGGGATGTTAGCGAACCAAGACTAGTTCGTTAAGGTTAAGTCTAGTTCGCTAGGGATGTTAGCGAACTAAGACATTATTATGTATTCCCTCCTGATTCGTTAGGGGATGTTAACGAATCAGAGGGTGGTTCGTTAAGTTAAATTATGTAACGAAGGGGAAGCTGGTTCGCTAGGGGATGTTAGCGAACCAGGTCGCTTTCTATATATAGTGAACAACTGTTCACTTGTAAAGAAGAGTTTTTTTTGAGAGATATAACATTATTCAGAAAAGTTTTAAAGTATTTTACTCTCTCTCTCAAGCTTCACATTAACGTTATTACACATACATAACATTAAATCAAGGTTAATTATGAGCTAGATCTATAAACGTATTGATAGTATAGATACGGATCTAAGATCTATTTATTGTTATTGATTATTGATACGGGTTCCAACAGTTCTACACTTTCGTCCATACAAAGCTTCAAATGGGGTCATCTGGATGCTCGTGTGATAACTGTTATTGTACGAGAATTCCATTAGAGCAAGATAAGTATCCCAACTTCCTCCTAAATCGATTACACATGCACGAGGCAGGCCCTCTAATGTTTGAATCGCTCGCTCACTTTGTCCACCTTTTTGGGGATGATATGCAGTACTTAAGTTCAATCGAGTCCCCAAATATTTTTGAAAACTTGACCAAAAGTTTGAAGTGAATCGACTATCTCTATCAGAAATGATGGATAGCGGTACACCATGCAAAGATACTATGTTTTCAACATATAGTTGTGCTAAATTATCCATGCTAAATGTTTCTTGAATTGGAATGAAATGAGCAGATTTGGTAAGCCTGTCTACAATAACCCAGATTGCATCATTTTGGCGGGAAGTTTTCAGTAACTTCATAATGAAATCCATGGTTATCATATCTCATTTTCATATGGGTATCTCAGGTTGTTGAAATAATCCTAACGGCTTTTGATGTTCGGCTTTTACTTTGGAACACGTCAGGCATTTGGCAACATATCTAGCAATATCTTTCTTCATACCAATCCACCAGTAATCGTATTTTAAATTTTGATGCATCTTGTTGCTTTTCGGATGCATCATGTATTTGGATTTATGAGCTTCTTCTAGAATTCTGTCTCTTAAATACCCAAATCCTTGTACTAAGTCTTAGTATTCCGTCATCCCGTTTGACCAACTGACCGATAATACCATTTTCCTTTTCAGCTTTAATATTTCCTTCATCTAATGCCAATTTCTGAGCTTCTTTGATCTGACTAGCTAAATCGACTTTGAGTTCCAATCTGAGAGCTCAGACTCTCTTTGGTTTTTCATTTTCCTTCCTACTCAATGTGTTAGCCACAACATTGGCTTTCCCTTCATGATATACTATCTCACAGTCGTAATCATAGAGAGTTTCCATCCAACGCCTTTGTCTCATGTTTAATTCTTTTTGATCGAATACGATTCATCATGTCCATAAAAGCTGCCGGAGCATTAGTAAGTCCAAAAGGCATAACAGTGAACTCATAATGTCCGTATCGGGTTCTAAATGCCGTTTTGGGAATATCTTCCTCTTGTACTTTCAACTGATGGTAACACGATCTAAGATCAATTTTAGAAAAACAACTTGCTCCTTGGAGCTGATCAAACAAATCATCGATCCTTGGTAGTGGGTACTTGTTTTTTATTGTAACCTTATTTAGCTCCCGGTAATCTATGCATATTCTCATTGATCCATCTTTCTTCTTTACAAACAGAATTGGAGCTCCCCATGGTGAAGAACTTGTTCGTATGAATCCTTTTTCCAACAATTCGTCTAACTGTTCTTCAGGTCTTTCATTTCCGTAGGTACTAGTCTATAGGGAGACTTAGCTATCGGCGAAGTTCCTGGTATAAGTTTGTTTCGAAATTCTACTTCTCTGTCAGGTGGGGCTCCTGGTAATTCATCAGGAAACACATCTTTGAATTCGGATACGATTGGCACTTCTTCAATCCTTTTGGGTTCGGGTTCTTTAGTTACATAGGCCATGAATGCAAGGCATCCCTTACCTAAGCAACAACTTGCTTTTATCTTATAAATTATTCCTACATTTCCTACCTCTTTATCACCAGTTATTCGAATGGTTTTGTTTTTTGATGTTCAGATGTCAATGGCTTTATCATTGCATAGGATACGGGCTTGATTAGATGATAACCAATGCATACCTAAAACTACATCAAAACCTGCTAGCGTCATGGGTAATAGTCTTACAAGTAAGATGTGGCTGGCTAAAGAAATTGTGGCATTATCTAAAGACTCAGTTATTCTACTCACATTTCCATCAGCAGTTTCAACTTCATTCAATAGACTACAAAACTTATAATCTATAAAACTCTGATTCGCACCCGAGTCAAATAAAACTCTAGCATAAACATTATTAATAGGGAACTACCGGTGACTACGTCCGGTATGGCTACGACCTTTTGTGTATCCAGCATGAAGACACTCGCGTTCCATTTCTTGGTATTGGTCTTGGCACCGCTACCGCCTGCACCAGCCGCTGGTGTTGGTTGGTGCTAGTTTCCTTTTTGGGCAATCAGTACTAAAATGCCCTTTTTCCCCCACAATCAAAACAAACCAAGTCTTTCTTCTACAATCTGCTTCAACATGGCCAATTTTCTTACAAAAGTTACAAGTTGTAGGATTATATCGGGTAGTGCCAGTATGTAGTAAACACTTTCCGTAATGCCTTCTCCCACAAGTGTTACAAATTGGTCAGGTGTAATTAAACGCTCCTTTCCTCTTTTTCTCCACCTTTCTCATCTTTCCTCCAACAGTCAATTTCCGATCATCCATATTCCTTTCATCCCTATTTCTAATCATCCCGTCCATCAAATACCCAACCAACTCCATGGCCGACTCCATTGTGGGCGGCATATGAGAACGAACCAAATCACGGATCTTGATTGGCAGTACGTAAATGTATTGTGTCACTTTATTAATTTCAGGAGTGACCAAATGAGGGACAATCCTACAATGCTCAAGGAACTTGGTATAATATTCCTTGAGATTCGTTCCAACAACCTTACGATTCCATAACTTAGTTTGTATCTGATCGATTTCATTGATTGGACAGAATTTCTTTAATATCATTGCCTTGAATGTTTCCCAATCCAAATTGTACAAGTTCTCTCTTCCCTTGATCCCAATAAGGGTATTCCACTATTCTAGCGCCTCCCCTTTGAACATTTTGGAGGTATATTACACCTTCTCCTTCTCGATACACTTACTTATCAACGCAATAGACTCCATCTCTTCCAACCATCGGAGGGTAACAATTGCCCCCTTGTCTCCAAGAAATTCCTTAGGAACTATAAACCTTGAAAACCTTAAAGTCACAACCTTCATGTATTTTTAATTTCTTGGTTTTATTACGAAGGTCATTTTCAGCAGTTGAGCTTTGATCACTTTCCTCTTTCTTTCTTTCGGGTTCTTTCTCTTTATTTTCTATTTCTTTCTTCGTTTCTTTTCGTGAATTTACAGTTTCACTCTTGCTTCGAGTAGTTAATTTATTAGAGTGAGAAGCAGTTCGACTAGGATTGTTTTTTATCAGTTCATAGAGTGCGCTCACGGCTTCTTTTATCAGATCACGAATACCGAGCACACACTCATTCGGTATCGCTTGTATGTTTCCTTCTAAGGTCTTTTCTTTATTATACACTTTCACTTCCGGATTACTTTTAGTTTTTCTTTGTTCCGACATGCTGTTACATGAATAAAACAACGTTTTAGAAGAAAAGACACACTTTATCTTACATTATTTTTGTTACAGGAAAGAAAATACAATTCATAACAACTATAGTATTCTTAATCTCTTATCCACTTTTTAACAAGATTCTTCATCTTGTCACATTTCTTGACGATTTTCTTTCCTATTTTCTTTTTATCCACTTTCTCGTTCTGCAGCTCGTCCATCACCGAGTTCGGTGGGTTCGGATATCCCGTTGGTGCGGATGCAGCTGGGAAGAGATAAGCGTATTCCCGTGGATATAAGTTCGGATTTGCCACGTATGCATGCATTTCCTCATCAGGAATATTAGTAGTACAAAATTCCTCGATAAGGTTAGCTTCCTCAAAGATCTCATTGGCTTGCTGAGAGATTGAGGGTCTCTGTCCATTGTATAGAGGAAAATAAGGATTTTTGTTTTCCTCATCTTCTTCCTCGGGATCCTCTTCTGGTTCTTCTTCCGATCCAAAAAGATTATTGACTGGTGCTTCATATGTTATTTTCTCATTGGGCATAATAACCCTTATCTTTGGCTTCCTATTTGGTCCTGCAGCAGCTGGTGGAACCTGGTATGGATAATTCGGTGGTGGTGATCCAAAATGTCATCTGCTCTAGTCGGAATGACACTCCATCCACTTTTATGGGTCGGAACTCACTTCCTGCTTAATTTTTCTTTGCATTTCTTGCTCCTCGGAAGGATGGTAAGTTGGAATTTCAGAAGGATAATACTGGGGAATGTTATCGGTGGTATCATCAGAGATTTCTATCGGAAATTGCTGACTTCTCGGGAGATACACGGGTTGACTCCCATATGGTAAGTTTGGAAGGATTGGTTGATTTTGACTGAAGAAGTTAGTGTAGTAACTGTTACTACTCGCCATATCTAATGGTTTGCAAATGGATGTCGGTTTAGTTCAAATGACTACTTGGTGTCTACGGCCAAGATAGTTAATATAATACATCTGCACTTTAGCTAGACTTAGGGATTGGTAGTTTACCAATCCTATCTTATCCCTACGAATAATAATGATAACATTAATAATGGTTAAAGCTAAGGTACTAATGTTTAAATACCTAATTCGCTGAAACCGATGGCTCTGATACCAACCTGCCACACCCCGACTTAGGGCCTAGGTGTGTGACCATAAGTTGGTACATGTTTTGTAAATATATCACAGTTATGGGTTCATTTTAGCGGAAGACTTAAAGATTGAAAATAATATTAATTTACAATGAAATTTTACTTTGGAATTAAATACCCAAGTATTCTTACCCCGTCGCGATACGCGAGAGGTTTTTCTTACCCCTTCGCGTATCGCGGCACCGTAGTTTTACGCTGCTTTGTCCTGGAGTGACACGTGGCCTATCATATCGTGCCACGTGTTAACATGTGGTTGGACATGTGTCCCAGTTACTTAACGTGGTCATCGCGATACGCGTTGATCTCGTTGGTTAAGCCGTAGCGTATCGCTACGCCGCCCATTTCTAGGTTGATGTGCAAGTCCATCATGCTATGCGATGGGTTAATGATTGACCTGTTGCATATCGCGATGAGTTCATATTTTCAGATTTTTCATTTTAGTCCCTAGACTTATAAGTTAGATATTTTTGGCTAATTTCTAATAGGTTATAACACATTGGTAAGTTTCTCCAGGTAAGTAAACGGGTCCCGCGGTTGATTGGGATTTGTACGAATTACTTTTCCTTAGGCAAGAATCACTACTAGTGATATCCCTCTTACGGTTACTACATGACTATCAAAATATATCTTTTGTTAACATTACTTCATGAAGAAGTAACGTTTTATGAAAACTTGTTGTGAATGTTTAAGAAATACTTTCAAGGTTAAAGGCCATAGCCTTGATTGATGCCTAAGCTATAATTAAATATCTTAAACATAACCCTAACTTAACATGGATACTCGGATTGCTAATACTTAAGAAAAGAGAACGGCTTGATGGTAGGATCTTGATCTACTCGCTTATGTGATTGCTACTTGATTATAACTTCCTATACTTGCACAAATTAGGAGAAAACGGAACGTCGGCTCGTCACTGCTGTTGGGAATGATTCCCTAGATTAACTATGTGATTGTGAAGGTGAAATTGGGATGAGAATGTCTTCATACCCGTCGCTATACGCGATGGGTTTTTCTTACCCCGTCGCGTATCGCGGCGCAGTAGTTTTACGACGCCTTGTCCTGGAGTGACACATGTCCTGTCATATCGTGCCACGTGTTGACATGTGGTTGGACACGTGTCCCAGTTACTTAACGTGGTCATCGCGATATGCGATGACCTCGTTGGTTAAGCCGTAGCGTATCGCTATGCCGCCCATTTCTGGATAGATGTGCAAGTCCATTGCGCTACGTGATAGGTTAAAGGTTGACCTGTCACCTATTGCGATAAGTTCAGATTTTCAGATTTTTCATTTTAGTCCCTAGACTTATAAGTTAGATATTTTTGGCTAATTTATAATAGGGTTATGTACGTGGTGTTACATTACCGATGATAATTTTCCACACGAAGTTCTCATGCATATCCAAACATTCATAAAATAGGAGGATGAAAGTCCTTGGTTCGTTGATTTCATGAACTATCTAGCTTGTGGATTCCTAAGAAAAGGGCTAACTCATCAACAACGGAATAAATTCTTCTCCGACCTTAAGTTCTACTTCTGGGAAGATCCATATTTGTTTAGGATAGGTGTCCGATCAGGTTGTTCGTAGGTGTGTATCAAGAAGAAAGCCTTCGATAATATCAAACACTGCCATGAAGGAACAACTGGTGGACACCATATAACCGCCACCACGGTCAGCAAAGTGTTTGATGCAAGATTTTTTTGGCCCACCGTATATAAAGACGCACGTGCTTTGATCCAAGCATGTGATGCTTATCAAAGATCCGAGAACATCTCAACCAAGAATGAGATGGCCCAAAAAGGCATTAAAATTTGTGTAGTCTTTGATGTATGGGGAATAGATTTCATGGGCCCATTTCCTAACTCATTCGGAAATAAATACATCCTAGTAGCAGTCGACTACGTGTCTAAATGGGTAGAAGCGCCATCTTTTCCCACTAACGATGCTCGGGTTGTTGTACGATTTCTGAAAAAGTTATTTTCACGATTCGGCACTCCAAAGGCCTTAATCAGCGATAGAGGAACTCACTTCTGCAATACCCTAATGGACAAAGTCTTGGCACGATATGGAGTTCACCACCAATTGGAAACACCATATCATCCACACACAAGTGGGCAAGTGGAAGTCTCGAATCGAGGGATAAAAAGAATTCTCGAGAGAACTATAGCGATGAATCGCAAAAATTGGATAGAAAAATTAGATGACGCTTTGTGGGCCCTTAGGACGGCCTACAAAACCCCATAGGAACAACACCCTTCAAACTTGTTTATGGGAAGGCATGTCATCTACCCGTAGAACTAAAACACAAATCTTATTGGGCTCTTAGAGCAGTAAATGTTAATCTAATGTCCGCCAGTAAAAACCTGGAAGATCAAATTCACGAGCTCGAATAACTGAGCACTAGCATACGAAAACTCTTGGTCTTACAAAGAACAGACTAAATGTTTACATGACGCCCATTTAAAAGGAAACAAGAAGTTTCAAGTTGGCAATCATGTAGTGTTATATAACACATGTATACGTCTTTTCCAAGGAAAGTTGAAATCTCATTGGACAGGCCCATACATAGTTGAATCAGTTTTCGACTATGGGACAGTTGAGATTTCAAATTCTGACGGCCATAAGTTCAAAGTCAACGGACATCGATTAAAACCATAAATCGATGGACCATTCGAAGCCGTCTCGGAGATATTTATCCTCCAAAATTGATGAACATACTAGAAATAGGGTCTGACCAAGACCCTCATTAAACCAGGCCTTGTATATATGTTCTTTGTTTAAAAAAAATATTAACCAAAACACGGGGGCGTGCTTCTGTTGGTCCCGATTATCTCACGTATTCACTCAATAATCACTCTCGTAACCAATACAACAGTGTCGACAAGACGATTACGAAATATGCTATATTTGTTAAAAACCCAAGAGTATTAAAGGCAGAATCAGTAATATTCTAGATACTGTTTAACGGACAAAAATATATAACACACACACACACACAAAGTAACTCAAAAGATTTCAATTAATATTATGAAGAATACAATGAAAATCATTTAGGGTTTCTTAGTGGAATGTTTGTATTTTTGGCAGCTTTTCCTTACAAGCTAAAGACAGCCGTCAAATCACAATATTCGCTCAATGTTCGTTGTCATAGGTGTGCCCTAAAGTTTCCTTTTATAGGCATACCATGACATTCCTTCTAGAAACCCTAATGATTGATACTAAACATATTCAAACTTATTACAAAATATTCTAATTGTAAACAGGTCTTCGAGTAAGCTTGTAGCTTTTGTCTTTGTCGAGTAACCTTGATAGCCATTAAGTGTGTTTGGAAAGAGTTCTCCGAGTAAGCTTTACTTAGAATATTTTCCTTAGAAAATATTCATCAAGCAGACTTCAATCTTCATGATAATATCAAACTTTGCTCGATATGTATCCAATGAGAAAACTTGTTCTTCTTGGGTCTATTTAACCTTTTTTGTCTTTAACTTCTTTGAACAAAGTCAAGTGTGCTGGTGACACTGTAGCTTGCTCTGGGTTAAACCTTTCTCGTTAGAAGTCCTTAGAATAATTTCTTCATTTACTTCCTTCAAGTTTGCTGGGACCATTGTTTATTAACAAACCTTACTCGATCCACCAAATTACTTGGTTTAGTCAAGGGTTTGCTCTGAAACTAATCTTGCTTGACTAGAAGAATAACCTTGCTTGATGAAGTGTAGCTTGCTCGATCTAAAACTCTGAAGACTTCAAGAAGATAACCTTGCTCATTTGGCAAAATACCTTACTTGACCAAGTTTAAGCTTGCTCGGATGTCTAAGTTTGCTCGGTTTCCATACTTAGCCATTTTCCAAGGAGGTTGAGAAGATTCCAATCTTCCTTAAGAATTTTCTCATCCCAACAATCTCCCCCTAGATTGGAACAAAGTCAGCTGCACCAAAACACCTATCGGTTACATACACTTTTCAAAATACACATCAAATTTTCAAAAAGCAAAAAATTACATTACTTAATGAAAAATTTTACATAGGTGAATTTTGTCACATGGACATTACAAACCAAATTTAACAAAAAAATAAATAAATCTTCATATTCTAGAGATCCTAGCATCTCTCTTTCTATCAAATGCTACAGCAGCGGCCTTCTCTTTGAAAAGATAGATTTCCCTGTAGTGTGGATATCGAGAAGGCAGGTTCCATCTGATTATCTCCTCTAAATCCTCCACATGAAGAAATTCCAAATCTGTGTCGTGTTCTATGATGCCCAAGGCCAGTCCATAAGAATTTCTCAATATATAAGATTGATCTTTTGGTTCAAAGACTATATTGGAAATCCCGCCATTTTTTGGACCTCGTAGTTCGGCCTAGTCATCGGCTGCCTCATCCTTATACACTCTCTCATGTTGGAAAGAGGGTTTGAATATCTTGTAGTCTTTCTGTAGGATGCTTATGTCATCATTATATCATTCATCCTCCTCTGCCTCTTGGTTCTTTCAAAATTTGAGAATTCCAGCTTCCTGTTTTTGTTCAACAAAGGAAATCCTTTCCTGGATTGATCTTTCAGGGATTTGGAAAAATCATTCTTTTGTTGTCTAGCAAAGCTCTGTCTATCTTGATATTAATATAAGTTCATACTTGCCATATCTTCCAACTGTTCCCTTTTATAATTCTGAAAGTCATCTTTGAAGACACTGTTCTTTAATTCACCATTTGACATGATTACCTAGATGACTTTGGTTCTTGAGACAAAGTACAGATGTTTTGGTAGGTCCATATACGAAGGTGGCCTTTATTGTCTTTGATGTGTTGCTTTTGTTGTTGGTATTGGGACACTTACAGTGGAAGACCTTGGAGCATATTTCTTTTAGGTGCTGGTCTTCTCACATGCCCAGTCTGTTCAAACAATCTTACAACCTGGTCTTTTGGCATCATCACAAGCTTCAAATAATCTCATCCCTCTTTTGCCAATGTACTGATCATTTCCATAGTTTCCCTTGGTCCACATTGAAAAGACAGCAGTCTCCTCTTCTCTTTTTCTAACTTCTCCCATTGTTCTTTCTCAGTATAGAATAATTCTTTTAATTGTCCTTTCCCAAGATTATCAAACACACTTTCTGCTCATCATCAAACCTTTAAAAGTTTTAATTCTGTTTTCATCATCCCAAGGTAGCAGTTTTAATTCTTTTAATTGTCCCTTTCAGTTGTTTCTGCCCGTTCTCTTTGTAAATTTCTTTCTTCGCTCGAAAAACTGCCACAACGATTTTCCAGGAGATATCCATTTCCTCCACATCATCAGGATGGATTTGATCCAACTCAGTATCTACGATAGGTTGAACCAGATCTACAGCAAGAAAGACATTGTAGCAATTCATGAACCCTGCCATTAAGGCGATGTTTTTTTGAGTCTCCTTTGAGATAGAGGGAATTTGATTGGGAGACTGACTGGAGGATGCAGCAGATGGTTGGAGCTTAGCAGCAGAAGCAGATTGTTGAGCAGGTTGATCAAAGAAAACAAAAGTTGGTTGTGGTGGTGCCAGAGAGAATTGAACCTGTGCAGACTTAAACATAGAGAAGTTATTCTGAGATAACGCGGCGGAGTGTACTGCTCCTGAGAAGATTTACATATTTAAAAGTTGTCCTGTGAGATGAGAGCATTGTTAAAGGCAACACAGTAGCCGGATGCATTGTAGGAATTTGCATGATTTATGGCATGTTGCTTGTTATCCATGTCACAAGCTTTGATGATTGCCATTACTTCTGACAGAGTTAACCTGTTGAGATCCTTCTTCTTCTTAATCACAGCAACATTCATATCTCAGCTCGGTGGCAGGGAGCTGACCAGTTTATTATTTGTCTCAGAAACGATCAAGTTCATGTTTGCAGATCTCATCTAAATCACTAGTGAAATAAATCTATGCAGTTGTGTTTCCAACGACTCTCTCAGAACATGATTGAACATATTGAACTTCTGTCATAAGTCTTGTCAGCTTCTTCTCATGTCTTCATTACTCTCTTACACCTCAATGAGGGCTTCCCACAACGCCTTTGCAGAGTGTAATTCTTTAAATCCCAAGGCAATCTCGAGTGAAAGTGCCATGGTTAAGGTAGCATGAGCCTTGTCGTCCTCTTCAATCTTTTCAAAGTCTGCATCGTCATACAATTCAACGGGCTTCACAACCACTTCTTCAGAGTTTCATGTAGATAAGTAATAGCCTGAAGACCTCGAACAATGCTTCTCTAAATCTTGGCATCTTTCATCTTCACATACTTTTCAAATCTAAACTTCCACTTGGCAAACCTCTCATGAGATAGCAAACGGGGTACACGAGTAACAGTTCCCATTATAGAGTCAAGTTCATGAAGCAGTGCAACATTTGATGAACTATTAGTTACTTGGTCCATTTTGGATAAACAGTTAATGGTCTGGTCCAGTATATAAGTCCAAATAATATATAAGTTTTCCTAAGGCCCAATAAGAACAGGCCCAGATGTACAGTCACAACCAAGAACCAACTTTAACTGAGAACCCATAAATTCTACCAAGAACCTCAAATGTAACATCCCAAAATATTCTCGTAAACCGAAAGACAAGAGTGTGCAGTTTGTAAATATATTTCTCGGGTTTTTCTTAAGGGCTCGAGGACCTATGGTCATGTCCATGGAGTTGTCTTATCTAGTTTGGGAGCAAAGAGGAAAATTTGCAAAACACAGGGGGCTAGAATGTAACAAATTGAAAATTATAACCCAAACACCCTCCCCTAAACCCTTCTAGCGGCCACAAGTTCGTCCCCCTCCAAACCTTTCAATTTTTAACGACTTATTTCAATTCCTAGCTGCTGGAGGTCTTTCATCGTGTCCACTACACTCTCATGATCTTTAATTTCATAATCTAGGTCGTCTACATGGCCAATTAACTCGTTTCTTGAGCTAGGGTAAGTTTTGGATTAAATTCGTTTGGCACGCTTCCTGAGGTCAAAAGTTGTATTTTTTGGTGTCAAAAAATCCCCAAGTATGTCTAGTATATCATACTAAAATTTCATGTCCATTGGAGTTGTTTTGATAGGTCAATTGATAAAAACCGATTTCTAGGGTTCTTGATTGTTGAAATTATTAATTGTTGTCTTTCGGGTATTATTTGGAGGATTAGTCAACCCGATCAGTTTGAGGAGTCTCGTGTTAGTATATTATCAGTGGGAAAATAATTTGTTTGGTTATAGGGGCTGGTTTGGTTGATGATACCTTAATCGTTTTGAAAGAGCGCGTAAAATCGGTTAATTAGGAATTAATGTGGAAATTGATGAGTATTCAAACCCCACCGACTTGGGTGGTTAAGTATTGATGAGTAGGATGTAATAAGGTCCATTATTCTCAAAATAGGGCTGGTTTGGTTGGTGGCTGGTTAATCGATTCGTTAACGCACGAATTCAACACAATTAACGTAAAACGGGCATAGTTTGGATACCGTTGGTGGGGATTTATTGGAAAGGGAGTTTAGGGTAATTTATGGACTCCGCGGGATGATGTAGATGGATATGAATATTGGGTGTGTCTTTGGGTCAATCCAAACCCGGTAGGATGTCTCGTATAGTGAGCGAGTCATATCGATCTAGTTAGTGATTGTTGTGTGCTTTATCATGACAAGCTTGTGGATTGTGAGTGATTAGCTAGAGGATTCAGTTATGACGTTTATGTGACTCATATCAGGTGAGTTCCATGATGCCCCTTTTTAAATGTTTTACATTTTGGGCTAGCATACACGTTTTATGACGTTTTTACCCTTTTGAAGTGTTTTAATGATATTGCATAGTTTATGTTATTTTTAATATGTATGCTTGGAAGTTTATGTGTTTGATGTTTATGTTATGTGTATGTGAGTGTGTGTGGCCACCACGTGTATGTTTTTGTTAAGCCGTGACCGGGTCGAAGCGATGTATAACCCATTATGTGTTATGTTGGCAAGGTTGATGCTCGTGGATACCCCTATGGTGATTTTAAGGAGTGTGACCCTCCTCTTTGGGTCCACAAGATGGCTTTGTCGTATTTTCAGTGGGAGTACTAGTGGAAACGATTTAGAGGGTATTAGTAGGTTTTAGGAGGATGGTATGGTGAGGTATGCAACCACGTATTTTCAATCGGAAGCATTGTGTTGGCGGTATAATCTGGTTCTAACTGGAGGACATACGGATGTTAAAAGAAGGACTTCGGAGGAAATGAGGAAATAGGTTATTGAGCGATTTTAAGCCACACCTGAAATGGACAAGATGGTGGAGGAGTTCTTTGCCGTCGGAGGCGGGTGATTTGTCATATAGGGAATACCTGATTAAAGATTATTCTTGTGGCCCATTTGTGTTTTAACTTGAGTACACCCGTGAATGAGAGAATTAAGAGGTATGTTAAAGTGTTATCGATGGATGTTCGTAGGGCTGTGACCTATCAAGATGAGTACTTCCCATTCAGTAGCATCGACAACAGACATCTTTTATGAAAAGAGGAATTATTTTAGCCTTGATATTGATGGTGACTCGATTTGAAGTGATAATCCTGCATAGACTACAAAGAAGCTGAAGGTCGAGGCATCTGATGTTAACGAGTGTCCCGAGGACATTTGGGAATTCAATGAATGTGAAGAGGATGTGCCAGCTATCGTTTCTGGCGTACTCGGATTCGAGGACGAATCCCAATGTAAGGGGGTAAACTTGTAACATCCCAAAAATATTCTCGTTAACCGAAAGACAAGAGTGTGCAGTTTGTAAATAAATTTCTCGGGCGTAGCTTAAGGGCTTGGGGACCTATGGGCATGTCCATGGAGTTTTCTTATCTATTTTTGGAGCAAAGAGGAAAAATTGCAAAATACAGGGGCTTAGAATGTAACAAATTGAAAATTATAACCCAAACCCCCTCCCCTAAACCATTCTAGCGGCCGCAAGTTCTTCCCCCCTCCAAACCCTTGGATTTTGAACGACTTATTTCAATTCCTAGCTGCTGTAGGTCGTTCATTGTGTCTACTACACTCTCATGATCTTTAATTTCATAATCTAAGTCGTCAAGATGGCCAATTAACTCATTCTTGTGCTGGGGTAAGTTTTGGATTAAATTCATTTGGAACGCTTCACAATGTCAAAAGTTTGAGTTTTTGGTGTCAAAATATCCCCAGGTATGTCTAGTATATCATACTAAAATTTCATGGCCATTGGAGTTGTTTTGATAGGTCAATTGATAAAAACCGATTTCTAGGGTTCTTTATTATTGAAATTGTTAATTGTTGTCTTTCGGGTATTATTTGCAGGAATGGTCCATCCGATCAGTTTCAGGGGTCTCGTGTTAGTATATGGCCAGTGCAAAAATTATTTTTTTGGTTATAGGGGCTGGTTTGGTTGATGATACCTTAATCGTTTTGAAATAGCGCGTAAAATCGGTTAATTGGGAATTAATATGGAAACTTCATGAGTTTTCAAACCCCGCCGACTTGGGTGGTTAAATATTGATGAGTAGGATGTATTAAGGTCCATTATTCTCAAAATGGGGCTGGTTTGGTTGGTGGTTGGTTAATCGATTCGTTAACGCACGAATTCAACACAATTAACGTAAAACGGGCATAGTTTGGATACCGATGGTGGGGATTTATTGGAAAGGGAGTTTTGGGTAATTTACGGACTCCGAGGGTTGATGTAGATGGATATGAATATTGGGTCTGTCTTTGGGTCAATCCAAACCCGTTAGGACGTCTCGTATAGTGAGCGAGTCGTGTCGGTCTAGTTAGTGATTGTTGTGTGCTTTATCTTGATAGGCTTATGGATTGTGAGTTATTAGCTAGAGAATTCAGTTGTGATGTTTATGTGACTCATATCAGGTGAGTTCCATGATGCCCCTTTTTAAATGTTTTACGTTTTGGGCTAGCATACACGTTTTATGATGTATTTACCCTTTTGAAGCATTTTAATGATATTGCATAGTTTATGTTATTCTTACTATGTATGCTTGGAAGATTGTGTGTTTGATGTTTATGTTATGTGTATGTGTGTGTGTGGCCACCACGTGGATGTTTTTGTTAAGCCGTGACCGGGTCGAAGCGATGTATAAAATTCCTTCAGTTCCCGGTTGGGAGTTAAGGTGAAGAGTTCCAGGACAGGAAGTACTGTCCTTGGGGCGAACGGATGTAAAATCCCCTATCAGTTTATCTGTCCTTGGGGTGAAGATTATTCGATTCCTTAACTTATTGTTTTGGACTTGAGAGGATGTGACCCGCGTTACGTGATTGACAGAGAAAAATTTATATATGTATTTATTGATGTTATTTATGTATTATTATGATGTCATTTATATATCATTATGGAAGTCGTATGTTAAATACATTGGCTGGTGTTTAAAATATTTTGATGATATAAACATGAACTCACTCAGCTGAAGCTGGATTTGCGTGAATATGCTAGAATGATTTTCAGGTTGGGCGTGGATGGGATTACTGCTTGGAGGTGCTCAAGACTACCCGAGGTCCCGAGGCAGTTCTAGTCGATGTTCTTCGTCATGTTAACATTTTGAATGTTCTAATTTACATTTTTTTATGTTTTAAGGATAATATGTGGATGTTTTGTTAATTTTTCGCTGCAAGAATACTCTGTATTGGTATTTTTGAATTTATGAAATCAGTTTAATCTTTATTTTTGAATCTGTTTGGAATGATTACCAACTGTAGGACTCCCGCATTTTGGGGTTTTACAAGTTGGTATCACAGCCAACGTTCGAGAAATCCGGGCATCCTTCGGTGCTTGGATTTGAACAGTACAAGAGGGACTAGAACTGCCAACCGCGGGTAGCTGCACCAAGAGGTAACCGTTACTTTTCAATGTTAGTATGTTTTCTCTCTTCATTGTTGATGTGATGGATAAAATATGAATGTAGTCATACACAATAAGTATTTAGAACGGGTAGGTAAAGTAAACAATTAATAACACTTGATCAACATTATTAGCAGTTTACCATTACTTTCCACGTGCTGAATACGACTTGTGATTGATTACGTGGAGATTCTATCTTCTTAGGATTAAGGTATGACTAGAAAGAGTTAGTTAGAGGAGGTCGTATCGGGAGCCGTGGTGGTGGTTAACCGTAACGGACTATTATTGTAGGGAGTATTCGCCAGTGTTAATTAATGATAATCCTGAGGAGTGAATTCATTTTCTATAAGCAGTTGTGGATAAGGGTTAACGAGGTGTGCGTATTATAATGCCTGAATTGATTACTGAGGCGGCGAAGGTGTCGAATGTTCATATGAGAATAAAGGTAAAAGGATAATGAAGGAGGTCAGAGAGTGAGAAAGACATGGGATGAGCCTTGGATGATTTTATTTGGTTATGTTGAGGATAAAGGTTATGTTGGCAAGGTTGATGCTCGTGGATACCCCTATGATGATTTTAAGGAGTGTGACCCTCCTCTTTGGGTCCACCAGATGGCTTTGTCGGATTTTCAGTAGGAGTACTAGTGGAAATGGTTTAGAGGGTATTAGTAGGTTTCGGGAGGATGGTATGGTGAGGTATGCAACCACGTATTTTCGTTCGGAAGCATTGTGTTGGCGGTATAATCTGGTTCTAACTGGAGGACATATGGATGTTAAGAGAAGGACTTGGGAGGAAATGAGGAAATAGGTTATTGAGCGATTTTATGCCACACCTGAAATGGACAAGATGGTGGAGGAGTTCTTTTCCGTCGGAGGCGGGTGATTTGTCATATAGGGAATACCTGATTAAAGATTATTCTTGTGGCCCATTTGTGTTTTAACTTGAATACCCCCGTGAATGAGAGAATTAAGAGGTATGTTAAAGTGTTATCGATGGATGTTTGTAGTGCTGTGACCTATCAAGATGAGTACTTCCCATTCAGTAGCATCGACAACAGACATCTTTTATGAAACGGGGAATTATTTTAGCCTTGATATTGATGGTGACTCGATTTGAAGTGATAATCCTGCATAGACTACAAAGAAGTTGAAGGTCGAGGCATCTGATGTTAAGGAGTGTCCCGAGGACATTTGGGAATTCGAAGAATGTGAAAAGGATGTGCCAGCAATCGTTTCTGGCGTACTCGGATTCGAGGACGAATCCCAATGTAAGGGGGTAAACTTGTAACATCCCAAAAATATTCTCGTAAACCGAAAGACAAGAGTGTGCAGTTTGTAAATAAATTTCTCGGGCGTAGCTTAAGGGCTTGGGGACCTATGGGCATGTCCATGGAGTTTTCTTATCTATTTTTGGAGCAAAGAGGAAAAATTGCAAAATACAGCGGCCTAGAATGTAACAAATTGAAAATTATAACCCAAACCCCCTCCCCTAAACCATTCTAGCGGCCGCAAGTTCTTCCCCCCTCCAAACCCTTGGATTTTGAACGACTTATTTCAATTCCTAGCTGCTGTAGGTCGTTCATGGTGTCTACTACACTCTCATGATCTTTAATTTCATAATCTAAGTCGTCAAGATGGCCAATTAACTCGTATCTTGTGCTGGGGTCAGTTTTGGATTAAATTCATTTGGAACGCTTCCCAATGTCAAAAGTTTGAGTTTTGGTGTCAAAATATCCCCAGGTATGTCTAGTATATCATACTAAAATTTCATGGCCATTGGAGTTGTTTTGATAGGTAAATTGATAAAAACCGATTTCTAGGGTTCTTTATTGTTGAAATTGTTAATTGTTGTCTTTCGGGTATTATTTGCAGGAATGGTCCATCCGATCAGTTTCAGGGGTCTTGTGTTAGTATATGGCCAGTGCAAAAATTATTTTTTTGGTTATAGAGGCTGGTTTGTTTGATGATACCTTAATCGTTTTGAAAGAGCGCGTAAAATCGGTTAATTGGGAATTAATATGGAAACTTCATGAGTTTTCAAACCCCACCGACTTGGGTGGTTAAATATTGATGAGTAGGATGTATTAAGGTCCATTATTCTCAAAATGGGGTTGGTTTGGTTGGTGGTTGGTTAATCGATTCGTTAACGCACGAATTCAACACAATTAACGTAAAACGGGCATAGTTTGGATACCGATGGTGGGGATTTATTGGAAAGGGATTTTTGGGTAATTTATGGACTCCGAGGGCTGATGTAGATGGATATGAATATTGGGTCTGTCTTTGGGTCAATCCAAACCCGTTAGGACGTCTCGTATAGTGAGCGAGTCGTGTCGGTCTAGTTAGTGATTGTTGTGTGCTTTATCTTGATAGGCTTATGGATTGTGAGTTATTAGCTAGAGAATTCAGTTGTGATGTTTATGTGACTCATATCAGGTGAGTTCCATAATGCCCCTTTTTAAATGTTTTACGTTTTGGGCTAGCATACACGTTTTATGATGTTTTTACCCTTTTGAAGCATTTTAATGATATTGCATAGTTTATGTTATTCTTACTATGTATGCTTGGAAGATTGTGTGTTTGATGTTTATGTTATGTGTATGTGTGTGTGTGGCCACCACGTGTATGTTTTTGTTAAGCCGTGACTGGGTCGAAGCGATGTATAAAATTCCTTCAGTTCCTGGTTGGGAGTTAAGGTGAAGAGTTCCAGGACAGGAAGTACTGTCCTTGGGGCGAACGGATGTAAAATCCCCTATCAGTTTATCTGTCCTTGGGGTGAAGATTATTCGAGTCCTTAACTTATTGTTTTGGACTTGAGAGGATGTGACCCGCGTTACGTGATTGACAGAGAAAAATTTATATTTGTATTTATTGATGTTATTTATGTATTATTATGATGTCATTTATATATCATTATGGAAGTCGTATGTTAAATACATTGGCTGGTGTTTAAAATATTTTGATGATATAAACATGAACTCACTCAGCTGAAGCTGGATTTGCGTGTATGCTAGAATGATTTTCAGGTAGGGCGTGGATGGGATTACTGCTTGGAGGTGCTCAAGACTACCCGAGGTCCCGAGGCAGTTCTAGTCGATGTTCTTCGTCATGTTAACATTTTGAATGTCCTAATTTACATTTTTTATGTTTTAAGGATAATATGTGGATGTTTTGTAAATTTTCCGCTGCAAGAATACTCTGTATTGGTACTTTTGAATTTATGAAATCAGTTTAATCTTTATTTTTGAATCTGTTTGGAATGAAACCAACTGTAGGACTCCCGGATTTTGGGTTCTTACATCAAAAATCAACCGAGAACAATCACACAATCACTACAGTAGCCGAGAACTTGGAAAGTCAACATAGAACACTCGTAGTTGACCGATAACACCCCCAAGTCAACAGAAAACACCAATAATTGACCAAAAACAATCATACTCCACCGAGAACACTTGGATTTAGCCGAGAACATGCAGATTTGGCCGAGAACAAACAGAATTCACCGAGAACGACCAAGTGTTGGCCGAAAACGTTGTAAATTTGCCCGAAAATTTCCAAAAGACCCAAGGAAGCTTTGACCAGATAACTTTGGTAACAAATCAATTCCCGAAATCTCTGGGATTTGAATTTTAACCAAAATTAAGTTAATCTTTAACCCAAAGAAACCTCTTTCCTTCTCCGATGAATAGATCACCAGAAAAACAAATACTCCGGCCACCAAACCAATCACAATATCACAATAATTGAATCTGTGATATCACAACCGAGCCTAGAGTAGGTCAATAGGCTCTGATACCAATTGTAAGTCCTGTGAACGGATCTTCAATGTGATATCACACAATCTCGTGATTATACCAAAACTAACACGAGATGATTCAATATTATGTAAACAAGCACAACGAGGACACGGTGAAAATGCTTCAAAACACACGTATATTAAATGTTTGGTGCTTAAGCACAACGAGTTATAATACAATCAATACGTTACCCGTCTCTCTCTCTCTCTCTCACGTCTCATACGACCGAGCTATAGTAAACCTAGATACATAGTTTATATAAGAACTACATACAAGCCCAATACTATTCAAAAGCCCACCAAGATCCATGTGGTTTACAAACCACATTAACACTAGTCCAACAGACATCAGTCTATTGCCTCTTTAAACACACTCATAATAATCTTCTCAACTCAAACACACTCTTAACGATAATTTATTTCTACAAGATGTATTCATAGGTGATGAGCTCTGGGTGTTACTTCTTCATATTGATGCCGACGACGATGTTTTTCAAATTTTTAAAAGGATAACATGTTTTCAAGAATTTCATCAATCAATTAGAAGTCGAAGATATGACATCATCTAAAAATTATATGTGCCACATGACCGTGAACGAGATCATGACGTACTCCTAGAAGATTATTTTTTCGACAACCCAGAATAAAACGAAAATATTTTTTGTCATAGGTAGCGTATGTCGAAATGTTTGTTTATATATATATATATATATATATATATATATGTTTAAGTTCAAGAAAAAATCAAATTATTGCAAGAAATGAAAGAAATGAATATGAGCCACTAGTTTTATTTTAGGTTTTAAATATTTAAAATTAAATTAAAATGATATAAATGCAACAATAAATGCACTCTCTCTCTCCAATTAATACAACTAATATAATAATAATAAATCTCTCTCTAATTAATATATCTAACTAATTTAACTATAATAATTAAAAAGATAAAAACACTACTTTAGTTTTACTTTTTATTTACACATTCTTCATTTTATTCAAAATAAATACAATTTATTCATATAATACTATTTTTTATATTAAAAAATAATTTTCACACAATTTATTAACATGTTTTTTAACACTAAATATCAAAACATAATATATATTTTTTTCAATTGGTATGTTTATAAAAATTATTGTCATAAATAATAATAGAAAAATATCATACAAATGTGTCCATTAAATGTAAACAATAAATATACAACCTACACAAAGTTATATAACCTACACTTTCTTTGAGCGATAAAAACGTACAACATACAAAAAGCATACAACTTATATATGTAATTCGACATCAACAATTACATAAACTATACAAAGATACACATATCCTACACATGCGTAGATTATATATTTTTCGTATGTAGGTTATATGTTTTTTTATTCTTAGAACAAGTGTAAGTTATATGTTTTTGTGTAGGTTGTATTTTTTTATTGACATTTAATGCAAACATGTGTAAGATAGTTTTTTGTATTATTTATCACAATGTAACTACGTGTTGATGTATATTGATATGTTGAGTTTGAAGAAATTGGTTTTGAATAAAAAGAAATTAATGTATGAATAAATTGTATTTGTGTAAGATAAAATTTTCGTGTGTAGGTTATATGTTTTCGTGTGCGTGTGTATTTCATTGACGAAAAAATTTGTGTGTAGGTTATATATTTTTCGTGTGTAAGTTATATGTTGTCTTATTTTTAGAACAAATGTAGATTATACGTTTTTGTGTAGGTTGTATGTTTTTTGTTGATTTTTAATGCAAACACATGTAAAATAGTTTTTTGTTATTATTCATTATAATGTAAGTATGTTTTGATGGATATTAATATATTGAGTTGGAAGAAATTAGTTTTGGATATAAAGAAATTTTAATGTATGAATAAATTACACTTGTGTAGGATAAAAAATTAAAGACACAAAAAATAAGTTATAAAAATAAATGAGTTCTTAATATTTTCCAATTATAATAATTTAATTAGTTATATTAATTAAGTAGATAAATATTATGGTTTATTAGTTATATTAATTGAAGAAAGAAAATGATTAATATTTTCTTTATTTAGCTTTATGCATTTAAAACTTAGACCATGTGTAGTCATAAAGCTTCACTACCAGGGGTTATGCGCCACGTGGCGCCCCGTCAGAGTTATGGTTTTGTACAAAAACAGGCTGTAGTCATAACTCTCCACTACCAGGGGTTATGCGCCACGTGGCGCCCAGTCATTATTAATTTTATTTGTTTTTTTAAATACTAAATCATTTAAATAAATTAACATAAAATTAAAAATTACATTAAACTTCCAAATAAAAAATACATTAAACTAAATTAAAAAAAATACATCAAATTAAAATAAAAAAAACATAAATAATACTAATAAAACTAAAACTCATTTATATTTTTCTAAAATTTTCGCTCGTCGATTGGCTTTTAGAGATTGGACTATCGGGTCGTCTTCGGATAGCTCGTTTGATAAAATCTCGATGTCTTTGTCCATCTCATTCCTTCGAAGTAGGTCGACGGCGTCCAAATTTACTTGAAGTCGTTGGGTTCCACGTTGGTGTAAATCTTGGAGTCGAGAGTTCATTAATTGGAATTGGCTTTCCAATTCGGGATTCGAACCCGTTGCCGACGACGAACCGGTTGTGGATTTTGGTTGCCTTGACGGGCATATTGGCCGAAATCGAGAATATTTTGGTTGTTGTTTGGAAACATGATGGTAGAAATATTAGTGTAAAAGATATAAATTGGTATAGAAGTGGAAGGAGTGTGTTAAAAAAATGAGTTTGGTTTGTTTATATAGTATAAATATAATTAATATAATTTATTTTTTTTAAATTCCCAACGGCTATTTTTTTTTATTTCTGTGCCAACCCCGCGTTTTGTATACAACGCAACCAAAAACAAGCTTCACATAACGCGGGGGGGCGGTGTACTCCCCGCGTTTTCGTCACATAACGTAGTGGCAACGTTGCCACTACGGATGGTCTTAAAACAAAACTAGTGGCCCATATTCATTTCTCGCATTTCTTGCAGTAATATCATATATAAACGAAACATTTAAAAGCTTTCTGGTTACGTTTTACATTCTTTCAAGCCATTAGATTGCTTTATTTGTAAATGAAGACTTCTCATACATTTGACCTGAATTCACAGGTATGGGTCTCACCAAACCCAGATAACCTTAAACGGGTTAGAGCATCTCATTATATTAAAAATTAATTTCACTAAATATTTGATATGAAAATCCTATAAAATAGGGATATACTAAAAATTAATATTCAATTTATTAAGAAAAAATGTTATTTATATGAAGAAACAATTTTATAGTAAAAAAAATAAATGGGTTATGGGTCTCAATAAACCCATAGCTTTTAAACGGTTATAGAATCTCATTTATTTTTGAAACTCTTTCATCATCAAACCATTATTATATTGTTAACTTTCTTACAATAATTACAATTTAAATCCAAAAAAAAATATAAATATTAGACACGAAAAAGAAACACAACCCCCGTAATATATATATCTTAAATATATATAAACGAAAGCTTCATAAATTCTCAAGTCACCAGATTGCTTTATTCTTAAATTAAGGCTTCTCATCCATTTGACCTAAATTTATGGGTATAGGTCTCACTAAACCCAGATAGCCTTTAAACGGGTTATAATATCTCATTATATTAAAAATTAATCTTATCAAATATTTAATATGAAAATCTTATAAAATAGGGATATACTAAAAATTAATATCCATTTTTTTGAAAACATATAACTTATTTTAAGAAATAATTTTGTAGTAAAAACAATAAATGAGCGGGTCATGGGTCTCATTAAACACATTTTAAACCGAGTATAACATCTCATTTATTTATAAAACCATTTTATCATCAAATACTAAGTATATTATTAACTTCCTTACAATAATTAAATTAATATTCAAAAAATATATAAATATTATAAATAAATAATGTAAAACAACTTATGAGGATGTAAATAAATTACAATACATGTTGCGCACAAAAAAAGGGAAAATCAAAGAAAAAAAAGGAAAAGAAAAGAAAATCTATAGAAATAAGAATCTTAATCTTAAATATATATATATATATATATATATATGTATGTATATATATATATATATGAATCTTAATCTTAAATATATATATATATATATATATATATAAACGAAACATTTAAAAGATCTCTGATTGCTTCTTACATTCTCTCAACCAACAGATTGTTTATTTGTAAATAAATACTTCTCATGCATTTGACCCAGGTATGGGTCTCACCAAACCCAGATAACCTTAAACGGGTTATAATGTCTCATTATATTAAAAATCAATCTCATCAAATATTTGATATGAAAATCCATAAATATAGATATACTAAATTAGTATCCAATTTTTTAAGAAAAATATATTATTTATATTAAGAAACAATTTTGTAGTAAAAAATAAATAAATAAATAAGTGGGACATGGGTCTCAAACCCATAACTTTTGAACGAGTTATAACATTTCACTTATTTGTGAAACCCTTGTAAATTATTAACTTTGTTACAATAAATAAAATTAAAATTCAAAAAAATATAAATATTAGACACGAAAAAGAAACACAACCCCTGTAATACAGGGGATAAAAACTAGTATATATATATACGTATGTATATATACACACATTGATAATAAGTAATAGGGTTTAAATAAAAAACAATTGTTTTGTGAGAAATATGAGAAGACTTTAAAATCAAACACACCACTAGAATAAGACACTATACCATATAAATAGAAAACTATACAATTTTTAAAAACTACTAATCTCAACCACTAGATGCTAAGTCTAATGGCCTAGATCTATTCCTATGTTTCTTACAATACTATTGTTTTTACGTTAACACTACCCTGATAATAAGTATTGTAATTCCTTGAGCACCTCAATACTACTAAACTGCTAGTTGTAGTCATTGCCCGAGGCCACACCAACTAAACTAGGTTAATTGTTTGTGTTCCCATATTTTTTTTTCTGATTTTACGTACACGAGATAGTGTTTTTGTGTACTCTAGTAGTTTTAGAAGTAACATATAAGGTCCGGGGAGGGGCTGTATCGCCAAACGATTTGATGTACATAGCTTTCATACATTTTTTGTGCAACAGGTTGTTTCCACGACTTGAACCTGTGACCTATAGTTCACGAAGCAGCAAGCCCGACCTTACTAAAGTCATGTGATAATATAGATTTATTTCTAAAACCATTTATATCTTAGTTTATAAGATTCACTATCTATTTTATACGGAATAAACAAACACTTGTTTTAAAATGGTTACACTAACCAATATATGAGACTTGGCGGTTTGGGGAGACATTTTCACCAGAAAATAGATCAATGTTACTATGTAACTGATAAATAGTTTTGATAATCATAAGTCTTGTATTAAGAATTTACTGTGTAGTCAGGGGAGGATCTAGGTGCATGGGTGTGGGTTCACGGGAACCCACTGAGTTTCAGATTTTATATAGAACATCCATATAAAAGATGAGAGTGAACTCATATATAAATTGTGAATGAACCCATGCATTAACTAGAATAGTGGTTTGGTGGTAAACAATGAGCCTTTCAAGTGTGTGATCACATGTTTGATTCCCTCTTTAAGCTGGTTTATATTTTTATTTTAATTAACTCGTTACTTCCATTTTTTATTTTTATTTTAGTTATCTGGTTATTAAGTAATTATGCTTGTGATGCACCATGTAATATCATTCAACCACAAATTAAACAAGGGATACTGGTTACTGCTTTATTCCTATGCTTTAACTGGGTTAGTGGGTGAGTGTTTTTACTTCATGTTTTACTTGTGCTTTAGTCTAGTATTCCAGTTTGTTTCTGTTTCTATGTTTATAGGCCATTTCTACAATAAAACAGAATGAAAATTTCCCAACCCTTGGTCTCCTTTGTTTGTTTCTTGGGGACAAAATGGTCTGATCACACAATCACGTTGATGTTGGTGTATATATGGTCATATATTGTAAAATTCTCATATAATTGTCTTTCATGATTGATGCAGTCGATGATGCTACCATCAAACGTATAGCATACAGATTTTTTATTTGACCAAGTTACACCTCTTTCTGCACATAATTTACAACATGGTTATAATTTATAATCTGTATATTTAAAGTTTTGTAGCATTAGTTTTAGAATATTCATTGTTTGATTGAATTATAGGAATTTTTATTGATTATCTATATGTGGTTTGATGAAAAATTGAATATTTATTTTGAACATCCTACTTTCGATAAGGATTAATAAAATATATTTCGTTTATTTCATAGTGTTTCGTTTCGGTTTAGAGGAATAAAATATGAGTTGGGCTTGTGTTGGTTAAATGGATATGAGTTACGGACTTGGGTTAAAAGGAAAGAAGAAAATGCCATGGGCTTAGAGAATTCACATCCCATCCCCTAAATTTATTTGAGGAGGGTATGTAAATTATAGGGTGTGGTTTTGAGTAGTTGTGAGTGTAAATTATAGGGTGGAGAGAAAAATGTAGTGATTTTTTGTAAATTTAGGGAAACATTTGGAGAACATTGTTTGCCCCTATTTATTTTTTAATATTTGTTGGATTGGTTGTGAGTAGAAGAGTGAGAAAACTGTAATGATAAAGGTATAAAAAATATTATTTAATTGAACAGGAGAGGCAAATGTAGTGTTTTTTAGTGTAATTACAGAGATAGGGATGAGGAATGGGATGAGAATGCTCTTAAGCCCATGACCCAAAAATATATAAACCATAAATCACCATCTAATCTCTCATTTCACATATTCCATACACCACAAAAACACACACTTAGCTCTCTCTCATCCTACTTCTCTCTAGTCAAAATCACCAAGGAAAACCGAGCATCAACCCGAGGTATGATAATATGATAATGTATGAACTCAACCCGTTAGTTATGATCACGAAACGACGAGCCGACACCGTTAAACCGTTAAAGTCACGAGATCCGGGAGAATCGGGTATAAACCGAACCTAAGATGAGCTTAGGGGTTACCCTAGCTCAGATCTGGATCGAACGGGACGAAAAACGGTGAAAAATGGTGGAGAAACGAAGAGATCTCGTTTTTCCGGCGAGATTTCCGGTTTTCCGGCGACGACGGCGCCGGAAAGGCGGCACCACCGGTGAAGGGAATGTTTGAAAAGACATATAACATTCTGCCAGATGCCCTAAACCCTAGGCGCGTGTAACGAACTGGGCACGCTCATTCGTTAAGGAAAAGTAACGAATTAGCCTAATTCGTTAAGCATTTCGTTACGCAATTCTTCAGACAGTTCGTTATGGGAAATGACGAATGAACCCTCATTCGTTAGAAGGGTCATTTGTTATAAAAGGGAGTCATTCGTTACCAGGTTCAATTCGTTAAGAAGGTCCATAAGTGGTGATTCGTTGTGATATAACGAATCAGAACTCCATTCGTTATAGAATTCTAATTCGTTAAAGGACTGAATAACGAATCAGATAACTAGATAACGAACTAAAGTTTAATAAAATGGCAGAATAGTCCCTGGACTTAGAAAAGAATTGATTATTTACAAATAAGTCCTCGAACTTTTCAAGTTAGCAAATTTAATAATGATTCAAAATCCTAAAGGAAAATGTGTTAAGACAGCTAATGGAAATAAAAATATTTCCGAGCTGACCTGGCAGCTCGACCCCAGCCAGGGGCTCTGCCCCTTGGGCCCTTCTAGGGGCTGCCGCCCTTAGACCCTGCTGCCAGGGGCGCTGCCCCCCGGACCCCCGTTCGTTGTGGGTTATATAAAGATAGAAATACGATATGAGCAGTAATAGTTAATTGATACATGTAATTATTATACAGTTAGCCGTGCACAACTCAAGAAAGGAATTACGATTAACGATGAACGTAACCGCATTCTGGTGAGTTTCTAGCCCCATTCCTTGTTATGTTTTCGGGGCTGTGTGCATACTTGATGTGATTAGTTAATACCCTTATCCTAAGAGATAAGTGTATGCCATATATGTATTATGTGAAATATGTGAATGATTATTGTCGGTGCGTGAATGATCTTCGGATATTGCACGTATTGACAAGCTATGATTATGGATATAATGTTTTTGTATAATGTATGAATGATATGTACGTATGTTATGAATGAACGTAAGAGATAGCCAGGTACAGAAGAAAGAGACTGAGCCCTAATTATACTCAAGGCAGAAAGGGACTGAGCCCTAATAATACTCAAGGCAGAAAGGGACTGATCCCTAATAATACTCAAGGCAGAAAAAGGAACCGAGCCCTAATAATACTCGAGGCAGTAGGGCTTAATGCTCTTTAAAATGTATGAGTATGTAAAGTATTGTTAGATGTAAAATATGTAAAGAAAGAATAAAAGAAGGAATGAAAGAAAGAATATGTATATTTATATATGTACGAAAGAAAGATGAGCAGGTCAAGTATATAAAATGTATCTTCGGATGCGTATGTATAAGTAGGTGGAAGTATTGTATGTTACCTGATTAACTAGAACTCACTCAGCGTAGCTGACTTTTAGTATACACGCAGGTAAGTAGAATGCGACAGCTGGTTTGAGCGAGGACACATGGCATAAGAATAAGAGTCTGGCATATGAAGACTTAAAGACGTTTTAGTATTTATATTTGAATTGAAAGACAATATGTTTTATTATGACCAAGTTATGGATTTATATGTAATGTTTTATGAATGTTTTAATGTTCCGCGAATGTTTTAATTAACTCTGATAGAAAGAACCACGTTTATGAGTAAATCCAACACCAAATGTAGGGCGCCGGTAACTGGGCCTTACATATTTTGAGGGATCCATGTCCATAGAATGAATCGGGCCGCCAATCAAGGCCAAGGAGGCGTTTGTGTAAGCCAAATCGATTTAAGCATAAGTCCATGAACATGCTTTATAAATTGACATTGTTAATTGTTTTTTCACACTTGTTAACGTCTAATCACTTTGCAAGTTTATTTGCGTGAACATCATCATCATCATTATCGTACTCAGTATATCTCACCAATAGCAAAGCTATGGTAGGGTCTGAGAAGGGTATTATTAATATCAGTATATCCCATCATCATCATCATGCTTTATTTGCGTGAACATGTTTGTTAAGTTTGCTATTATTAATATCAGTTTCTTATGATGTATGTTTGTTTTTTGTTACTGTAACGTATATTTATTATGTGATAAACCTAACCGGCGCGAACTGTCGACGTGACCTGAACCTTCGAACTAACTCGAACCAGCAGCTAACCCAAACAATAAACCCATTGGAAAAAAATCCTGGATCCACCACTGTGTGTAGTCATATTTTTATATATTATTGTTTGAAGTAACTAAGTGGCGCCTAATTTACCTTTCGGATTATAATGTTTTGCAAGTTAAATGAAACTTTGTTAATTCAAAAACTTATGTACTAAACGATTACACCGTTTGATGAGATCACACTCTAAGGACCCGCATGGCGAACTAAGGTCTGGCTAGACGAACAGATTGACTGGGCCGTCCCTGATAATGCGCCCACCTTAGTAGACCTTGTGCGAATAAAAAATGGGCCCTAATATAAACTCATATATATATAATCGATAATAGAATGATAAGTGTGATAACATATTAACACTAAACAAAACAATAATATTTAAAATAACTAAACGAGTCGCGAGGCTCTTCTAGCAATTTTTTTCAGCAAATTTGTTAAACAACTCTTCATATTTCAAGGTCTTTAGTATCTATTTTTCTTTCTTTTTCTTTTCTTTTTTTTTTTATGAAATTCGGATAAGTGTTTAGGATATTTATGAAAAATATACCAAATTGTAAGCTAAAAATTTAACTAATCAAAACATATTCAAATGCATTTCTAAACTAATAAACGAATAAACCTATTCAAAAGTTACTCTAGAGTTCACCTTTTCTAATATTAATTATAGTAAACGATGGGGTTGAACAATAATACTATATACCCTCAATTGCTTTATAATTATATATCACATATACCTTTCTGACATCAGATGACACAAATATATGAACTCCCTTTTGCCCGAGACAGAAAACATTCAATATTTCACTTAGGTTTTTTATTTGTTTGAACTTTCAAACTCTTTTATACAAGTTATTTGGATCTTGGGTCTTTACATTTCATATCTGGGCCAATCATTTAATAATTGGACTAATAGCTGCTGAACATCAAAAACAATGGGCCCTTTCTAATTTTAGGCCTTGTGCTCTGCCCTGCAGATGGACCATATAAGCTATTCTCTGATCATACGCCATGGCAGCGGCTTCAGCGCTGTCAAATGTCCCCAGCCATACCCGGATTCCATTTCGTGTGGAATCCCGTATCTCTGCAGCGAATTTTCCCCATGGCCGCCTTCTCACGCCGCGGTATGACTTTACTTTTTTTGGGTTTTCGGCAGTCTTCTCTTTTTTTATGATAGCCGAATTTAGTTTTGGAAATTCGGCCGCCAGCATATCGGAGTTGAATTGGTTGAATGGGTGGGAATTGTGTTGGTAAAGAAGTTCGTCCCATGAATATGAAGTTTCCGGTGAGTATTCGGAGGTTATGAATTCATGTTCCATGAAGTTGCTACGTACGAGTTGTCTGGTGGAGTGTCGAGGTGACTAAAACAGAGGTTAGTCTTGGTTATATAAATGTCTTGATCTAATGTTGTTTTTCAAAAAAATTGGGATGTTTTAATTATTATTTTGTTATTTTAATGGTAATTAAAAATTAACAATGAGGATTAATTGTTTAAGATTGTTGTTAAAAATTAACAATGAGGGGCCACGTTGACGCAAGGCGGTTGGTCCAACTCAGCTTGGCATTTAGAAGGTGTGCCAACATGGACGTAATTGGGCACGTCAGCTGGACAAGTGGGATGTATCATGTGTCATCATTTGTGTAAATATTGTGTCATTCTTGTGACATGTTTATGTTTCGAAAGCATTATATCACGATGGGAAATTTATTTGTCTTATTAGCCTCATAACTACATTATCATATATGTTTCTTAAGTTTTCATATAGGGTTCATAAGTGTATTAAATATAATTACTTAATTAGTGATGCTTGTAAGGGATACTGATTTCTTTTTTTCGAAGTGGTAGGACTCAATCAAGGCTTAAGTATGTTTTTTCTTTGTTTTTTTTTATTATTTTTATGGTTGTTCTGGATGTGTCATCATGGTAGATTTAAGACACAGTTCTGTTGTGCGTGCTTTCGTAGATTATATTGTGTTAGTTGTCAAGACTAAGTAGCGGACAGCGTTAGAGGGCAAAAATTTAAGGATTATTCGCTCTAACACAGTATCTGTATTGGGATTTTAGTGGTGCATGCGATGATAATGACACACGAAACACCATTTAGGGTCAAGACGTTCCACATGCAACTAAGTTAACGTATTTAACATTGTTTGTATAACGGAGATGGGAGATCGATAGATAATGATGTACCCCACCACATCCACGTTGATTTGTGGTGGTGGAGAGTAGTTACTAGGGTATTTGTGCCAAGATACTCCTAGCTAAATTGTTGGAAAATTTTTATCGTGTTGCAATTAGACCTTGTTATGATGTATGAGATAGACTATTAAGCCATTAAGAAGACACATGTACGTAATATGGATGTGGCAGAAATAAGGATGTTAAAGTGGATGTGCGTACACACAAAGTAAGACCATATAAGTAATGAGTTTATTAGGGAAAGTTAGAAGTGATTACTATATTAGATAAGATAAAAGGGATATTGAGATGGTTTGGGCATGTGAAGAAAAATCAGACAAGATAGCATTTGCTAGAAAAATCGGTTAAATAAGTAAATAAACCCTCATGCTAGGGAGGGGTAGAGGTAGGCCCAAAATAACCAGTGTTGACCGGACTAGATAGCATTTGCTAGAGTTGCATATCTCTAAAGACATGGTTCATAAAATTAAGATCAAGGATCTTATAAAGAGGGTATTTTTGTGTCTTAGGTTTTTAGGACTTAGATCTTTTTACACTTTAAATGGACTTTGTGAGTGATTATGTTTTTTTCTCTCTCTAAATGTGTTATATGATATTAGATCTTTTTCTATTTTACTATTTTACTTTTCCATCACTTTTTTTGTTATTTGGTAGCTCTTTATTTCTCTTATTATTTGGTATCTCTCTATTTCTATATTTTTAGCTCTGGTTGTCTTATCTATTGTTTGTTTTTGGTATCAAGTCTCCTTGGAAGAATCATCACTAGCCTTAAGGTTAAGGGTATGACTGGAAAATAGGTCAGGTCGAGCGGATTTGTGACACCGATCAAAACAAAGTCATCAGAACGGATTATGGTTGGAACGAGCCTATTTTATATAAAAGAAATATAAACTTTAGGATGGGACGAATTCATATGAAAGGCAGGAGGGGTTTTGGGTTAGAACACGCTTTGGGTCAAATTAGGTTGGCTTAAAAATTGTCTTTTTTAAATACTATATGTTTTAGCTTTTTTAGAAAACTAGAGGGGGCTAAATAGTTTTTCGTATCTTTTAATCTGATAAAAAAAGATTGGTATTTGAGACACAAAATTTAGTCTCTGATACTCCTTAATCAGTACCTAATGGTTATCGGGGACTAAGTTGCCAGTCCCCAACCAGTTTCAGATGGCTAGTCATAAATAGTGGTTTTAGTAGCTAAAAATCTGTCCCCGTTGTATGGAACCTTCAACGACTAATGGTCAGTCTTCAATAAATAAAAACTCAGTCCTTAATTCATTCCTCGGTACCACGTCATTTCAGTCTCTTAAACATTTCTGCAACGACTGTAAATCAGTCTCAGATAATATGATATTGTAGTCCCTAATGTATAACTTTATATACCGGAAATCGGTCTCCAATATGGTTATTTAGAAACTGAAAATTAGTATCTATTCAGTCCTTAATACATATTTAAAAAATCCCAAATATGCTTATATGTTGGACTAAAGAACAGTCTCGGACATGTTTTTATTTCATCATCAATGTATGCATCCAACAATATCATAACATTGTGATTACAAACTTAAAAAACAATGTGTGGTTCATTAATTCTAAATGTTACAACAAAAATTTAAAAAAAACAAATAACAAATATAAAGAATACGCCTTAACTAACATGCTAGATTGGGTCTTCTCCTTCACTAACGTTGAGTTATCCACCCGATCCGTTTGCGTGATTACTTGCAGGTGGGGATATTGTGCTTTCAAAATCCAGAAATTTGATTATTTGAATTCATAAACAGACATAAACTATCGAATTATGACTTAAGGGGTGGGGTTATTCCACTAGGCTATGAAAAAAGTGTGATACTCTTCAATTATCTTCTATGCAACCCTTTCACACGTCTATTATATCATCAACATAAGATCCTTTATAGCTTACAGTATAGAAAATACATCTTCCTTCCTTCTTTTTATTTTTAGATTCATAAAATAAATAAAGTGTTAGTGAGAAAAATAAGTGATATATAATGATAAAGTGCATGGACTCACTGCTTGAGACAAATACTCTTTACATATTATGATACAAATTGATATAAAATGGTTGAGCAACTACAAAAATACTAAGAGTTATTAACATAATAGCAGCTTCATGAAGCCTGATTTAAATAATGGTTGAAAGGTTTGGTTTTGATTGAATGGTCGTTGATCAAAGCCTGATGAGGCTTGATTGTTAGCTCCGTCCCTCCAGCTAAAATTCAGATGGTTTTTCCAACCAGGGTTGTAATTGCCGCCATAAGTGTTATTTTCTCGGCTTCCAAAATCTCATTCTTCGATGGTCATACTTTGGCATTACTTGACCTTGTGATCTCCCCCACACCAATCACTGTTCACCTTTGCTTTGATTAGCTTAGACTGAAGCTATTCAAATTTCTTCGAGAGAGCCTCGAATTGTGTAGAGATGAAGGTGCTATTATTGACATGGTGGATGCCTTTGTGTGAAGGGGTTGATCCTGGTGGATTTTAGGCAAAGCTTTTCTTGGCAGCTTTTTCTAAGATCTCGAATGCCACATTTGGTGATTTGGTTCCAAGATCTCCACCAACGATTTGATCAATTGCTTTTTTGTTTTGGCTAGTTTGAGTGTCGAAGAAAGTTTGTACTTGAATCCATTTGTTCAATCCATGGTGCAGACATCATATAAGATGGTTCTTGTACCTCTCCCATGTTGCATGTAGTGACTCGTCTTCATCTGTCCAGAATCCGGTGATGCTAGCACGGTACTTGGTAGTTTTATTGTTGGGAATGAATAATGACTAAGGAAGATTGGAATCTTCTCAACCTCCTCTGAAAAATGATAAGTATGGAAACCGAGCCCACTTGGACTTCCCAGTAAGCTTTTACTTAGTCAAGCAGGGTATTTTCCTCTTCGAGCAAAGTTATCTTTTAAAATTCCTCTAAAGTGAAAGAACGAGCAAGCTTCACTTCATCAAGCAAGGTTGTTCTTTAAGTCAAGCAAGGTTTGTTTCAGAGCAAACTCTTGACTAAACCAAGATGAAACCAAGTCTTTTGGTGAATCGAGCAAGGTTCATTTATAATAAACAGTGGTCCCAGCAAGCTTGAAGGAAGTTGATAAAGAAAATAGTTAAGGAACTTCTAAAGAGCAAGGTTCAACTCAGAGCAAGCTACAGTGTTACCAGCACACTTGGGTTTGTTCAAATAAGTTAAGTTAACAAAATGTTGAAGGGATCTCTGAAGAACAAGTTTGCTCGTAGGACCTTATCGAGCAAAGTTTGAGGATTGAAGCCTATTGGATGAATATTCTCTAAGAAAAATATTCTTAGTAAAGCTTACTCAGAGAACTGTTCCACAACACACTTAATGGATACCAGGTCTGCTCACTAAAGACAAAAGCTGCAAAGCTTACTCGATGACCTGTTTACACTTAGAATCTTTTGTAATAGGTTTGAATATGTTTTGTATCAATTAATAGGGTTTCTAGAAGGAATGTCAGGTGTCAAGGCAGGCCTATAAAAGGAATAATTTAGGTCACGCCTAGGATATACCTGAACAACAAACATTGAGCGAATATCGTGATTTGATGGCTGTCTCCCTCCTATACGGAAAGCTGTCATAAATCCAAACATTCCACCTTGAAACCCTGATTGATTTTCATTGTATCCTTCACAATATATATGGAAATCTTTTGAGTTACTTTGTGTGTTTGTTACTTTCCTGTCTGTTGAGCAACATTAAAAGTATTATTGATTCCACCTTTAATATTCTTTTGTTATTTTCCAAAAATTGTATGTCGTAGCCTTCTTGTCAACACGTGAGTGTGGGTTACGAACGTGATTGATTGAGCTATAGAGTGAGCTATACGGGACCGACAAGTGGTATCAGAGCTTGTTTCTACTATTTTTGTAAAGAACTGTTGCGTTGAATATTGCTGATTTTGAAAATGAAGAGTGACATCAGCTGACAACTGTTACATTGGTTTGTGACGTCAGCTGCCATGTTCTTCATTTTTCACAGATCTACAATATTTTTGAGGTTTAAAAGTGTTTTCTTACCCCCAGATTTACATTAAAGTTCTTTCCTTTATTATAGATCTTGTTCAAATCCATCTAGATCTATCAGATCTGAGGATCTAGTCCACAGATCTGGTTATTTTTCAAATTTGCTAAGTTTTTGTTTTATGTTTGTTAAGTTTTGTCTTTCAAAAATCTTTCTAAAAAAATACCAAAAAATATTTCTGGATCAACGGATTAGCAAGATGTTTCTGCTAACAAGATTCCTAGACTGTATGGACAGGAAAATTATATAAAATGGAAGGTGGTTTTTGAAGCTGCCGTTTGTTATAATGATGTTGAGATGTGGAATTTGATCAAGAACGGGCCTTATGTTCCTGATGGCACATCAAACAATCAAACAGTTGAAAGAACAATGAAAAAGAAAGATGACAGAGCCTTAGCTATGTTGAAGCTAGGTTTATCATGGGAAATCTTAACCAGTGTGGCTCATCATACTACAGCAAAAGCAATGCATGATGCCATAGTGGATATGTTTCAAGGGAATACTGAGCTGAAGGATATAAAGAAGGATAGGCTTAAGCAACAGATTGACCGCTTCAAGTTTAGAGAGGGTGAACGATTGAAGTCAATATTGGAGAGATTCGTGACTATTGTTAATGAGATCTAAAAAACTGATCTTGCTATCAGACTTCGATCTAAACAAGAAATTGTTGTCATCCTTATCTAGAGAGTGGTATACAACCAACAAATTCATCAAGCAGAAACCAAACTTTTCAGCTCTCAAGCTTGATGATGTTATATGCTTTTTGCAAGCAGCAGAGCATGAGATGATAGAGAACAACATGATCAAGAAGACAGACCAAGTTTTCAAGTGGCCAATGCCATCATTGCACCCATGGGAACTTGTCTACAAAGAATCAACAACAAATTCTTATAATAGAAGATCCTAGTGAGTATGGTGGTGAGACACCAAGGGGATTTGTTGCTGGTAGTTCAAACAATCAAGGTGGTCAATCAAGATTTAATGTCCAACTAATTGATGATAGTGATACATCTTCTACGACCAGTGGATATGCTCCTTATGGTGGTGGCAATTTGAATCATGGGAATGAGTACCAAGCTTTGTTCTCAATGTTTACTGAGTCATATAATGCCTTTGTGACTAAAAATTTGATTCATACCAGTGTGGTTCAAGAAGACCTTGAGCAAATTGATGCAGATAACTTAGAAGACATTGATTTGAAGTGGCAGGCTATTATGCTAGCTGTAAGAAGCAAGAGACTCTTTAACAGAACAGGGAGATCATTGGTGTCAGGACCTAATGATTGAATTGGATATGATAAATCCAAGGCTATTTGTTACAATTGTTAATTGTCAGAACACTTTGCTAGAGAGTGTAATCAACCAAGGCATTTCCAGAACAACAATCAAAGAAATCAATATCAATACCAAAATCAGAATCAAGGTCAATCAAGACAATTTTACAATAGCAACAATTTCCAACAACAAAATCTCCAACAAGTGATCCCACAACAGCAATCTTACCAAAGAAACCAACAACATGTCCCTCCACAAGCTCCTATAAATCAAAACAGAAACAATGCAAATCCACCAAGAAACCAAGGGAATGTGGCATAAGCTCCATGTAACACCCCGAAACCGCAGCGGAAACATAAACGGGATGCAACAGACACCTCTGATATCAACCACATTGTTCATAAAGAAAACTGAATGCATTAATATACTTCAAATTACATTATCTTGTATTTCATTACCGTTTAGGTGATACACACATCATACAATACGAAACATAATTCTATTTGTTATAATGTATCCTAACATCCCGCACGCAAATCTAACACACATCAAGCACTTAGCACGTAAGCAATCACTTCATCTTAATTGTACCTGAAAAAGATTGTGAGAAAACGGGTCAACTACGAATAGTTGGTGAGTTTCACAATTTGAGTAAACCTTGATAAATCGATATCATAATATAATATTACCTGGGGACACTGTTAACCCAGTACTGTACCCTTTCCGGGGGCAATGTTAACCCAGAAACACCTCTTTGGACATCTGGGGACACTGTTAACCCAGTACTGTACCCATTCCAGGGGAAATGTTAACCCAGAAACACTTCTAGAGACATCTGGGGACATTGTTAACCCAGTACTGTACCCATTCCGTACGATTCCCGTACAATCAAATATTTATAAATACACGCAAATCCATGCGTTCAGTATGTACTTAAACATTTCAATAGTAACATGCTTCCGCCCCGGGAAAATATTTGAAAACAATTCAGAAAAAGGGGCTCGTGAAACTCACCTTGGCACATGCAAGCAGGTAACAACAATCATTATCAGTTAACACGTCCAATCTGTAATATGATCCCTACGATCGTTACTATACACTCATTATTAATATAACTTTAACCGTGTTAACCGGTACATCTGGGGACACTGTTAACCCAGTACTGTACCCGTTCCGGGGGCAATGTTAACCCAGAACACTTCTCCGGACTCAGATTGTGATTTCGTTTAAAGTTCAATAGTCAAAATTATTATTAGTGGTTTTTCCCGTTTTGCGTGCCTAGCACGGTTATCCGTTTTTACGTTTCAAAAATGAGTTTGGTCACACACGACCCGAAAATTGTCGTTGATTGATAATTTAGTTAAAGTGGTGAAATTAGTACTCGGTTTAGACGCCCCGATTGACCGCGGGACCCGTTTCCGTCTTTAGCGTACCGGAAACCGTTAAATCAGTTAAAATTACTCAAATCATCCGAATTATTTTCGGATGATTCATTTTTACTTGTTTAACTCAATTATATGAAAATAGTTCATTTTTAGGGTTTTTTATACACCAGTCAGCTCGCTTAAGCGAGCTTTACCGGTTTACGCTTTTTAAACCTTAAAAGTTTGTTTTTGCACAAATAACTATCCGTTTAATCTCGAATCTTGAAATTTTGCACAAATCACTTTTTGACAGTGGGGAATTTTATAAAAATTATTTCCAGATTTAATTTTTATATTTAAAATTTATTTATCTATTTTTAAACACCATTTAAACACTAAATATGTCGTAAATACCAAACGACCTTAGAAAAATCCCAAATTTTTCCTGAATGTCCCCTGCCATCCACATAGTCCCATGTAATTTTTCCAGAACCAAAATCCCCTTTTACATGCCATTTTCACTAAAACCGAGCAAGAAAACCATAGAACTCGTTTAACCGAAAAGCCTACTTAGACTTCTCCAACTAACCTAAAATTTTGTGTGTGACTTATACATGATATAAAAAGCTTATCTGAAATTTTCCAGAATTCTTCAAGATATTTAACTATTTTTCACCATTTTTGGCCAAAACCGAGCATTAAATTCACCAAATATTCATCCTTTGTCCAAAAATTACCAAAACTTCACAGAACTCATATTTTCATATATAGAACATCCCTGTAAAATTTCATGACCCAAATCGAAACACATCACAATCTGTCTAAAAACTCCAAAACCGAACATAAACCGAATATACCTTTCGTTTTCCGCCACTACAAGCTACAAACTCGTCTTTCCGCCTTATTTACCACTAAATACAGAACCTAAAACCAACATACCACAATACCAAGCAAGTTACACTCACGATCAAGCCATTTCTTTCATGGTTTCGGTTATGATTCCAAAAACAAAGATTTAACCGTAAAAATTCGTTTTTGATTCGTTTAACTCCTTTCTTGGACCAAGATCCCTTGTATAACCTGTATACATCACTTGATCATGCAAGAATCGGTTTTCATTATTGAAACCTCATTTTCTTGCAAACAAACTCAAGAAACGAAGATGGAAACGTGATTAACTCGATTCTTTACCTTGCTTTCTTGCTCCAAAGTCTCGGTTTTGGATCATGAATTTGAGAGAGAAGGAAGATTTGTTGAATGGTTGTTAAAAAAAAGAAATGAAATGAATGGGGGTAACCCATTATTCCGATCGGCACTCTTAGGGGGGTGGGGTGGGGCCCACCTCTCCATTCTAGGCCACATGTTTGGATTTCGGATATCCGGATAATGTTATGGATAATCTGGTTCAGTTCGTTTTTCGGTTAAATGTCTAATTCGGCTTAAAACGAGGTTAAAACGGTCGTTTTTCGGCTAAAAAATGAAATTTATATAAAACCGATTTAAAAACTTTAAAAACTTAAACCATGACATTTATTAACTTAAAACATCATATTATTAATTATCGCGCATCTTTTTCGGCTTGATCGATCGTCTCTTGCTCGGTTTGGTATTAAAGGTTTTGTTTAATGTACCGACGTACCATTAAATCGAAATTCTTTTTTCTGTGCTTTAATTCACTTATCCCGAATCATTAATGCTTCGTAACATCACTAAATATCATATATTTCGTCAATAATTGAACCCTCGATTCGTTCGGGTTTCAATAACTATCGATCGATTAATCGCATATTCAATGCGATGAATTATATATTCACGTACAGTCAATACAGTGAGCCATGTATTCTCGTATAATTACTGTGGTAATTCATGTACCAGACATTAAATATGATGTAACGATGGTCTACCGGTTAGGGTATACCTGGTTTAGTCGGAATCGTTACATTCTCCCCCCATTAAGAAATTTCGTCCTCGAAATTTTACACGCCCACTATCCCCTTCCGAGAGAAAGGTGGGGGGTTTTTCCTTCAGAATTCACCCTCGCGTTACCAGGTATAATCTGGTCCTCGCTGTGAATTCCACTTAATCTTAATCAATAAAGCTTGGTATGTCCAAACTGTTTAGTTTTCCCGTCTACTATCTCAACGGAATTATTTATGATATCAAGTATATCTTCTATGAGTACCTCCATTACTAGTACTTTCGTTGCCTCATCGCTTAGGTACTTTTCAATCCGAATACATGGTAAACATCATGTATAGTACTTAGCCCCTGGAGTACTTTAATCGATAAACTAAATGACCAACCATGGAGATAGTCTCATGAGGTCCAATATATTAAGGAGCTATTTTCGGTTTTGCCAAACCTCATATCACCTTTCTAAGGTGATGCCTTAAAAATACCTTGTCACCTCTTTCCAGCGACAATGGTTTCCTTTGAATGTTGGCATAAGTCCTGTGCCAATCTCACGCTGCTTTCAACTTATCTTAAATATTATAAATCTGATTGGTTGTTTCTAGAATCAATTCAAATCTTATGGCTTGATTGACGCATTTCAATTTAACAACTTGGTGATAATTAGTTCACCCATAGAAAGCTTCAAGCTCTCGATGCTTCCTTCCCCGCCTTCCAATAATGGAAGTAGGATGACTATTTCGATCTGAGATAATTGAAAATGGTACTCCTCGACGAGATACCATTTCACCATCATGAATTTGGGCGAGGATTCATTGTGGTAATCGTCATGGATTGGGATGAAATGCGAGGATTGGTTAGTCGATCCGCGATTACCCAGTTTACATCATGCCTTTGATATATCTTGGGAATTTGCGTCCCGAAATCCATTGTAATTTATTCCCACTATCATTGGCGAATTTTCTGTCGTTGTGGCGTTCCCTAGGGTTTTCGGTGTGCAGCCTTATCTCTTGCATAACTTAAATATTCACCAACATACGTAACCATATCTTTCTCCAAACTCGGCCATTAATAAAATCCTTTCAGATATTCGTATCATCAATAGTCTAATCCAATCCCGGATGTTTGGAATATTTCAATCTATGCGCTTCGTCCATGATTAATTCACGAAGGTCATGGAGGGTCGGGATCCAAACCCGATTTTTGAAATAGAGAATTTCGTCCACGCGCTGTTCGAAATTCTTCTCTTTGCCGTAAAGTCCCTCATTTTCCAATTGTTCCTCTTTCAATACCTCACGTTGAGCGACTCGAATCAGGTCCGAAAGGTTCGACTGGACTATCATCCCCAGCGCTCGCACTCACAATGGCTTAACCCGATCTTTCCTACTCAGGGCATCGGCTACGACGTTAGCCTTGCCGGGGTGATAACGGATGTCACAGTCATAATCGTTTAACAACTCGACCCATCTTCGTTGAATATGAGACTGCGGTCTCTTTTCATCTATAAAATTTGTACATTTGCGTCGTACAAAGGATTATGAGATGGGTAATGCTAAAAAAATTCCTCAATAAACCGCTGATAGCCTCCGGCTAGTCCTAAAAATTGGCGCATTTCCTTTGGCGCCTTGGGTGACTGCCAATTTTAATGGTTTCTATCTTGTTTGGATCTATGTGAAATACTTGTTGCTTTACCACATAACCAAGGGATTATGTTTTCTGTATTCAAAGTCACATTTCGAAAACTTCGCGTATAACTCTTCTTGCTTTAACACTTCCACTATTTTCCTTAAACGTCGTTCGTGCTCTTCCTTACGTTGCAAATATATCAAAATATTATCAATGAATGCTATGACAAATTTGTCAAAATAAGGTTTACAGACTCGGTTCATGAGTTCCATAACCACTGCCGGCGCATTTGTTAGCCCGAACGGCATAAATAAGAATTCATAATGGCCGTAACGAGTCCGAAACGCTGTTGTTGCAACGTCCTCCTCTTGGATTTTTCATTTGGGGATAACTATATCTAAGATCAATTTTCAAAAAAATAAATCGCCCCTTGCAGTTGGTTAAACAGATCATTTACTTCGAAGAAGTGAATACCTATTCTTGATTGTCACTTTATTCAATTCTCCCTAATCAATACATATCCTAACACTTCCGTCCTTCATTTCCCAAATAACACTGGTGCACCCCATGGTGACTAACTAGGTCGTATAAAACCTTATCCAAAAATTCTTGCATTTCAGTTGGTGCAAGTCGGTAAGATGTTTTAGCAACAGGGCCAACGTAAGGCATTAAATCGATTCTGAATTCGACCTGTCGGGTTGGCGGTCATCCCGGAAGTTCTTCAGGGAAAACTTGTGGAAATTCGCGTACCATCGGGATATCTTCTATATGTTTTCTTTTAAATACTTTGGCAATCGCGTTTGTTAAATACACCACGTCTTCTTGTCGTAAATATTATAACATCTCAAGATGAGATTAGAGTGGTAACATAACACCGTACACTTTTCTCTGTATCTAATCGCTTCATCGTCCGAAGGAGAGCTTCTAATCATCTTCTTTTCATATTTGATTTCAGCTTCATGTTGAGTTAGCCAATCCATGTTAACTATTACGTCAAAACTTCTTAACTTTACTGGTCGTAGGTCAATAAGGAAAGGTTAATTGTTCAGAATGATAGGACAATTCCGAACAATTTAGTTAACCATTAGGGGTTTACCGTTAGCGATTCTACAGTATAGGGTTCTATAGTTTCACTAATCGGTATCTTTCCAAATGATAGGAGGTTAGCAGGAACTAACTTCTATCGGGGACCGTAAAAATATCACTGAAGCCTATTGTTTTAAAACTACAACATACTTAATACCACCTTTGGATCATGACGTGTTTTATTCGAATTACTCACAAAAGCACAGCTCCTTGCTTGATCAGAGGTTGATGCTTGTCATGAGGTTCGTCTTCCAACGACACCTTGGTTCAACTTTGGGCAATTTCTCTTGAAACATTCTGTACTGCCACAGTCATAGTAAGTACAACTGTTTGGCATAATTTGATTTCTTTGGATGGATTGTTATTGAAGCTGATGGGTTCGGAGTGGTTGTACACGAATGGGTTGGGGTTGCCGGTTCACATGGCTTTAATTGGTTCTACAATTGGAGCATTATGTCCATCTTTACCACACCTGTGGTCTACTATCACTCGACATTCTTCTTCCTGCCGATAACCATATTTTCCACATTTAGGGCAGGACCCTTCATGCGGTTCATGTTTTCACACCAGAACTAGTCTTAGTATAATTCTGGGTTGTAGGACATACCTACTTATTCAAAAGCCCATTTTGCCCTATACCTTTACCATTTCTCTTCTTTAACACTCGACGTCTCACCTAACGTCCTTCTAGTCCGCTCCCCACAGAGTCAAATATATCAATGCTGGCTTGTGACACAACCCTTCCAAAGGTTGTATATTTTACAGGATTGACTATACTCCTTATCGATGGAGTTAGTCCCCAATATAGCGCTCACTTCGCTTAGTTTCAGGAGTAATTAGCCATGTTACCAGACATGACAATTCCTTCAAACGATTAGCGTGTTCTAAGTGATCAGCACACAACATTTCTATCTTTCATAGCTCAGTTTCCAATCTCTGAGTTTAATTACTCGAATAAAAGTGATCTAGCACAAGAATTTTAAATCCTGACCATATCATCTGAGCAATAATTTTCTAACTATAATTTTGTACCATCGTGTTCCATCACGATACAATATAATCTACCAACATATCTGTAGCATATTTCACTACACAATGTTCTAGACTCTTACCAATATCCTTAACCATTTCGATCTTTTCTATCCACTTGCTAATCTATCCTCCCTTTACCATCAGTAAACTATTAATAATTTCCTTAACACAACCAACAAACATATCCTTCATACCGGATCTAATTCATTACGACTACTATTCATGTTTAGTTTATAACTAATACTTGTAGTCGTAATAGTATTCGGTGGGACATTATCACCCTTAGTAATAACACTAAGAATTGAAATATTCATATTCATGTGATTGCTCGATCTATAATTCTGCGATCACATTTGCATCAACACTAGCAGTGATCTGTGATACGACATTCGGTATCATCATCTGCTATCTTTGAGCAATCAACTGAATCATATCAATCTCCATAATTGGAGTTACTCTTTTTATGTCATTCTGCCGTACTCATCCCGTACGCAGTAATCAATACTAATCTCACCGTATAACTCGTTACCAGTTCAATCATAACAGCAGGTATACATACACACCAAATATTATCATACATATTACACATACCAGTATCTAGTATATATGTCCCACAAATATAATAACATATGGACTTAACCTGACGTCGGTTAACGTTTAAATATGTTTCATAATCCTTGTCACCAACTGACATATAGATCTTTCTCAACAAAGATTAATGTTTAATATACTTGATTTCAATATCCTTCTGCATGTCAGCATAACCGATACATGCTCACCGTGAGCACCAAACGATTACGTACCACGGAGTTATAATATTCGTGTCTATTTGTATATCCGGCATACACGGTATACCACCTACGAACGAACAACCAACTATGCTATAATGATTCCAACACCTATTTGTGTATGGGTAATCATTCTATTCGAGTATACACGGGTATAGGCATCTAACGGATGTAAGGTTAACATAGGGAGTTGCAAGGTTCAAGGTAATCGCGCAACATGGGTTGCCTTCAAATATTATCAATTACTATTATGGGAAACTCTATCACTTGCTCAGTTAATGTCCTCAGGCGTTCTAGGTTCGCTAAAATCGGTAATTCTCGATCTGGAGGTGGTCTGTCTCATATGTTTGTGAGTGAGAAATCCACATATATACTTCTATATATTATTTTTATCTGCTCATTTGTTATCAAATTCATTATTATTATTATTATTATTATTATTATTATTATTATTATTTATTTTATTTTATTTTATTTTATTTATTTTCCTTAATGGAATAAGAATAGGTTCAGGTACAGGTCCATCCGTACGTGAGGGTCAGCGGTTCGGGTGAACATAGGGGGTTATTAGGATATACAGTATCGGTGTTGGTAGGGTAAGGGATTTATCAATTTTGGTTGGGAGTGACGGTTACTAGATATTTCTGGTTAATGTCAAACAGGAGATCTAACTTAGTATTATCATAACTATGACCCGATAATTCATAATTATCATCAACCGATGCTCTAGGAATTTCAGCATCCTCGGTACTTTTATTATTTCATCCCCCGGTTCCTTATCCGGGTCCTATTTCTCAATGCATGTACCCACAAGATATGTACATATATATATATACACATTAGCACGCATAAATAATATTATATACTTTACACATATGTTGCCATTTTTACCTATTAATGTACCCCGTGACTTCCCCTGAATTCCCTCGTGCGGACAAGTCTGTTATTATGTTCCGGACCATAATAACTCACTTGTCCATCCAAGTTCATCCAGATCTCGTCACTATAAATTATTAGTTGATATTCAGATCCTATAATACTTGAGCTACTGGTTATATTTTAGGTATCTTTTAAAGACATCCTAATTCTTTATAACCAACGGCTCTGATACCAAGTTCTGTAACACCCCGAAACCGCAACGGAAACGTAAACGGGATGCAACAGACACCTCTGATATCAACCACATTGTTCATAAAGAAAACTGAATGCATTAATATACTTCAAATTACATTATCTTGTATTTCATTACCGTCTAGGTGATACACACATCATACAATACGAAACATAATTCTATTTGTTAACCCAGTACTGTACCCTTTCCGGGGGCAATGTTAACCCAGAAACACCTCTTTGGACATCCGGGGACACTGTTAACCCAGTACTGTACCCATTCCGGGGGCAATGTTAACCCAGAAACACTTCTAGAGACATCTGGGGACACTGTTAACCCAGTACTGTACCCATTCCGTACGATTCCCGTACAATCAAATATTTATAAATACACGCAAATCCATGCGTTCAGTATGTACTTAAACATTTCAATAGTAACATGCTTCCGCCCCGGGAAGATATTTGAAAACAATTCAGAAAAAGGGGCTCGTGAAACTCACCTTGGCACATGCAAGCAGGTAACAACAATCATTATCATTTAACACGTCCAATCTGTAATATGATCCCTACGATCGTTACTATACACTCATTATTAATATAACTTTAACCGTGTTAACCGGTACATCTGGGGACACTGTTAACCCAGTACTGTACCCGTTCCGGGGGCAATGTTAACCCAGAACACTTCTCTGGACTCAGATTGTGATTTCGTTTAGAGTTCAATGGTCAAAATTATTATTAGTCGTTTTTCCCGTTTTGCGTGCCTAGCACGGTTATCCGTTTTTACGTTTCAAAAATGAGTTGGTCACACACGACCCGAAAATAGTTGTTGATTGATAATTTAGTTAAAGTGGTGAAATTAGTACTCGGTTTAGACGCCCCGATTGACCGCGGGACCCGTTTCTGTCTTTATCGTACCGGAAACCGTTAAATCAGTTAAAATTACTCAAATCATCCGAATTATTTTCGGATGATTCATTTTTACTTGTTTAACTCAATTATATGAAATTAGTTCATTTTTAGGGTTTTTTATGCACCCGTCAGCTCGCTTAAGCGAGCTTTACCGGTTTACGCTTTTTAAACCTTAAAAGTTTGTTTTTGCACAAATAATTATCCGTTTAATCTCGGATCTTGAAATTTTGTACAAATCACTTTTTGACAGTGGGGAGTTTCATAAAAATTATTTCCAGAATTAATTTTTATATTTAAAATTTATTTATCTATTTTTAAACACCATTTAAACACTAAATATGTCGTAAATACCAAACGACCTTAGAAAAATCCAAAATTTTTCCTGGATGTCCCATGCCATCCACATAGTCCACTGTAATTTTTCCAGAACTAAAATCCCCTTTTACATGCCATTTTCACTAAAACCGAGCTAGAAAACCCTAGAACTCGTTTAACCGAAAAGCCTACTTAGACTTCTCAAACTGAACTAAAATTTTGTGTGTGACTTATACATGATATAAAAAGGTTACCTACAATTTTCCAGAATTTTTCATGATATTTAACTATTTTTCACCATTTTTGGCCAAAACCGAGCATTAAATTCACCAAATATTCATCCTTTGTCCAAAAATTACCAAAAATTCACAGAACTCATATTTTCATATATAGAACATCGCTGTAAAATTTCATGACCCAACTCTAAACACATCACAATCTGTCCAAAAACTCCAAAAACGAACATAAACCGAATATACCTTTCGTTTTCCACCACTACAAGCTACAAACTCGTCTTTCCGCCTTATTTACCACAAAATACAGAACCTACAACCAACATACCACAATACCAAGCAAGTTACACTCACGATCAAGCCATTTCTTTCATGGTTTCGGTTATGATTCCAAAAACAAAGATTTAACCGTAAAAATTCGTTTTTGATTCGTTTAACTCCTTTCTTGGACCAAGATCCCTTGTATAACCCGTATACATCACTTGATCATGCAAGAATCAGGTTTCATCATTGAAACCTCATTTTCTTGCAAACAAACTCAAGAAACGAAGATGGAAACGTGATCAACTCGATTCTTTACCTTGCTTTCTTGCTCCAAAGTCTCAGTTTTGGATAATGAATTTGAGAGAGAAGGAAGATTTGTTGAATGGTTGTTAAAAAAAAGAAATGAAATGAATGGGGGTAACCCATTATTCCGATCGGCACTCTTAGGGGGGTGGGGTGGGGCCCACCTCTCCATTCTAGGCCACATGTTTGGATTTCGGATATCCGGATAATGTTTTGGATAATCTGGTTCAGTTCGTTTTTCGGTTAAATGTTTAATTCGGCTTAAAACGAGGTTAAAACGGTCGTTTTTCGGCTAAAAAATGAAATTTATATAAAACCGATTTAAAAACTTTAAAAACTTAAACCATGACATTTATTAACTTAAAACATCATATTATTAATTATCGCGCATCTTTTTCGGCTTGATCGATCGTCTCTTGCTCGGTTTGGTATTAAAGGTTTCGTTTAATGTACCGACGTACCATTAAATCGAAATTCTTTTTTCTGTGCTTTAATTCACTTATCCCGAAGCATTAATGCTTCGTAACATCACTAAATATCATATATTTCGTCAATAATTGAACCCACGATTCGTTCGGGTTTCAATAACTATCGATCGATTAATCGCATATTCAATGCGATGAATTATATATTCACGTACAGTCAATACAGTGAGCCATGTATTCTCGTATAATTACTGTGTTAATTCATGTACCAGACATTAAATATGATGTAACGATGGTCTACCGGTTAGGGTATACCTGGTTTATTCGGAATCGTTACACTCCACAACAGCTAGAAGGTGCTTTTGATTTGAGCAATCATGCTGATGAGATTGAAAAAGAAAATGTTGCATTCATGGCTAAAATGGAGGATGAAGCTGAATCCTCTTCATATCAGGTACATTCAAATCTCTCAAAACTTGAATTACTTGAAATGAATGAATCACTGAGAATGACAGTTGGAAAGCTACAAAGTGAATGTTTCATTAAACAAAGTATGATTAATGTCTATGAGAGAAGTGACTTGACTTATGAAGAAAGGATTAAAAGTCTGGAACAGGATTGTATGGATAGTTAAATGATTCAGTCCAGATATGTCACTGAGATAAAAGAACTGAAAAAGATGTATTTGAATGAAAAGTTGAAAAATACTCAACATGAAGTTGAAAAGGATTTTATGAAAAATTTAGTTTCAAGTGGGAATATTTGTGGGAAAATAAACAAGATCAAGGAGGAAGACAAATAAAAAGTTGTTCCTCCACCTTTCAATGGCAATTACTCAATGAAAGTTGATAAGGAAAAGAGAAATGCCTACCTTGATCAGTTTAGAGAAGTGTTTAAAGAAAAGAAATATTTTATTGAAAATTATAAGTTGCTTGAAGTAAATGATAGGGGTGAGTTTGTGATGAAAGAGGAGAAGTGTGGTGATAGTTCAGTTGGTGTACAAGTGTCTGAAGATGATTTTGATGGGGAATTGTTGAATAGAGATAACTTGAGTGAGTTAAGTGACAAAAGTTCAAGCAGTGAAAGTTTAAAGAAAGGAAAGAATGGTAAAAAGGAAAAAAAGAACAAAATCCCTCTGCTAACAAAGATAACTCCAAAGATGAGAAAACATCATGAACAGATGAGAAGAGACCACAAATCTTTTGACATTTGTGGTGGTTTAAGAGATAAGAAAAACAGTGAATAATCAGCCTACAAAGTGCCACAGAAAAGGGATGACAAGAAGACAGAAAAAACTAAGAAGAATGATGATATATTCATTCCTGTTTTCTCAAACGAAGAGTTATTTGATATTGGTGAAGTAGAAAGTATGGAGGATTATCTCAGAAGGCAGTCAAGACACAAAGATGACAAACATGACACTCCAATTAGATGAGAGGAAATCAAGTTTGTGAAAAGCACTATTTCAAGAGAAGAGACAAGAGTTGAACAATTTATGCCTTTCAACATAAACTTTAATGGTTTAATTGCACATCAGAAAACCATTGGTGTTGATCCACACAAACCAAGTGAAAGATACAATATGAGAGACTCAAGTGATAATTTCAAAGGTCAAGTGTGGTGTAAAGTCTATGATATTTATGGTCATCCCACTGATTCATGTCAAGAGAGGTTCATCCTTGAACCGTTTCATGTTCCTAACACAACCATGTATGGGCAATACTTTGGTTCTTAAAAGAAGAGATACAATGATTATTTGAACAAGGGAACAAAGATGGTTGATGATCCAAAAAAGGGTGTTGAAAAGGCTAGATAGGAGAAAAAGGAGTTGTTTGAAAAGAAGAAGGCTTCACTGAACAAACAACCTATCAGAATTAAATCTGATAAGGTTGCTAAATCTGTGAAGTCAGTTGACCATGAAAAGTCAACTAAATGTGAAGAGAAAGTTGGGAAGTTTTCAAGAGAAAGAAATCAAAAGAATAAAATGGTGATGAGAAATTTTTGATGAAGAATGACTTTGAGCCACAAGGGTTTCTATGGAGACCCAGAAGTGAAACTCATGTGACAAAAGAAACACAAGTGACATATCAATCACTAGTAACAAGTGTAAAGAGAGAGTTTGTCATAGAAGAATGCAAAAGCATAGTTCCTTATGTGAGAAATGTGATTGAATGTGGTCATGAATCTGTTGATTCATGTGAGATTGTGTATGAAGACCCTAAACCCAATGCAAAAACTTTTCATGTTTCTGATGATTTGCAAGCTGATGCAGCTTGTACTTCATCACTTAACTGACTATTTTATTTGATTTGTGCAGGAACAGTCCACACCAATCAATGATGTATGGTATATGGACAGTGTGTTCCAGGACATGACATGTGACAAGAGGTCACTAGTGAATTATGAAGAGAAGTTTGAAGGACCTGTTGCATTTTGGAGTGATGAAAATGGAGGGAAAATTGTGGAAAAAGGCATACTCACAAATGGAAAAGTTTCTTTTAACAATGTGTTCTATGTTGAAGGATTACAATATAACTTATTGAGCATATCTCAGATGTGTGATAAAGGTTATAAGGATGGTTTTGATGACTCTCATTGTTTCATCCTCAAACCAGAATTTGTAATTCCTCCTGACATAGTTATGATGATGGCACCAAAAAATGGGAAGTTATATGAATTAAGGATGAAAGATGCCATTTCAAGAGGTGGAACTTGCTTTGTGTCAAAGGCCACTGAAAATGAAATAAAGTTGTGGCACATAAAGCTTTGTCATGTTAATCTAAAGAACATGAACAAACTTGTCAAGGGTGAACATGTAATTGGTTTACCAACAAGGGAGTTCAAGCTTGATGACAAATGTATTTCATGTCAGAAAGGGAAGCAGCACAAGTCATCACACAAAGAAAAATTTGTGAACTCAATTGAACAAGTACTGGAAATGTTTCATATGGATCTTTTTGGTTCTGTGAGTGTTCCTAGTATAGGGATGAAAAGATATTGCTCAGTGATCATTGATGATTTTTCAAGATACACTTGGGTTTACTTCTTGAACTCCAAGGATGAAGCTGCTGAATTGATAAAGAGTTGTGTTACAAGGATTGAGAACCAATTGGATGTAAGGGTGAAGGTTATGAGAATTGACAATGGAACTGAGTTCAAGGGGCGATGACTGAATTCTGTCTTGCAAAAGGAATTCTACAACAATTCAGTGCACCTAGGAATCTTGAACAAAATGGGGTTGCAGAAAGAAGAAACAGAACACTCATAGAAGCTGCAAGGACCATGTTAGCAGATGCTTATCTGCCTGTTACCTTTTAGGCAGAAGCTATCAATACTTCCTGCTATGTTCATAATAGGGTTCTTCTCAACAAAAGTCATGACAAAACTCCTTATGAGATTTTGTTCAAAAGAAACCCCACATCAAGTTTCTCAAGCCTTTTGGATGCAAGTGTTCATTTTTTAATACAAAAGACTACCTAAATGAATTTCAATCAAAATCTTTGAATTTTTTCTTTGTTGGGTATTCAACACACTCAAAAGCATATAAAGTCTATGTGAAATATCATTTAAGTGTGATTGATCATCTGATGTGGTATTCAATGAAAACCAGTTTAATATTGTGGATGGAGCATCATGACTATTTGATCTTGAAAAGTTAATCAAGTCTTTCAAGATTTATCCTGAATAATTTGATGAAACTTTATAAAAACAAGTGTCTATGAAGAATATTCTGAAAAGAAAGTTGATTTGGACAAATTGTGGTCCAAGGTTGCTAGTAAAGACAAGGAATATTCATTTATCAAGGATGATGATGTTCAAACTGAGCAAATTCAAGATCAAGTCCAAGACCAAGATCACAAGAACATGTTGAACTCAATGTTCAACAAGACAGTCAAGAGGATCATTTATTGAATGAAGAACATCCAAGCAATCAAAGAGATGATAGTCAAGAACAATCTGAAAGAGATGCAAGATTTGAAACCTTGTTTCAAAACTTGAACATTGGAAATAAAGTTGCTTCAACTTCACAATAGTTTACTGAAGAAGCACCTGAATTGAATGATGCAACAACAGATTTAATCATTGAGGAACCTAATCTCAATGATACAAATCTTGATTCAAATATGTCTACAGATCTAATTGCGTAAACTTCCTATTTTGAAAGAAATCATCCACCTGAAAATATTATTGGGGATATTCATGAAAGAGTTACAAGAAGTGCATCTGAATCTGCAAACATTTTTTTGTATTCTTGCTTCTTATCTCAAATTGAGCTCAAGAACATTGTTCAAGCTTTAAAAAACAACAATTGGGTGGAAGCCATGCAAGAGGAGTTTGCTCAATTCATAAACTTGCAAGTGTGGGAACTTGTGGTTAAGCCAAGAGGTAAGTTTGCAATAGGAACCAAATGGGTTTTCAGAAACAAAAGGGATGAAAGAGGGATTGTAATGAAGAACAAAGCAAGACTAGTTGCACTAGGATGCTTACAAGAAGAAGGAATTGATTTTGTAGAAGTTTTTGCACCAGTGGAAAGGGTAGAAGCAATCAAGATCTTCTTAGCTTATGATGCCTCGAAGAACATCAGAGTATTTCAACTGGATGTTAAATCTGCTTTCTTGAATGGAAAGATTGAAGAGGAGGTGTATGTGACTCAACCACCAGGTTTTGAGGACCCTGACTTTCCAAATAGAGTCTATAAACTGAACAAAGCTCTATATGGATTGCATCAAGCTTCAAGAGCTTGGTATGATGAGTTATCAAACCACCTGATTGTCAATAGTTTTCAAAGGGGAGCCATTGACAATACCCTCTTTTACAAGAAAAGAAGAAAATATTTACTCCTGCTTCAAGTGTATGTTGATGACATCATTTTTGGGTCTACTAATGAACATATGTGTTTGGAGTTTGAGAAAGTTATGAAGTCAAAATATTGCATGAGCTCAATGGGTGAAATGAATTTCTTCCTTGGATTGCAAGTTTAGCAAAAGAAGGATGTAATATTCATCTGCCAATCAAAGTATGTGCAAGATATTTTGAACAAGTTCAAGTGTCAAGATTTGAAGGTATCTACTCCAATGGATACTCATGAAAAGATGGTAGCAGATGAAAAGGGGAAGCCTGTTGATGAATATGAATACAGAGCAAAGATTGGATCATTGATGTACCTGACTGATTCAAGGCCTGATATCATGTTTGCTGTGTGCAAGATTCCAATCAAGTCCAAAAGTGTCTCACATGACTGTTTTCAAGAGGATTTTTAGATATTTGAAAGGGAAACCTGATTTAGGAATATGGTATCCAAAGAATCATGCCTTTGATCTGCTTACTTACAGTGATAGTGATTATGATGGTTGCAACATGAGTAGGAAGTCTACATCAAGAGGATGTCAATTCTTGGGAGACAGGCTAGTATCATGGCAATGCAAGAAGCAAACTACGTGTCAATCTCAACTGCTGAAGCTGAGTACATTGCTGCATCTGCCTGTTGTGCACAAGTTCTTTGGATTCATAATCAACTTCTGGATTATGGTCTGAATTACATAAACACTCCTATTTTCATTGATGATACTGCTGCTTTGTTTATTGTTAAGAACCCAGTTCAACACTTAAACACCAAGCACATTGAAATTAGACATCATTTCATTAGAGATTGCAGTGAGAAAGGTCTTATTGAAATGAAAGAGTTGATACTAGTGACAACTTGGCAGACCTATTCACCAAGCCACTAGATAAAACTAGATTCCACTTTCTCCTGAAAGCTTTGGCAATGATCAACTCTGATGAAGTCTGATTAATGATGTGTGCTCATTATGCTAACTGACTATCTTTAGGAAGGTCTTGTTGAGTGAGTTATGTTTGATGTGTGAATCTGTGTTTATTCTTAACTGACTTGTGCTTTAATGATTATTTGTGTGACTTAAGTCTATTTGATATTTAGGTTTGAATTCATTGAATGTGTGTGATATCAGGATATGTGTGTATACTTCTGGTTTGAAATGACCTATTTGTGTGCTTATCTGATGTCTTGATTATGTAGATAATCTGAAATGATGATGTGATATGGAAAGGATAGACTATGCATAATATGTCTTGGATATACATTATGTTAAGTCTGATTGTTTTAATTGTGTCATTTATGTTCTGATTATTCTTGAATATGTTGCAAATTTCTTATGTCAGATATGTGCTTTGATGATAAACTGGTATGCTCAAATGAAAAGTTAACAAAAACAGTTTTCAAAGAAAAAATCTTTTTGGCAAAACTGAGTAAGTTGTAAGGTACAGATATATGATAAAATTATTCAGTTCAAAGCTTTAAAGAAGCTTAAAAGGTTTTCAATGAAAATTGATCCAACCTTTTGGGAAATGATAGTATATTGATTATTTATGCCAATCATATGGATTTAATAGGCTGAAAAGACTATTAGTGCAGTCATTGATATGTATGGTTGCTTTCCATGATGTGTAAAAGCTAAGGTGATATAAAAATAATGATACTGCTAAGCTTAATGTGGAGATACATTGTTGAATATGCATGTTTTAAGATAAATCTCTCCGAATGATAGGAAAGAAAGTGATTATCTAGTCATACACGAGCCTGTTGGTATTTGGTCAACCAAAAATGAAACATCTTATGAATATGACAATGAACAACAAAATTATGCAAAATGATTATATATCAACCAAAAGTTGATAAGTATCAAAAGTTTATGAATTAAACAAACATGAGGGTTAAAAACTAACTACAGAGGCGGGGCATCATTATAAGTCTTAAACACCTTGAATAGAAGGCATGTAAGTCCGGATGGAATATAAGTCCAACGTTCAACCTCACATGTTTGTATGATTTGAAAAGAAAAACTCAATTCTAATAAGTTTTGTCATAAAAATATTTTGACCAAATATCAGGGGGTTGAAGTCAAATTGGGATGATCTGTAGAAAGCCAAATAAGCTTTGAGAAGAGATATGGGACATCATAGCACAATAAGTGTTATTCATTTATGTTTTATGCAAATAATTGAACCTTAAGCATATCACCAATGCAATGAAATCATGCTAAGTCTAGACCTTCTGTTAACCTGCCAGATTTGTCATAATAATGCTGAGAATGAAGTATTGAAATGTGACTTAATCAATATGATCCCATGTTGAGATCTTTTCATAAAAGAGAAAAATGTTTTGGAAGAAAATAATTGAAATTTGATCTCATTATGCATCATTTGCTCTTTAAACTTTACACTTTAATGAAATAATGTTTGATATAAAATTTAAGTCAAAAAGTGTTACATTTTTCCCTTGAATATGTCTGAATATGTTACTTCGAGTAAACTTTAATGTTTTTGAACTTTCGAGTAAACTTAAGTGATTTTAAAGGAAGTTTAACTCATTCGAGCATACTTGAGATCTATCTGTACTTAAGTGAATTATTCATGTATTATCGAGTACACTTTGATATTTATTGAATTTCAAGTAAACTTGGATGCTCAGAAGGTTATATTTATCAAGCAGACTTGAAATATATGTGATATTTGTATGAATATGCTTTAAATACTTGTTTCGAGTAAACTTGGTTAATTTAGTTGTTATAGGTCTTTGTCAAGCATACTTCATTAAATTAAGTGATATTTTCTGAAATTACAAGTGTTTTCGAGTAAACTTTGTTTATCGAGCAAACTTCATGCTTAGAGCACACTTGTTTATTAATATAATATTTCAAGTGTTTTCCAAGCATACTTGTACATTTCAGAAAATTTCAAGCAAACTTCAACTTTCGAGTACACTTTATGCTTAGAGCACACTTGTATATCAAAGGATAACAAGTCCTCTCAAGCACACTTTGCACTCTTGAAGCATTTTCGAGTATACTTTGCTTTAAGGAACACTTGAATGATTTTTTAGTTAACTGTTTGCATTATAAGTATAATCGAGTAAGGTTTGTGAAATTAAGGTAATCGAGTAAGGTTAACAATTAGAAATTTGTTTAAGTTATTATTATTGGATTCTTTATTGATTCCGAGTAAGGTTGCATATTTGATAAATTATACTCGATTATTTAACTTGTGATTTATTTCTCAAGCAATCTTGTATATTCGAGTAAGCTTCCTTCATTTTATTCACTTATGTTATTTTTAATTACTTTATAATAACTGAGAAAACTCAGGGACGAGCAAGGTTTAAGAAATATGCTTTAACGAGCAAGGTTTTAAAAGGGAAGATATTTTTATTGAGATAGTTTTTTTTCTTAAAAAAAACTTTGTAGTATTACCACATTAAAGGACAAAAATCTTTTAAAACCCACTTTCAAAAATGCAAAGGGTACACTATATAAAGGGGCTTAGACACATTTTCACATTTCACATTTTCCCTCTTCTCTCTTGCATTATTGACCGATTGCTCTTCGCCCGAATCTCAATCGTTTTTCTTTAATCCTTACCCAAAATTTACCGGCCCATTAAATCCGACTCGGTAAGCCTCAATTGATAGTTTTCCGACATTGATTGTACAGATTTAGGGCTTTAATTTCATCATCACTAACATCTCTTTTTTATGTATAGGCTATCAATTTTCCGAATAACAAGTTCTTAAAGAATATCTTTTATGTCTTCTTCAATATTTGACCTATTGCATGGTAAAGTTATGTACTTTAATGACTAATCTTCACTTTGAATGTGTTTTTGATTATATTTGTACAAATATGGAGTACCCTTTGGCAAAAAGAAACATAATATGTGTGCTCTACTCAAAGTGACGGACAACAATAGACTAGTTGAACTTATGATAAGATGGATGCAACGGTCAAATCCCCAATTTTCACTGACAGAAAGCCTAATTATCTACAGAAATCATCAATTAGATTTCTGGAAATCAACACAACTGATAGATGATATACTCGGTAGGCGTATTGAGGCTAAAATAGCGAGGTAAGAAGTGGCTATTACAGAACAATTGATAAGAGCTAGTCTATAGATGTGGAGGCCCCGATTCATTTCTCCACCAACCGATTATTAAGAATATTTCAAGAAACCAAGGAGATGTTCATGAAGGACAATTTAAGAAGGGAATGTTTCTAAATCTTTATAGATTCTTAATACACCTCATTATATAGGGTTTTACACCCAAAAGGGGCACGTGGACCTTGATATGCAGGGATATTGCAAATGCCACGGTGTCTATTGTTTACAATCAGCCGTTTAACTTTTCACGATTGATATTTGAAGGCTTGGCTTCGAACTTGAGAAAGGCGGATAAAGATAAATTTTTGGGTTATCCGAGATTCTTGCAAATCATTTTCTATCTGGTGATACCTGATATACCAACCTTGGGAACAACTCATTCATTGCAAGATCCTAATGTTTATAGAAGGATAGCAAGGTTCGCAGCCACTAGCAATTTTAATCCAGAGGTTAAATTTGATATACTCCCATGGATAATTAATCATGATTTGGAGATTATGGCGGTTCCAGAATCACCAAGGGTGACTTCTGATGAAGAAGAAAGTGAGGATGAGGATTAGTCAGATTCTGATAGTAATAGAGGAGATGATGGTGTTAATTATGATGGAGAAGGTGCTGATGGTGGAAGCGATGATGGCAACAATAATGATGATGGAGGTGGTGATCGTGTGATCGTGGAAGAAAATGTTGAATATAATGCTGAGGCACAGGGGGAGAATCTAAACCAAACCATTTCTACACCACCTACCTCACCCCAAAACCAGCCCTTAACCCAAAACCTATCACCACCCCAATACCAAGACCATGAACCATACATCCCATCCCCACCAACTTCACCACAAACACCAACCCATTCCCAAACCCAAAACCTAAACCAATCTCAAACCTTAACCCAAAACCCAGACCAACTTATACATGAACCATACATTCCTCAGCATGTACCAGCCCACATCATTAACCAGCCTAACACACCATACCAATCTCCGACCCAATCACAAAATTTTGCACAAACCAATATTCCAACCTTTGAAATCATTCACACATACATCCCTTTAAACCAAACCTTAAACCCATTGCCCTCAGCAAGTACAAACATTCTTGAAAGCCCACCCCATGACCCCATCCATCCCCAAACAAATAAACTTGACTCATTTCCATTTTCACCTTCCAGCCCTCCTTCCCCTAATGCGCATTTTAACCTATTGAGTAGGCACATGGATGTTCTCATTAAAAATGTTTATCTACGAAGGAAGAATGAGGAGTTGAGGATTAAAAATGCTGATCTAGAATCAAAATTGGCACATGCTCTCAAAATGATTCAAACCCTGGGCACTAAGGTTGAGAAGACCTTAGTTGCACCAAAATGGGGGAGAATCCACCTGTGATCAATAATGCTGATAATGACATATTAAATAATCTTTGTGATGTGTATGGTAGTAGTGGAGATTAAGATGAGAAAGAGAATGAGGAGAACGATGAGGAGGGTTATGAAGCTGATAGGTCTGATGTTGCTGAAGAAGACTACAATGTTGATAAGAATGATGATACCGAGGAGATTGTACATGAGAAGGTGTGGGATGATGAAACTGCTGATAAGGAGATGGTTGATGATGAGAATGTTGATGAGATTGTGAATAAGAAGAGTGTGGACAATGAGGATGACTTGAATATCCTACATGGGGAATTTGATAATGTTGAAACCTTGTTGGATAGGGAGAAAGAGGTTGAGGTTAAAAAGACCGTGGACGAAGAAATGGATGACCTATTTGATCAGCTTGATAATTTTCGCAGTGAACCAACTCTGCTGACGGAAATCCAGGCCTGTTATTTTGGAAGAAGAAAAGAGAAAATTAAAGGGAAAGGCCATTCTTGAATCCGAAGAGCAATTACACCCTCTTGAAACTAACAAAGTAAAATGAAGTGATGAGGTGCTGATGACTGATGAGTCTGCTGACAGGGCTTCCAAGAGGCATGACGAGATAGTGGGGGAATGGATTCAGAGAGAGATGATCTCTAGATTCTTAATAGATAAAGAAATTGAAGACCAGAGAATTTTATTAGAAGAAGCTGAACTTAAGAAGAATATGGATGAAGAACATGGGGAGTTGGATAAGGAAGTAATTGAAAGCCTGTTGAAACTATGGAAGATTGAAGAAGTTAACAATACTTTGGCTCTTTACATACATAATATCTTAAACAAGCTGAAACAAAACCACATGACCAAGCCACTATAGATATACATGAAAATGATGAGAGGCAAGCGGTACTTGATGAATTTAATGCAAAAATTATAGCTGAAATACTGTCTGAAAAATGGGAAAAACAAATCATTGATGATATAAGGGAAAATCAAGAAGATTGGGATCAAGATTACTTGAACAAGTATGCAAAGAAATATCTAAGGAAGAGGAAGAGGGGTGATAAAAATGAAAATACTGATGAACCCATTCCAAAGAAACAGAAAAGTCCAATCATTGCCATACCAATCCAATTAGTGAAACTTGTTGATATTGAAGATGAGCCTAAAGGAGATGAACCAAAAACATATGCAATCATTGACTTATTTGAGGCTGATGATGATGTGGCTGATTCCCCACATGTGGAAATGACTGACGCACATAGGGAAAATATTCAAAGTATGCTTGATGAAGCCCAAAGGGAGGATCCAAAAATTTATTAGCCTGATGCATCATGGTTACAAGTTTGAAACACTGGCTCCAATTTCAGATGAGGAGTTGCGGAAACTATTGGATGAGGAGGTTATGGAGTTAATAAAGAAGAGGGAGAAGAAAAATAAAGAAACTAAAAAGTTCCTTGCATATTTAAGACTGCATGCCTTTTCTGAAAAACAATTGAGTCATATGAAGTTTGAAGAATTGGAAACTGCTTACAAGACAACAATTGAAGCTGTGAAGAAAGATGAATGGGAAAGGATGAAAAAGAAGTTAGCCGATCAGAAAGACAAACTGGAAAAGATCTATAAAAGATGTGGTGGAAAATGTAAATTCTTAATTGTTCATGGAATGGCTATTGAACATGTGGAAATGATGAATAATAAAAATGCTAAAGATAATTTTAGAAAAATCTTAGAAAAGATCATGTCTGACACAAACATAATCAAGAAGAAACCAAGATTAATGACTTTGGCTGAGAAGGAGAAGAAAGTCTGGGAAGATGAACAAGTGAAACTATTTGATAGGCTGATGGAGGTAGGGGGTGAAGGTGAGAAGACCAAAAGTATGAGCATCAAGGAAAAAACTATCTTTGTATGAGTCTGAGAAAGCAGAATTCAATAAACAGAAAGAAAAATAAAAAATTTCTTAGACTCCTTCTCTTGTTACTGGTGAAGGAAGAACCTCATGAGCCTGTTGAGCCCTAGGAAAATGAAATCAATATCAAAACTTTAAAAGGTTTGATGTTAAGCAAGGGCATGGCTTAGGGTGTTTTTGATAATTTGGGAAAAGGGCAGTTAAAAGAACTATTTTATACAGAGAAGGAAGAGTGGGAGAAGTTGGAGGCAGAGGAGAGAAGACTACTACAATTCCAGTGTGGACCTAGGGGTGAACCTATTACAAGTCAAATATTTGTCACTATTGGTCCAACTGATGATGAGGTGATGAATATGATAACTACATTGGCTAAAGAAGGTGGAGATTACTTGAAACTTATCCTAATACCAAAAGACCAAATCATTAATATGTATGAACAGCTTGGGCATGTGAGAAGGCCAGCTCCTAAAAAGAAGTACACTCAAAGGTCTTCTACTGTAAGTGTCCCAATTCCAACCACCAGAGCCTCACAACAAAGACAACAAAGGCCACCAACTGATGTAGACCTACCAAAGAGGCTGTTCTTTGATTCAAGAACCAAATCTATGAAAGTAATAATGAAAAGTGGTGAATTGAAGCATATTGTGTTGAAGGATGATTTTATGGACTTTAAAAGGGAACAATTGGAGGAGATGGTAACCTTGAACTTATATGACTATCATGACAGACAGAGGTTTGCCGGAAAACAACAAAATCATCTCTCCAAACATCTTAGAGATCAAGCAAGGAAAGGGTTCTCTATGCTAAACAAGAAGAGGAAGTTGGAACTATCTGAGTTTGAAAGGAAGAAAAGGCAGAGGAGAATGATGGATATTATGTTAACTGAGGCTTCTTACAAGAAGAAAACCAAATACCACAATCCACTTGTCAACTTGAAGGAATGCTTGAGTATGAGGCGGCAGATGACAAGGCCAAATCATGAAGTCCAAAAGAATGGAAGGATTACTTAGATTGTCTATGAACCACATGATCAATCCTTCATTCTTAGAAATTCGGATGGACTGGCCCTGGGCATCATACAACACGACACAGATATTGAATTTCTTCATGTGGAGGATTTGGAGGATATATTCAGATGGACTCTGCCCTCCCAACTTCCACGACACAGGGAGTTATTCCTATTCAAAGAAAAGGCCATGATAGTTCCACCTGACAAAAGAAGAGAAGCATCAAGTTCAAGACGTTGAAGAATCTTCTTCTATTTTAAGTTTAATTTGTAATGTCCTAGAGATAGAATTATTACTTGTAATTTCTCATTATGTTATGTAACTTTACCTTTTGAGAATTTGATGTGTATTTCTGAAAAGTGTATGTAACCTAATAGGTGTTTTTGTGCAACTGAGTGTGTACCAATCTAGGGGATCTTGTTGGGAATGAATAATGACTAAGGAAGATTGAAATCTTCTCAACCTCCTCCGAAAATGGATAAGTATGGAAACCGAGCACACTTGGACATCCCAGCAAGATTTTACTTAGTCAAGCAAGGTATTTTGCTCTTCAAGTAAAGTTATCTTTTGGAATTCCTCTTAAGTGAAAGAACGAGCAAGCTTCACTTCATCAAGCAAGTTTGCTCTTCAAGTCAAGCAAGGTTTGTTCTAGAGCAAACTTTTGACTAAACCAAGCTGAAACCAAGTCTTTTGGTGAATCTAGCAAGGTTTATTTATAATAAACAGTGGTCCCAACAAGCTTGAAGGAAGTTGATAAAGAAAATACTTAAGGAACTTCAAACGAGCAAGGTTCAACTCAGAGCAAGCTACAGTGTTACCATCACACTTGGGTTTGTTCAAATAAGTTAAGTTAACAAAATGTTGAAGGGATCTCTGAAGAACAAGTTTGCTCGTAGGACCTTATCGAGCAAAGTTTGATATGGTCAAGAGGATACTGGATGAATATTTTCTAAGGAAAATATTCTAAGTAAAGCTTACTCGGATAACTGTTCCCTAGCACACTTAATGGATACCAGGTCTGCTCACTAAAGACAAAAGCTGCAAAGCTTGCTCGATAACCTATTTGCACTTAGAATCTTTTGTAATAGGTTTGAATATGTTTTGTATCAATTAAAAGGGTTTCTAGAAGGAATGCCAGGTGTCAGGGCATGCCTATAAAACCAATAATTTAGAGCACGCCTAGGATATACCTGAACAACAGACATTGAGCGAAGATTATGATTTGACGGCTGTCTCCCTCCTGTACGGAAAGCTGCCATAAATCCAAACGTTCCACCTTGAAACCCTGATTGATTTTCATTGTATTCTTCACAATATATATGGAAATCTTTGAGTTATTTTGTGTGTTTGTTACTTTCCTGTCTGTTGATCAACATTAAGAGTATTATTGATTCCGCCTTTAATATTCTTTTGTTCTTTTCCAAAAATAGTATGTTGTAGCCTTCTTGTCAACACGTGAGTGTGGGTTACGACCGTGAGTGATTGAGCTATAGAGTGAGCTATACGGGACTGGCATTTATCGGGTGGAAAGTATTTTAGAAGGAATTGCTCCACCATTGGTCCCCAATTAGTAATGGTTCTAGATGGCAAGGTCAAGCCACTCCAAGGCATTGCCTCGAAGAGAATGGAAAGAGTTAAAGCCTAACTAGATCTTCCTAGCAATGTTGAATTTTAAAAGTTCCACATATTCGAATGAATCGAGAATTATGAGACAAAAGGATTTTCGTCGAGAAGTCCATAAAAGTGAATAGAATTTTTTATCATTTGAATGATACTAAATTTGATTTCGAAGTTTTGAAGTACTTCGGGTGGTGCAACGCTATTGTCATATCCGTCGAGTGTCGGACTGCCATATTGGCTCATGTTTAGCTCGTTATTTAGTTTCGGCATCATAGGCTCTTCTTGGTTCTCCTCAACGGATTTACCATCCTCCATTTCATCCTTAACTCCTTCGGTCATGTGCCTTAGTGCCTTTTCTTTTGTGGAAGTGGCGTTCAGGTTCAGAAAGTGGTGAAATGAGGTCGGAAGTAGATGTTGAGGATCTACACTAACTAAGAAAGTATAGTACAACTAAAAATTTAAACTAAGATAAGAAACTTATCAACTAGAAAAATAAAAATTAAAAACTAAAACCAAAAATGCAAAAATAAATAAGATAGAAAAATATATTTTTTTGATACATTTTAATATATAAACTAATAACAATGATTAATAAATACTCAGATTGTTTGTAAACATTCACCATGTGTCCCCGGCAACGGCGCCAAAAACTTGATGCAGTTTAAAAGTGGTATGAAAAAGAGGTTAATTTTTTCAAAGGTTTGTTCACACAATGTTGATTCTTGAATTTATAAAATTTATTATTATCTTAAATAAAGAACACACAAAAGGTAAGTGTACCTATCGTAAATGTAGTAAAGTATAGGTAAGAACCAAGTATCGATCCACAGACGCAGTTAAGAGTTTTACTACTAAATCGTTGTATTTATGTAACTGGAAGCAAAGATCATTCTTTGTTTTGGTTTCGGTTTTTTAGTAAATAAGTTCTAGGAGAAATAAAATAAAACACAATATTTTTAGGTTTTTATAATTTAAGATGGAAAGAAAATTAAAGATAAAAGGGTGTCATCTTGGTTAAAACTCCTCTTAACTAGGTTTAATAGTTGATTAGTAAACATGCGATCTTGAGCATGCTATGGTGATTAAATGTGAGAATAGCATAGTTAGTCATGTTATTCCATGATAATTAAAGAAATAGATGAGTCTTGACCCCTTTATTAAAGTATTATTTTATGTAAGCAAGTGGTTTTTAACAAATATAAGTAAACTCACTTTAATGATAAGAACAATCCCTTAAATTACTAAGTGAATTGTCCTTGACACTTTAGTAAAATAACCCTTGTATTATGCCTAAAATACCAATTAAGATTAGTGGAGTCATATAGGATTAACCTTGAATTACCGAATCTTAACTCGCATAACTCTTGAACAATTATAGAACTCATGTAATAACCACACAAGAGTTGCTTTAATTGGTTATGTTTCACACTCACTTAACGAGTAATTAACCGATCTTAATGGATGAACACCAACAATCCGTTTCCACAACATTGTTGATAATACTCATTCAAAAATGGTCAATCACTATTAATATTCCATTTGGTCCATGTTAATATTAAGACTCATGTTTTTTCACTAACCAAGCCCAAACAAGAAAGGCGATTTCTTGACTTATCATCAAGCTCGGAATCTTGGCGGCTCTTTAAAAGTTTCTTAAGTTATTTCCCAAATCCTCACAAGAGTGGCCGTTCCCCAGCTATCATCAAGTTCGGTGTTTGGGGGTTGATTTTATGGATTCTTAATTTAACAACCAATTCCTCACAAGAATAGTGATTTTCGACTTATCATCAACTTTGGGGTCTTGGTGTCTATTTTAAGGTTCGCCAAGGCTTCGAAAGACTAGCAATTTCTCGGCTTATCGTCAAGGTTAGCCATTGGGGTATCTTTTAAGAGTATTTTAACATTACTCATCAAGTGATAATTGCAAAACAACCATTAGTTATTAAAAATCGATTACATGTTTTACTAGCATTATCAAACTTTAACTAAGATTCATTATAAACCAAAATGATACTATTGAAGTTTAGACACTAATAGACATAATGATTGTTTTCAATGTAATAGATAAAAACATGATCAAATTGAAACAATATAACCAATTTGGATGACTATTTTTTGATGCTAATTACTTCTCCTAAAAGCTTAATCTTCAAGGGTTGGATGGATGGATTGATTCCCTTATTACTGGTGGTGAAACAAAGTGGTTGGAGAGTATCGAATGCTCCTCCAAGAGGTGTTCAAGTCCTTTAAATGAAGGAGAAACGCATTCAATATATAGGCTGACCAGACCCACAAGTCACGACAATGCTAAGCAAGGCACGACCGTGTCGCCAATTTTGTCATGTTGCATTAATTGTCATGTCAGATCTTATAGCTCAAGGTTAACACAGCCGTGCTAAAAAAGACACGCCCGTGTTGAGTTCCACAACAATCCAAACTCTTCGTATTTTGTCTTTTTCTCTTGTTCAAAAGGCATGGCCGTGTTTTAGGAAGGCATGGCCTTTTTTTGCTTCAAAACCTTCTATTTTGTCTTTTAATCTTACCTTTGATAACATGGGGTGTATCTTGGTTAACATGGTCATGTCTTGATTTCTCTATTATTGTCTTTACTTCGTATGCTCTATCCCTGGTCATGTCTTGATTCACCATAGGGTGTGTCTTTATAGTTTTCACTATTTATCTTTGTTTTTCTTCGTATTTAAGATTGTTTAATTCTTTATGGCTATATTTACCTACAAATAGAAATCATAAATATTCATGGTTATTTATTCTAACATAGTTGCCGAAATTACGCTTATTTAGAGATATTTTAGTACTGAAAAGATGTATAATTTCTTATACATCAAATCTCCCCCACACTTGAATTATGTTTGTCGTCAAGCAAGCTTTGAACAAACTCTTCAAAACAGCACTTCAACCGAAGCTAAACATCCCGAGAAATTTCAGAAAGTTCCGGTAATTCATAAGAGCAAAATGTGTCACTATATGATTACAAAACTATGGTTTGTTTTTATGAGCTTCATCTTATGTAAAACGTCACGTGCTCGCAATGTTCATACGCACTCGACTTTATATCTGGACATACACGTAATGTTGTATGCATAAACACTATTGTTTTGTTTATTAAACTTGTGTACTTGTTAATATCAATGAAATTAAATAATTATTGTCACTTTAATTCGTGTCTTTTGAGCTACTATCCAATCAGTACGTTATGTCCCAGCATGTTCCGCCGCCCTTGGTCGGGGTGTGACAACACCCTCTATGGTAAAAGGTGTAAAAATATATAAGATGGAGGAAATTTTGTGAAATACATAGGGTTGATAGTCGCGATTGCGGTGTTGTTAACGGTTAGGAGTTGGGTGATGAGGGCTGGGAGGATTTTAACAATACCTTTAAAGATATGAGATAATGTAAAACGACCTAAATTACTGGTTTAACGATGACGGTTGGTAAGGCGAGAGGACATACTACGGGGATAAAATGTGCAAATTGTATGAGATGAGGGTAAGTTGTGAAACATATGAAATTGTTGGTAAACTTAAAAATAGATCATCAAACTAATCACCAAAAATAACTTATAAGTGAGGTTGTGAGTAAACTTGAAAATTGAATAAATCATGAAATAAATCATAGGATTATAAATGAGGTCGATATTTAATCATCAACTTAATGTGATGCTAAACAATGTTTAAAGAAATTGAGTTTTTTTAGAAGATTAAATCATTAAAAATATGATTTTGCTTGAAAAATTGAGGCATTCGTGAAAAATAAATAATACTAAGACTCTATTAGAAAATGATTCTTCATGATTAATATTATCAAAAAATTATATCTCACTTGAAAATTGAGATAAAACAATAATTGTATCATTAAAGAACCTATTATTGTAACTTGTGAGCTTTAAAATCTTTTAGTTAGAAGCTCGAAATGTGACCATAATGAATAATTAGTAACATGAAATAGTTTGTAAAACTTGAGGAAGTAGATTGCAACGTAAATGAAATTGTAGAATTGAAAATGCGAATTTGAGATAGGATAAATTCAAACTATAAAATTGGAATATTAAAAGAAATAGTAAATAGTAATTGAAACACTAATGGATATAAATTAAGAGATTAAATTTGGAAGCGGATATTATTCAATCACCAGGATAGTCCTATTCCAATTAAATCTTCAAATTTGGATATAATATAAGGTGGGTCATTGGATATTCCATGAATTACAAGGGATTTTCCTAATTATAGAAAATCGTTAAAAATAAGATAAAATAAGTAACTTGAATCATCCATGATTTATTAAGGAAGTTCAACCAAATAAATAATTATGATTCAATTTAATGATGAAAATGGGTTGTGAAATATTACATAAAAAATAAGGGGTTAGAATTTCATGAATCATCATTTCTGTTCCAACAAACTAGTGAAGTGATCACAAGATAATAAAAAAAAATGCCAAAAATCGAGGTAGGGTGTTGAAATATCCACGAATCACCGTGAAATTTCAACTAAATAAGGAAATTTAATAACAATGAAAATGGATCATTGAAAAACCCACGAATCACCATAGGTTTTCAACAAGAATTGTGTAAAAATGTTATAAAATGAAATGGGTAATTGAGTTATCCATGGATCATCAGGGAAATTTTATTAAGTAATGGGAAATTCAATTTATTAATGGAACTTAAATTAAAAGTAGAATTCCAATAATAGAATTTCTACAATAACGATTTATAAAATAAAAAACGGTTGAGATATCTTATTGTGACATTGTAAAAACCACTTTGAAATTTTGAAAACGGGTAGTTGAGATACCCAATCACGCATCTTTAGAAAAAAAATCATATATAGGAGGAAGTAGAATTTTCTCATTTATCACCATGGATTCATTCCAACAAAATGAGTAAAAATGAAGATCAATATAAACTTTAATTGTTGAAACATTCATGTATCACCATGAATTTGATGTTACAAAAAGAATTGAAAAAATCAAATGATAACATAATCATTTTGAACTTGAGGATAACGTTACATAAAATAAATTAAAACCTTCAAATAAAGTGCGATATGAATTTCTTGAAATTCGAGGATGGTTTGGATTTTGGGAATTTAATATATTTGTGAATAATTTTAGATTAAACTAAATAATTTAAGGATTTAAAACATTGTAAATTATTTGAGAATTTAAACAATTAGAAGTTTTTGGTGTATTGGGGATAATTTAAAAATAAAACAAAGAAAACAAAATGAAATATGAATCATAAAGAAAATATGTTGGAAATATGGACATGCTCGGTAAAGTCAACGCGGCCGACCGGGTTATGACTCGTGAGAGTAACACATTGGGTAACGAACGTCAAGCCCCCTTAAGCTTATTTACCGGGTTCGACATATTAACGAGATGATAATAGTGGACTAGGCTTGATAGTAAGAGATGGGCTTGGTGGCCCATATTAGCTTAACTAGTTATCATAACTAGTTAACCTAATATTATTAGAGAGAGAAAAGAGATAATACCCAGCCACCTCCATCATCTCTTTCCCACTACCGTCGTCGGCCACCCTCTGCTGGGCCGAAAAACCGATGTCGCCGCTGCTGTCTCGTGCCTCTACTGCCGCTGCCGTTGCAGCACTACTGCTGCCGCCGCTGCTGTCCAGCCACCACCGCCGCTGCCGAGTGTTGTCGAGCACCGCCATCGTCGGTCGTTGTTTCGTGTTGTCACCTAGCGTTGTTCGTTCGCCCTCGGTGTCTCAACAAGTTACTTATTAATCGAGGTAAACTTAAATATATTGCCGGTTTACAATTATATTTATTTGGCTTGGCTCGTGCTCATATTATTACAATTATATTTAACCGGATCTTGTACGGTTCCTAAAAGTGATGATTACTCATTTTGTATTCTACTCCGTATTCGTATTATTAATTTATTATAACTTTGAAACAATTTTTAGTAAACTTGGTTTGAATGTTAAACTGTTGACTTATCACCACTGGAACCCAACAGTCGTATTAGAACCTTGGTTATAACATACGAGTCGAATCCGATCTTTTCACCAAATATACATCATAAACTTCAAGCTAGTTGAAGCTTTTGATATAGATAATTTCCTAGGGAAATTTTGGTTTGGTCAAAGTTATTGTTTATTTTATTTGACAAAAATTTCGCCCGATTTTATTTTTATTAAATATGTAAATCTGGCCCGACCATTGTGTGTTTGGTTGTTTGGTTTTTTATTTTGGCCATATGGATGGTTCAAAACTGTATTTAATTTTTGGGTTTATTTTATAGTTTTTGGCTACTTTGATGGTTCATAATTGTAATAGATAGGGTTTGGTTTTTCATTATATGTATTTTATAATATTGTAATGAAGAAGACCTGAAGGAAAACCGAGGACGAGCTCACGGAGTTCTTGAAGTCAATGGGAGTTAACAAAGATGAGGGATGCATCAAGAGTCCATCCTTGTGGTTATTTTGTGTTGTGACCCCTTGACCTGATTGGTCTTGCTAATAAGCTCTAGCAAGACCAATCACCTATTTTGGCCATTCATGATTTACATATTCTTGTTTGCTATTGTGGTTGCTTGCCTTATTATAATAATTTATAATACCACAAACCTAATACCAAATATATTAAAATAAATTGTAATTAACCAATTATGTTTTTGCAAATTAATCGTTATTTAATTTCCAAAGACTTATAACTTAAAAATATTTTCTATTAACTTAAAATTGGTTAGTCATATCGCGACAAACTTATTTTTAATAGGTTATTTATAACTAAGCGTCATGAGAGATGAAAATGTTCATCAAATTGTCCCGATTAATACAATAAAACTGGAATTTTACTCTATTCGGTAAATTTAAAATTAATCCCAATGATGTAAGGATGAAAGAACGTGCTTTATGTGTTTTATATTCTGTGTTTTACTTGTTTATATATATCAAACACAAGTACTTTGATTGGTTTTATGTTTACAGATGATCAGAGCTTAAAAGAGCTTAAAGGAGCATATTTGGAGAATTAATGATGGAATGGAAATTAAATTAATGATATATGATACGATAGAGAATTGAAATACGAAGACGTGGCCACAAACGGGGAGGAAAACGGAGTTGAAATGAAGATTTTGTGAAGAAAACAGCGTTTTGGTGCTGTAGCCGCCGCAAGGCAGTGACCAGAGCCGGTAGGCTACAGTGGCCAGGCCGTAGGCTATGGCCGGGTCTGCCAACAAATCGTTTTTTCTTGTTTTTCTTCCATATTAAAGCCCAATTAAACCTTAAGTCGAAGATCCTTCATATCCTAACACCCAAGGACGATTTTGGGGCCATTCTCCACCATCATAACACCTTCCAGTCATCATAATCATCCATGTTATCATCCTTGCAACAGTCAATGATGCTATTCAAGATCAAGATGCAAGGCTAAACCGTTCGTGACCATCTCTGGGAGTAGGGTTGTGTTTGTAGGAAAGACTTTTTGGTATTTGAATATTTACATTGGAACTAGAGTTGATCAATCATTCAGTTGACTAACCTTTTATGTTTGTTTATGCATTCAGCAGTTTTTCGTAATTGAATGTTTTGTGATTTTATCAATTTATTGATTTGTGGTCATCAACTTTTAGGATTAAGTTCTTTGATTAATTGACCCGTTTATCTTTATCCATTAAATCACTTATATTTATCAAACCCTAAAACTGGTAATCAGTTAGGTTATTATTCATCCAAACCAATTGTTCGGATTAAGTTCTGTCAATCAGTAAGGTTAAATATCTAGTCTTTTGATCATAGGTGTAATCGAACGAGTTTTCCAAATAGGTTTAATCAATTGGTCTTGTTTGCTTCACAACCTGAAACATGGAGTTGGTTATCTTTCTCACAATTTTTTTACAACCAAACAATATTTAAACCGCTTGACATCATCTGTCCGCCTTAGTTAATTAATTATCGAATAATAAACATAACTTGCAATTTTTACTCATTGCCTGTGGATTCGACACCTTACTTTCCCTTGCTAGTAAAGGTATTTTATAAATGTTTTTGATTGACCATTCTACATTGATCAAAATGGCGCCGTTGTCGGGGAATCAACGCGCAAAGTGCTAGTTTAGCTTAGTTTTTAATTATTTCTTCGTTGATTTTACACTGGGTGTTAGTGTTTTTGTTCGTGCAGATAACTCAATAAGTTGATGCATACACGATATTCTCGTGAGAAAGAGCCGCTTCAGTTTGATCCAGAAATCAAGAAAACAGCAAGACGAAACCGAGCATCTCAGAAACCTAAACGAAACCGAATACCTGAAGTAATAACACCAAAAGAGAGACCATGAGTAGCCGAAACAGAAGAGACACGAATATTTACCAACCAAATAACCAAGAACAACCAGTTCCACAAAACCAGAATGTTAACAATGACGGAAACCGCAATCTGTTCAACGAAAGAGATGTTGATCGTAACCCCAGGAGGTAGTCTAACATGGATGAAAACTTGTCAATCAGATCCGACCCAGTAAAACGTCAAAGACACGTTAATTAGAGAGGAAAGATCCGAGATAAATCGTGCTTGTGCGCGGGTGGAGAATTGGCAAATAGGGGACAATTTTGGTTTTGATTTTGAGGATGAGGATGAGCTTAGAGATGAACAGGAGGGTCGATATCAGCAACTAGATCTCCGTGATGACCAAAAAATTAGACAGAATCATCCAGAAAATCAGAGATCAAGTACCAAGACTACCAGCAAACCATGAACAACCGTACTATGATTTTGATTATAGAGTCCCAATGGTATTTGTTCCACCACTAGTCAGGGGAGTTCAAAGCCACTTCATCCCACAAGTGGCTACGAATCGTCTACCGATCATTATTCCAGTCAGACGTAGAAGGACTTTTTCAGTGAGGCAGAATAGTTTGACAGGGTTACCTGCGTTTCATGGAAAGGCTACAGAAGAACCATACCTGCACTTGAGTGATTTCAACATGATATGTTCACTCATATCAAGTCAAGGTTTTACTGCGAAAGAGGTGAAGATGTTGGTCTTCCAATTTAGTTTGAAAGATGCAGCGAAATATTAGTTTTTATCGTTGCCATCAGCTAGTATCTTCACTTGGGGGGACTTGGCGCACCAATTTTTAGATGAGTATTATACGCCGCAGAAAACCACTGAGCCTCGCAACAACATTCAAAATTTTCAGCAAATCACCGGCGAAACCTTTTATGAAGCATTCCAAAGGTTTAAACGATTGCAAAGAACTTGTCTGCATCATGGAATTGCCTTATGGGAATTGATAAAGGCATTCCACGATAGTCTCTCAAATGATGATGTTCGTGATCTCCAAGCCACCACGAATGGATCTTTTCTTGCACATGATGAGAATTTGGATTGGGGGAATTTGGAGAGGCATGCAAATAATTCGAAGAGGCAAGCAAAATCAAACAGGATGGCAGAAAGAGCGGTAGTAAAAGCAGTTGAAAGTCATGGGTCAGATGACAGAACGGATATGCTTGAAAAGAAAATGGATAGGTTATTGGTTGTAGGTGTACAAGGAGCGGGGAATTCGGGAAAAACATATCCGGTATGTGAAGGTTGTGGTGAGAGGGCACGAGGTTGCGAGTTGTGGGGTTGTGCAAGGTGAAGAAACTGAGGAAGAGGAGGTCAACTATTGTCAGGGTGAAAGTAAATACAACAGTATGAGTTCAAATACTTATCATCCGGGCCTCAGGAACCATCCCAACTTCAGTTATGGAAACCTGAACACGCAGCAGAACCCGAATTTTAAGGGTAGTTCTCAGAAGACAGGTTATCAATCGAACCAGAAACAGTACGAGAATAGTTCGAGCAGTGGTCAGAGTGGGTACAATCAAAGGGACTCTGGGGGTTATAACAAGGGTTATCAAAAGAGTTATCAGCAGGGGCAAGGAAATTCCTCAGGTAACAAAGACGAGTCTATGAAAGACGTTATGGATTTTTTAAAGGAGGTGAAGAGAGATCATGAAGCTCAAAATAAGGTTTTAAAACAAATGAAGGCAGATCAAGAGACTCGGAATAAGGCGTTGAATTAGAGGTTGGAGCTTCAAGAGAAGGAAAATGCTGCAAGAGATAAACAGGAGAGTCAACTGGCAGAGGAAATGGCAAGCCTAAAGAGAAATCCATCCAAAAGACCGAGTGACACTTTAAAGAATCTGAGCCATCAAATTAGTAGTTCGTCAAACTCAAAAAATGCACACGTCAGTGCCACCACAATCGAAGATAGTGTGGAGAATGACACGGTTGAAGAATTTGAAAAGGGGGAACCACTCATCTCTATTCAGATTGGTGAGTTCAAGACCACCAAGGAACTTGTTGATTATGGTGCGAGTGTGAGTATTCTACAGGGGAGTGTGTATGACTGGTTTGATTTTGGACCTTTACAAGAAGATGATACCACCTTGGTGTTAGCTGATTTCACTCGAAGACGACCCCAGGGGAAGCTGCTTGGAGTTGCGGAAAAGGTTGGTGATTTTACTACCCTGGGGATTTCTTGTGTCGGTTCCGGATTAATCGCTCACACTCACAATAAAGTCATAACCCACACAATAAATGTGTTGACAAGCAGGTTAATGACGGTTGTTATTTTAGGTTAGAAAACTGTTTGTTAACTACGGAATCAGAAAGAGACATGGTTGTTGCTTAAATGCTAATAAATGTAACAAACACAAACAATAACTCAAAAGATTTCCATTTATAGAAAAGATTCATACAAATGTTTATCGATTAAGGTTTCTTGTAAGGAATGTATTATCCGTACTAATCTAGGACAGCCGTCACACTCAATCAGTAATATTCTTTTAGGTCTGAAAAGTGTAAAGTTTCTAAAACGCCCGTCTCTTGTCTGTGGAGGCATGCCCTAAATTATTCTATTTGTAGGCCAGCCTCCTGACAGCTGTCATTCAATCTAGAAACCCTAATGATTGGTACATAATCAAATTACATATTCAAAAGTATACTAAGTGTAAAAACAGCTCTTCTGGGTAGACTTTATGTCAATTGTTTTCTCCGAGTAGGCTTTGTGTCTTTTGTCTTTTACGAGTAGACCTGGTAACCTTGAAGTGTGCTGGTGAACAGTTCTCCGGGTAGACTTTACTTAGAGTATTTTCCAAAGAAAATACTCACCTAGCAGACTTCAATTTTCTTGACCATAGCAAACTTTGCTCGATATGGTCATACGAGCAAACTGTTCTTCATGAATCCCTTCAACTATTTGTTAAATGATAACTTATTAAGCACACCATAGTGTGCTTGTAACACTGTTTGAACTGTGCTGGTAGCACTGTAGCTTGTTCGGAGTTGAACCTTGCTGGATAAAGTACTTAGAATATTTCTTGATCACTTTCAACAAGCATGCTCGGACTACTGTTTATTAATCAAACCTTGCTAGATCTTCCAATTACTTGGCTTCAAGAGCTTGGTTAAGTCAAGGAGTTGTTAGTAAGCAAACTGTGCTCGACTTGAAGAACACCTTTGCTAGATGAAATGAACCCTGCTCGGATGATCACTTAAGAAGACTTCAAGAAGATAACCTTGCCCGATAGGCAAAATACCTTTCTAGGACAAGTATAACCCTGCTCGGATGTCCAAGTGTGCTCGGTTTCCATATTTAGCCGTTTCAAAGGAGTGTTGAGAAGATTCCAATCTCCCTTATTCTTCCTTAAGTTGTTTTAAGTCGAATTCTTGACTCAACAATCTCCCCCTAGATTGGAACACCTCAGCTGTCCCAAAACACCTCTAAGGTTACTTACACTTAGTCAAAATACACAACAAATCAAAATCAAATTTACATATCAAAATCAAAAGATTACATAGTTGAAAAATTGTCCGGTGGACATTACAAAGCAAACCCTATTCTAAGAATCATCTTCTTTTTGCATTGTGGGCTGCTTGTCTTCTTCCAACTATTACCGATCCTGCCCTTTGTTGAAAGATGGATAGAATTTGATACTGAGGGTGATTCACAGGAATTGTCAACTCTACTATATCCCTGAGATCTTCTCTGTGCAAAAAGGTCAGGTATTCGTCATTTCTTATGATCCCCAATATAAGTCCATCTGAGTTGCGAAGAATGTAGTGGTCTTCTCTGCTGTTGTAGTCCACTTGAGTGATTCTACCAACTTCTGCACCTCATAATTGGGTCTTGAAGTGTGCCTTCTCATACTAATGCACGTATTCATGTTGGAGAGTGGATTATTGTTTTTGACTTTGGAGAGATAGCCAAACTCCGCATGCTTTATGTTGCTCATTCCTTTTCCTCTCCTTGTCTTTTTCATTTTTTGTCAGCTTCCACTTCTTTCTTTGATCCAACAAAGGAAATCCCTTTTCAGCTTCACTTTTCAAGAATTTTGACAATTCATTCTGTTTTCTCCCAGCCAACTTTCTGTTATCATGATAGTCATATAGTTCAAGTTTTGCCATTTTCTCCATTTGCTCTCTTTTGAAATCTGCAAAGTCATCTCTGAAAATTATTTCCCTTAACAGTTTGCTTTGCATAATTACTTTCAGAGTTTGAGAGACTGATTCATAGTAGAGTGTCATAGGTAGATCTATGTCAGTTTGGACTATTTCTCCCCTTTGAGTTCCTCCTCTGCTTGACTCACCCCTGCTAGTTGAATTATGCGTCCTCGAAGCTGAGGGCCTTGTGGGAATAGACTTCATTGGTTTAGTTTTGACTCCAAATGTTTTCCTGTATATCCCTACGACCAATTCAGCAGGCAGTCTGATCAGTTCAAACAGGTGTTCACCTGCATCCCTGTGTAATCTTCCAATAATATCCAATACTCTCTCTTCATCAAGTCTTCCAGCAGGTACAAATCTTCCACCTATAAAGCTTCTTGGGTTTACACATTCCGACAATACTTTCTCCTATTATGCTTTCTGCTCATAGAATAGTTGTTTCAGTTGTGCTTTACCCAGATTGTCAAAAACTTTCTCATTCATCCCTTTCTGCTTTACCATCACATCTTTCAAAATCTAAATCATTTCCTCATTATCCATGGATCAGTGGGTTCATCTGGTTCTTGTTTTACTTCCACTAGGATAGGAATTTCTTGTGTTTCAGCTCTTTTTGATTCAATTTCAGCCTTTTGTTTCTCTCTCAAAGTCATGATTCTTCTTTTCTTGACAGGGGGTTCAGGTTCAGGTTGTTCTTCCCTTGCTTGTTTAACAGATGGTTCCGGTTGATCTCTCTTTGACTTATATCTCTTTTGTAGTCTGTTATAGTGAGATTCAACAGCAACTTTAGACAAGCTGTTCACCATTTCTGGTGCCATACCTCTATCGATCATATAACCACATTTACCAGTAAATTTCTTTCTCACAGCTTCAATCTTCTCAGCCAAAACTACTTCTCTTGGAAATTTTTCTTTATTTTCTCTCTCAACAGCTTCTCTTATTGTATTGTAGGCTTTTTCAAGATCTTCAAATTTGAAATGGGTTAGTCTTTTTCAGAAAAATTGTGTTTTCTTAGATATTCTCTAAACTTTAGATTATCCCTGTTTTTTTTTCCATCATTCTCTTTATAGTATCCCTCTCCCTATCCAGTTTTCTTTGTAACTCTTCATCAGTTAGTGAGGCAAGATCTTCAAATTTGAATCCATGACTGATTAGCTTTATAACCAAAGGATTTTTCCTTTTAGCCTCATTCAAGCTTTGTTGAATATTTGCCCTTTGTTTTTATGTCATTTCTACTTGTAGGGACACAATATCAACCTTCTCAGCTGTATTATCCTGGTTATCATCATCATCATTGTCATCTTCAGTTGTATCATCCTTTTCTGTTGACTCATTGACAGCCTCAATTTTGTCTTCCTTAGGATTGAGTAAGTCCTCAGTCCTAACAATCTGTATCGGAACAAGCCTCATTAGACTTGGCTGTTCTTCAGGGCTTGCAACAAAATATTCATACTCATCATTCCATTTTGCTTTTTTCAGATTTGGTACATCTTCAGGCCTTTAAGTCTGAAGTGGAACATGCTTTAAGGGGCTTTCCATCTATTCAACATAATATTCATTCTTCTCATCCCACTTACCCCTTTTAGCAGATTTTTCTTTCTCAGCTTGTTCCTCAGCTTTCCTTTTTCTTGTGTATATCTTTGCTAACCTCTTCATCTTTTCTGCAAATTCTTCATGCAACTTGGAGAGCTTTTCTTTCATCTCATCAATTGTTTCTCCAGTCTCTCTCTTCTTTGAGGATTTTTTAGGTTGTTCAACTTTCTTAGTTTCCTTTCCTGATTGTTTTTATGTTTGACTGAACATGCTTAAAACCATTTCTAAGGAGTTATCAATCTCTTCAGCCTTTTTCATATTAATCAGGGTCTCAATTATCTCCTGATCTTCAACCTCCTCTTCATCAAAGACTTTAGCAATGTTGGCCTGTTCAATTAGGTTTTCCTGCTCTGCCAGCTCCTCTACAAATAAGGTTTGGGCAATGTACTCCCTCTCCCTTGTTTCTTTTAAGACTTGCTCAAGCCTTTTGGCAGCAGCAGTTCCTCATCATCTTCTTCTTCTTCATCCTCATTTGCCTTAACAGGCTCTTCTTCCTCCTCATCACTATCAGTAATAGCCTTTCCTTTTTCTAATCTTCTTTTCATTTCCTCCTCTACTTCTGGTGGAAAGTCGTCAATATCTTTTTCAAAACATCCATCTCAGCATCCTGGTCTACTCTCTTGGAACTTACTTGATCTGATTATGGTTCTATAAGTACAAGTTCCTCAGTAGCAGCTCCTTCATTTATTACAATGTCAGTCTGAATGTCAGTGGCTGTCATTGTATCTGTCATGACATCAGTTTGTATGTCAGTAGCAACATCAGTAGCCACCTGATCAGTATTCATATTCTCCATTTCATTATCCATATCCTTCTCTTTTCTTAACACATCATCATCATCATCTCTTTCACCTACAGTATTCATTATTTCATTATGCACTTTGTAGTTTTGTTCACCTCCTTCAGACTCATCTCCCTCATAGTCTTCATTAAAAATCATTGTTACCTCACTATCTTCCTCATCTTCACTATCCCTATAGGCATTCAATATGTTTTTCAATCCATCAACATCAACTGCCTTATCAACTGTCTCCACCATCTCCTCATTATCAGCATCAGTTGCCTCATCATGTGGAATATTCTCCCCCTGTTTTGGGGCATCTGAGGTCTTCTCAACCTCCTGCTCTAGGGTTTGAATCTTTAAAAGTTCCTGGGCCAACTGAGCTTTCAAATCCTCATTCTCTCTCAACAATCCAGCATTCTCACCTCTTAACTCCACTGCTTCTCTTATCAAATCAAAGTTTCTTTTATAAATATGGTAAGCATGGGGAGGGGAATTGGGTGGTGATTCAAAGGATGGGTCAAATGTTGAGTAAGTTGGTGGGGTTATATGTTGAGCTTGTGAATGGGTAGGATCAGTGATAGGGCTTGAGGATATACTTGGTGTGAATGGAATTGTATGTAGATGTGTGGGTAGGGTTTCTAGGAAATATGGTTCATAGGTAGGTTGAGATTGTGTATTGGGTTTAGTAAAGGATTGGAATGTGGTTTGAGGTGCTGATTGGTGTGAGGTTTCAGGTGGGCTTTGGGTTAGGTTAAGTGGGGTTTGAATGGGTGGGGATTGGGTGGTTTGGTCATTTGGTGGTGGTGGGTAAGGTGGTGTTTGTGGTGGTGTGTCTAAGAGTGTGGTTGGTGGTGTTGGTATGGATTGGAACTCCCCCCTGAACTTGTACATTCTAAAAAACAACTCCTTCTCCACCTCTTTCATTATCTTCCCCTCCATCATTATCTCCATTACTACCTCCATCCTCACTTTCATCATCCTCTTCATCCTCCTCTGAGATTAACTCAGGTACATGAACAATTTCAAAATTATCAATTAACAGCCATGGTAAATTTTCAAACACTTCCTCAGGATTAAACCTGCTTGTGCTACTCAGAGTTGCAATTCGTCTATAGGTATTTGGATCTTGCAGCACATGTGTTGTACCAACTGTGGGCAATCCTTCTAGCTCTTGGTTGAAGTTAATCTGTAAAAACCTGAGATAGGCCAAAATTTATCTTTGTTTGACTTTTTCAAGTTGCTCACCATTCCTTCAAAGATCATCTTGGAAAATTTGAAAGGCGGATTAAACATAATAGCAACTGTAGCGTTGGCCAAATCCCGACTCATTAGAGTCCATGAGCCTTTTCTAGGGGCGAAGCCCTGAATAATGTGGTGCATCAAGAATCTGTATAAATTGGGAAACATTCCCTTCTGGAATTGTCCTTTATGCACTGTTCCCTAATATCCCATAGTTTGAAAAAATATCTTGAGTAGATGTTCTGTTGTGAAGTGAATAGGGTTGGGATCATCATCAAGTAGCTGGAGACATTTTCTTATAAGATCTTTAGTTATCCGTATCTCCTGGTTTGCCACGGTAGCATCTATCCGCTTACCATTTTCATCATCAATCAATTGAGAAGAGCGCCAGAAATCTAATGAATGATTTCTATATATCACCGGACACTCTTTCAAGGCGAAACTTATATTTAACCGCTGAAGCCATCTAATCATCAGGGCTACTTCTTCATTATCAGGTGTAATTTGTAGCAAAGCATGTTGTGCTTGTGCTCAAATACATATCTCGATTGATTGTTCGCCATATCTATTCAAACAAGAACACATTCAAAGTAATCATTAGTTATAAAGCTCATAACTTTAAACGATTTAGGTTAATAATTTGAAGAAAGATTAAATAAATGTCTTTTGAACCTGATCTTCGACAAATTAATAACCTACACACGAAACAGAGAGTTAGTAAAAATGCATAAGCAAAGCCTAATATCACATAATGTTGGTCGAAAAACACTTAACTGATTCTTACCGAGTCGAATTGTGTGGGCTGACAAACTAGGGTTTGGATTATTAGATGAATGCGATAAGTCAGTTGGGTTTTCTGAAATGAGAGGGAAAGTGGAAGGAGAGAGAGAAGTGAAGTGTGAAAAATTTCTCTAACTCCCTCTCTTATACCTTTTTGAAAGTGGGTTTTAAATGCATTTTGTCGTTTAGTGAGTTAATAGCTGTCATACAGTAACATTATCCATTAAATATATTCATTTAAAAAACCCTGCTTGATAAAGTTCATTTAGCAAACCTTGCTCGGAAAAGTCAGTTTTTTACAAAGTGTGCTAGGTATATTCTACTTTCTCAAAGCTTACTCATTTCAGAGTTATATCAGAATGTAGTGATTTTAGAAATAAATCCAAGTAAAATGAAGGAAGCTTACTCGAAGTACAAGATTGCTAGAGAATTAAATCACAAGACTAATAATCAACTATACATTATCAGATAGGCAACCCTGCTAGGAATCAATTAAGAATCCGAAACTAATATCTTAGACATATTCCTAATTGTCAACCTTGCTTGAAAGTCTGACAAACTCAAACCTTACCCGAAAATGTATAAAAGTTAGCAAATAATCTATCAAGTAAACTGTCATACATAGTGTGCTCGAGACACTGTTGAATAAGCAAAGTGTGCTAGAGTTGCGTTCTAGACACAAAGTGTACTCGAAATGCAAAAATTTGAATAATTTCCATGTTAAGAGAACACTAGAGGATTTCAAAGTGTGCTCGAAACATAAAGTATGCCCGGGAAACTAGGTTTGCCCGAAAACACTTGTAATTTCAAAGAAGCGTATTCGTATCCATATATTCATTAAGTGTGCTAGAATTTAAAGTTTACTTGAACATCTTTCCTATCAAAATTGTTTGTTCTTGGATAATAAGACAAATTCAAGAACACTCAGAATCACAAAGCTTGCTAGAATAAATTCAAACAGTCAAACAATCACATAAGTGTGCTAGACAATTTAAAGACATTAAAGCTTGCTGGAAGTAACATATTCATTCACAATGCATGCGAGACTGACTTGAAACAACCTATAAAACAGTTAAGTTTGCTAGAAAGATTAAAGATCACAAAGCTTTCTAGTGAACACTGTATATCAAATAGCTTGCTAGAAACAATTATACTTTCAATCAAAATACAAAGTATGCTAGAAAGTCTTAACTATATGAAAGCTTGCTAGTAAACACATTCAAACATGATCAGATATCAAGCCTGCTCGAAAGGTTAAAATTTCAAGTTAAGTAGGAATCTCTACCCGAAAAGCATAAAAATTTCAAAGTATGCTCGATATGAATAATCTTAGACCAAAATGTCTAAGTATGCTTGAAAAGGTTATAAATAATAAAAACTAACTCGAAAATACATATTTAACCCTTTTTAGGGTAAAATGCAACTCTTTTTAACTTAAACCAATTATCAAACACATTTTTCATTAAAGATCATTGTTTAAGAGCAAATGGTGCATTTAGAGATCATATTTCAGTCATGTTTCCTTACAAAAAATTTTCCATCTTTTTCTAAATATATCTCAAGGATGGGATCATATTGACTAAGTAGCTTTTTCAATACTTCATTCTCAGCATTATTATGACAGTATAGACAGGTCAACAGCAGGTTTGAACTTAGCATGAATTTCATTTCTTTTGGTGATATGATTAAGGTTCAGTTAAGTAGCATAATTCAGAAATGGTCAACACTGTGCTATGATTCCTCATATCTCTTCTCAAAGCTTATTTGGCTTTCCCCAGATCACCCCAATTTAACTTCAACCTCCTGATAATTGGTCAAAATTTTGTTTTTGCATGACAGAACTTATTGAATATTTTTGTATTTTTGTTTTCAAACAAATAGAGGTTGAACAATGGACTTAAATGCCATCCGGACTTACATGCCTTTCATTCAAGATGAGATAGATTATGCCATCATCTCTGTAGTTCTAGTTGGAAACCCTCTTTCTTTGATAAAATATTTAAAACATATATCAACTTTTGGTTGATTTATTCTTATTTTTGACATTTTCTCAACTTTTCTCAAGTTTGTTCTTTGTCATATATAAAGATGTTTCATTTTTTGGGTTGACCAAATAGCAACACGCTCGTGTATGACTGGGTAATCACTTTTCTGCCTATTATTTGGAGAGATGTATCTTGAGACATGCAAAGACAACTATGTATCTCCACATAAAGATTAGCATTTTCATTATGTTTATATCAACTCAGATTTTACACATCATGAGAAAGCAACCATACATGTTAATGACTGTACTAAGTGCCTTTTTAGCCTATTAAATCCATATGATTGGCTAAGTAGTCAATGTACTATCATTTCCCATAAACAGATTCAATCACCCCAAGTACTCTTAGCTTCCAGGTTAATGGCTATCCTGTCTGTCTATAGGTAGTCAGCAGGACCAAACATATAAATAAATACATGTCCTTTTGGCTTAGAGTCAATGGTATAATTTTAAGCGAAAGAACAAATTACAATTGCCCTAAATGTTTTCAGTCTTTGGATTAATGGCTATCCTTTGAATCTACAAGTAGATGACCTGACCAAACATATACAAGTATATGCTCCTCTGACTTAGGCAAATGACATAGTTTTAAGCAAAAGTAATTATTTTGAGACTTTTCTTAAAAACCTTCTTTTAAGCTTCTATAAAGCTTGAACTGAATAGTATTATCATACCTCAGCACCATCAGCAACTTGCTCATGTTTTGATCAAAATTTTGTTATTATGCAAAATTCATTATAAAATTCATTTGAGCATTCAATTTTGTCATAAGGACACATTTTGACACAAACAGTTGTAACAAATTCAAATCTTAATCAGACATTATCACAACAAGCAGACATTACTGAGATGCATAGTCTAGCCTAGCCTAATAACATCATCTGATCAGATGACACACATATTCAATCATTTAATAAAGATATCAGATAAGCATGCTCAATCAAGTATATCAATTCAGAACACTTAACATGACATCGCATATGTCAAGTGATAAACAAGCACAAGTATCAAAGATACCTAATTTGCACAGATAGTCAAACAAGCATATATCAGTCAACATTAAAAATATCACATTCACAACATCCATCAAGACTTTGAAAAGATAGTCAGTTTTCTCAACAAGCACACATCATGAATCAGACTCCGTTAGAGTTGATCATCCTCAGGGCTTTCAGAAGAAAGTTGAACCTGGTTCTATCAAGTGGTTTTGTGAATAGGTCAGCCAAATTATCACTTGTATCAACTCTTTTCACTTCAATTAAACCTTTTTCACTACAATCCTCTATGAAGTGATGTCTAATTTCAATGTGCTTAGTTTTGGAATGTTGCACATGATTCTTAACAATAAAATATGCAGCAGTATTATCAATGTAAATAGGGGTGTTTAAGAAATTCGGACCATATCCAGCATTTGATTTTGAATCCAGAGGACTTGTGCACAGCAGTCAGATGCAGCAATGTATTCAGCTTCTGCAGTTGATATTGATATTGTGGTCTGCTTCTTGCATTGCCATGACACCAGACTGTCACCCAAAAATTGACACTCTCCTGAAGTGGACTTCCTGCTCATATTGCATCCATCATAGTCACTATCTGTGTAGGCAATCAGATCAAATGACTGGTTCTTTGGATACCAAATTCCCAAATCAGGTCTTCTCTTCAAATATCTAAAGATTCTCTTGACTGCATTCATGTGAGAAACTTTAGGACTTGATTGGAATCTTGCACAAACACACACAGCAAACATGATATCAGGCCTTGAAGCAGTCAGATACATCGGTGAATCAATTTTTGCTCTGTGTTCATGTTCATCCACTGGCTCCCCATTTTCATTAGCTATCATCTTTTCTTTTGGATACATAGGAGTTGAAGCAGTCTTAAGATCATTACACTTGAATTTGTCTAGTATGTCCTGCACATACTTACACTGGTAGATGAAAATCCCATCAGCCTTCTGCTGAACTAGAAATCCAAGAAATAAGTTCATTTCTCTCATTGAGCTCTACTGTACTTGTACATCATTACCTCTTCAAACTCCATACACATCTGTTTATTGGTTGACCCAAATATAATGTCATCCACATAAACTTGCAACAAGAGCAAATCTCTTCCTTTATTTTTGTAAAAGAGGGTCTTGTCAATAGCTCCTCTTTGGAAACCATTTTCAATAATATGTTTTGATAGCTCATCATACCAAGCTCTAGGAGCTTGATGCAGTCTATACAAGGCTTTGTTTAACTTATACACCCTTTTAGAATACACTGGATCCTCAAATTCTGGTGGTTGAGTCACATATACCTCCTCTTCTATCTTTCCATTTAGGAATGCAAATTTGACATCAAGTTGGAATACCCTTATATTCTTTGAGGCAGCAAAAGCTAGGAAAATTCTTATTGCTTCAAGTCTTGAAACTGGTGCAAAGACTTCCTCAAAGTCAATCCCTTCTTCTTGTAGGCAAACCAAAGCCACAAGTCTAGCTTTGTTCTTAATCACAATGCCCTTTTCATCCCTTTTATTCCTGAAAACCCATTTGGTTCCAATTACATATCTGTTTCTTGGCATGTCCACAAGTTCCCAAGCATGTAGATCTCTGAATTGAGCCAACTCCTCTTGCGTTGCTTCTACCCAACTGTTGTTCTTTAGTGCTTGAACAATGTTCTTTGCTTCTATTTAGGATAGAAAGCAGGAGTACAAACAAATGTTTGCAGATTCAGAATGACTTCTTGTAACTCTTTCATATATATCTCCAATGATGTTTTCAGAAGGATGATTCTTTTCAACATAAGGGGTTTGAATTATAATATATGTAGACATAGAAGTGTCAGGATTTGATTCATTGTGATCTGGTTCTTCAATGTCCAAATCAGCTGTTGCATTATCAACTTCAGGTGCTTCCTCATTGTTCTGTCCTGAGGAAGATGATCCATAGTCTCCTAAATTCAATCTATCAAATAAATCTTGAAACCTTTCCCTTTTGGAAGTTTCTTCTTCATTAGTTTGGTTGCTTGGATCTTCCCCATTTTGAACTTGATCATCTTGCACATTTTGATTGACTTGATTATTATCTGTTTGATCTTGTTCTGGAATTTGATTTTTCTCTAGATCATCGTCTTGGACTTGCTCAACATTTGCTCTTGAGGGATCCTTTATGAATGTATATTCACTTTCTTTACTTACAACCTTTTTCCACAATTTTTCCAAATCCAATGTTTTCTGATTTGACTCTTCAATCACAATGGTTTTGTAAAATGAATCATCAAAGTCTTCAGGGTAGATCTTGAAAGACTTGATCAATTTCTCAAGGTCAAACAACCATACTTCACCATCAACTGTGTTGAACTGATTTTCATTAAGACTACATCAAATGATTCAATCACACTCAAGTGATCTATCACATATACTCTAGAGGCCTTTGAGTGTGTAGAGTAGCCAACAAAGAAACAGTCTAAGGATTTTGCTTGAAACTTGTTCAAGTAATCCTTGGTGTTCAAAAGAGAACATTTGCATCCAAATGGGTTGAGAAACTTGATGTAGGGATTTCTTTTAAACAAGATTTCTAAAGGAGTCTTGTTATGACTTTTATTGAGAAGTACCATGTTCTGAACATAGCAGGCTATGTTAATGGCTTTTGCCCAAAAAGTAACAGGTAGATAAGCATCTTCTAGCATGGTTCTTGCAGCTTCAATGAGTGTTCTGTTTCTTCTTTCTGCAACACCATTCTGTTCAGGAGTTCTAGGGGCTGAGAATTGTTGAAGTATTCCTTTGTTGTTGCAAAATTCTTCAATAACTCCATTTTTGAACCCAGTACCATTGTCACTTCTCATCACTTTAACCCTTTTATCCAGTTTATTCTCAATCCTGTTTACACAATTCATAACTAGTTCACCAGTCTCATCCTTTGTACTTAGGAGATAAACCCAAGTATATCTTGAGAAATCATCAATGATCACAAGACAATATCTTTTCTTCCCAATGCTTGGTACACTCACAGGACCAAAGAGACCCATGTGAAGCATCTCAAGCACTTGATCAATTGAGTTGATGAGTTTAGTCTTGTGAGAAGACTTGTGCTGCTTTCCCTTTTGACATGAGATACATTTATCATCCAACTTGAACTCTCTAGTATGTAAGCCAATGACATGCTCACCCTTAACTAGTGTGTTAATATTCTTGAGATTGACATGACACAACTTTCTATGCCACAATTTTGACTCATTTTCAGTGGCTTTAGAAACAAAACATATATCACCCCATGAAACAGCTGTTTCATGTGCCTAGAACATGAAAGAAGCTGTTCCTGCACATATAAAAGAGAGTCATTAGTTAGATGACTCAGTGGAGTGGACTGTTCCTGCACATATAACAGTCATGTGCCTAGAACATCCGCTATCCATATACCTGCACATATAACAGTCATGTGCCTAGAACATCCGCTATCCACATGTTTAGTTTCTAAATACCTACCCATGAAACAGCTGTTTCATGTGCCTAGAACATGAAAGAAGCTTCTTTCATGTTTAGTTTCTAAATACATCTATTGTTACTATTTCTGATGATTTGTAAGTTGAATCAGCTTTCAGTTCATCATCTAACTAATGACTCTCTTTTATATGTGCAGGAACAGTCCACTCCACTGAGTGAAGTATGGTATATGGATAGCGGATGTTCCTGCACATATAACAGTCCACTCCACTGACTCATTTTCAGTGGCTTTAGAAACAAAACATATATCACCCCATGAAACAAAACAAAACATATAAATTGCCATTCTTTGGGGCCATCATCATGATCATATTAGGTGGTATCATAAATTCAGGTCTTAAGATGAAACAGTGTTAGTCATCAAAACCAACTTTATAGATATGCTCAAAAGGTTATACTGTAGTCCCTCCACATAGAACACATTGTCAAATGAGACTTTACCATTTGTTAAGATACCCTTTCCAACAATTTTACCTCCATTCTCATCATTTTCAAATGCCACTGGACCCTCAAACTTCTCTTCATAGTTAACAAGTGAGCTCTTGTCACTAGTCATGTGCCTAGAACATCCGCTATCCATATACCATACTTCACTCAGTGGAGTGGACTGTTCCTGCACATATAAAAGAGAGTCATTAGTTAGATGATGAACTGAAAGCTGATTCAACTTACAAATCATCAGAAATAGTAACAGTAGATGTATTGGCTATGAGAGGAATGGGTTCAGGATCTTTATTGGCGATTTCAATGTTATCTGAATTATCTGTTTCATAACCACATTCTCTTGGAGTCTTCACAAAAGATGTTGTGCTTTGATTGTCATTTACTACGTAGTCCTTTGTGTTAGAAAACTCTCTCACATCATGACTCTTCTCTATTTGAACTTCACCTCTTGGTTTTCATGAAAACCCATGAGGTTCAAACTCATGCTTCAAAAGAAACTATTCTTCACCAGTTAGTTCAGTTGGTTTCTTCCTTGAAAAGAGACCCTTGTTTATTTTCTTTCCATAATTAGGTGACTTTTGTGAATCATCAGACTTAACAGATTTTGAGTCATGATTGGGGATGATTCTCAAAGGTTGAAAGTTCTTCTTGACAACAGTTTCAGATTTCTTAGGAGATTTGCTTCTTCTAACTTGTTTAGACACAGGTTTCATTGGTTTCATTTCAACTTTTCTTTCCTCCTTAACATTCTCTACAGTTTTCTGATCAGTTTTACTCAGAATCTTCTTTCCACACGCCTTTCCTTTTCCCCAGAAATTCATCCTATTTCTGTTTATAAAGCACAATGTTTTGACCAAACTTTGTCTCATTGGGAACATGAAAAGGCTTGAAGTTGAACCTTTCATTGCAAGAATCAGTATGGTGACCATATTCATCACATTTCTTGCACCGCACCTTTCCTTTAAAACTTTCATGAGCATTCCCTTTCTTGAATCTCTCACTTGGTCTAGGTGGTTTAACTCCAAGTGTTTTCTGTGTCTTCATACCATCAAAATCAATTGAAAAGGGAACAAAGTCTTCAATCTTAATATCTTGTCTTTCAGTCTTTATCTTAACAAAAATGATTTTCTTCATATTCATAGGTTCTTCATCTAGGCTTCCCTTATGCCTTGACTGCCTCTTCTCATATTCTTCCATAGTTTCAACTTCCCCAATATCAAACACTTCATGGCTTGAGAAAACTAGGTAAACTGGAATGAAGTTGTCACCAACAAGTGCTTCAGTGACCCTTTTCTTGTTGTTGTCACTTATCCTTTTCAAAACAGCCTTGCTTGGTAGCCTTACTGCATTATAGCTTACTTTTGTCCTTTCACATATGTCAAAGGACACATATTCTCTCTTCATTCTTTCATTTTGTTTCTTCTTCTGTGGGGTCATAGGTGGCAACAATGGAAGTTTGTCTATTAAGTCAGGTTTCTTCTATCTTCTATTTCTTTCTGCAACTTGAATCTCTTCATCTGTGATATGATCACTTAAGTCACTTAAGCCATCCATATGCAGATAATCAGAATCAAAGTCATCTTCAGAAACTTGCACTCCTATTGACTTGTCCTCTCTTACTTCTTCCTTTACTACAAACTCTCCCTCTTCACTTACCTCAACCCTCTTGTAAAGATCAACAAATTCTTCTTTGTCTTGAAAGACATCTCTAAACTGTTGAAGATATCCCTCTCTCTTTTCTTTATCAACTTTTAACAAATAATTGTTGTTGAATGGTAGTGGAACAGCTTTGTATTTATCTTCCTATTTTACTTGGTTCAAGATACCACAAATGTTTCCTGTAGAAACCAAGTTCTTTAGAAATTCATTCTCACCTTGTAACTTGGTATTCTTCACCTTCTCTTCAACAATCATTTTCTTTAAACCATCAATCTCAGTTACATACCTTGACTGAGTCCTATAACTGCTCACACAATCATCTTCGAGACTTTTTATCTTTTCTTCATTGATTAAATCACTTGCTTCATACCCATTAACTATGCTTTGTTTTCTAAAGCATTCACTCTCCAACTTACCAACCTTCATATTCAATGCATCTATTGTTTTAAGTAAGTCAGTTGAAGAATGTGAAGGTACCTGTGAAGTAGAAGATTCAGCCTCATTCTCAATCTTTGCCATGAAAGCAACATTAGCCTTTATGATATCATCTGCATGATCACTCCAATCAAAATTCCCTTCTAGTTGTGCAGCAACAGCTACATTCCCTTGATTTTTGGGTTAATTTTGATAGTTTCTGTTGGGGTTAGTTGGAGCAGTTTGAGGGTATTGATTTCTTTGGTAGTTTTGATTCTGAGGTACAACTTGTTGATAATTCATTTGGGGTTGTTGATAGTTGTTGAGGTTGGGATTGTTGTTGTTGAAGTTGTTGTTTCTTGGCTAGTTCTGTTGGTATTGCAGCTGATTTCTAGGTTGTTGGTTCTGGAACTGATTCACCTGAAAATTTCTAGGCTGGTTACATTCTCTAGCAAAGTGTCCAGGTTGTTGGCAATTTAACAGATTTCCTTGGACTTATCAAAGCCAATCCTCTTATTTGGACCAGAGACTAGAGACCTTCCAGTCCTATTGAACAGTCTTTTGCTTCTTAGTGCAAGCATTGCAGCCTGCCACTTCAAGTCCATATCTTCAAGATCATCAGCACCTATATGTTCCAAATCATCTTGAATGACACTTGTGTGGATCATATTTTTTGCTACAAATGCATTGTATGATTCTGTGAACATAGAGAACAATGCTTGAGTTTCACTTCCATGACCACTGTTTCCTCCAGAATAAGGTAAATGTCCACTTGCCATGGAGGCAGAGTCATTGTCATATATGAGTTGAACATTAAGCCTTGACTGGTTTCCTTGGTTACTTGTACTACCACCAACAAATGCTTTAGTTATATCAGTACCACGTTCATTTGGTTCCTCTATGATGGGAATCTCTTGTTGGTTCTTGGTGGACAGGTTTCCCATAGGTGCAATAAGGGCATTGGATACCTAGAAACATGGCTTCTCTTCCTTTATCATTTAGTTCTCAATCATTTCTATCTCAGCAGCCTGAAGGAAGCAAATAACATCATCCAACTTGAGTTGTTCAAATTTTGGTTTTTGAAGGATGAATTTTCTAGCCGTATACCACTCCTTTGACATTGAATTCAGTAACTTTGTGGTTAGATCAAAGTCTGTCATCACATAATCAGTTGCTCTTAGGTCATTCACAATTACTAGAAATCTCTCAAGAATTGATTTCAATCTTTCTCCATCCTTGTAATTCAATCTCTCAAGCTATTGCTTGAGTCTTTGTTTCTTGATATTTTACAGCTCAGTGTTACCTTCAAACATCTCAAGGATTGCATCATATATAGCCTTAGTTGATGTGATGTGCAACCTTGGTTAAGATTTCCCAAGACAGTTCCAGCTTGATCATAGCTAAGGCCCTGTCGTCCACCTTCCTCATCCTATCACGCACGGCAGTGTTAGGGTTTGCACCATCAGCTGCTTGTGGACCATTCTTGATTGAGTTCCACACGTAAACATCAATATAGCACACAGCAGGCCTCGAACAATACTTTCCACTTGGTGAAATTCTCCTGTCCGTACAGTCTAGAAAATTTTGTTCGTGGAAACTTCTTGCTCTTCAAAACTAGACATTTTGGTATTTTGAAAAACATAAACAGAGAACAGCTAAAACGGATTAAAAATCGAGTTTTGAAATAATCAGATTTGACAATCAAATCTTCAGATATGATGTATCTGGTTCGATAGGATCAAGATTAAGTAATAAAGATGCAAACTTTAAGTAAAATAAGTAAAAGAAGACACTGGAAATTTGTAGATCTAGAAGGAAATGAAGAACATAGCGCTGACGTCATACTTCAATGAAACAATATTCTGCTTACGTCATCTTTCTTCTTCAGATCTGCAAATATCAACAAATTCTTCACCCAATCAGCAACAAACAAGCTCTGATACCACTTGTCGGTCCCGGATTGATCGCTCACACTCACAATAAAGTCATAACCCACACAATAAACGTGTTGATAAGCAGGTTAATGACGGTTGCTATTTTAGGTAAGAAAACTTTTTGTTAACGGAGGAATTAGAAACAAATAGGGTTGTTTCTTAAATGCTAATAAATGTAACAAACACAAACAATATCTCAAAAGATTTCCATCTATAGAAAAGATTCATACAAATGTTAATCGATTAGGGTTTCTTGTAAGGAATGTATTGTCTGTACTAATCAAGGACAGCCGTCACACTCAATCAGGAATATTCTTTTAGGTCTGAAAAGTGTAAAGTGGCTAAAACCTTCGTCTCTTATCTATGGAGGCGTGCCCAAAATTATTCTATTTATAGTCCAGCCTCTTGACACCTGTCATTCCTTCTAGAAACCCTACTTATTGGTACATAATCAAATTACATATTCAAAAATATACTAAGTGTAAAAACAGGTCCTCCGGGTAGACTTTATGTCAATTATCTTCTCCTAGTAGGCTTTGTGCCTTTTGTCTTTTACGAGTAGATCTGGTAATCTTGAAGTGTGCTGGTGAACCGTTCTCCGGGTAGACTTTACTTTGAGTATTTTCCAAAGAAAATACTCACCTAGCAGACTTCAATCTTCTTGACCATAGCAAACTTTGCTCTATATGGTCCTACAAGCAAACTGTTGTTTATGAATCCCTTCAACTCTTTGTTAAATGATAACTTATTAAGCAAACCATAGTGTGCTGGTAACAATGTTTGAACTGTGCTGGTAACACTGTAGCTTGCTCGGAGTTGAACCTAGCTGGAGAGTACTTAGAATATTTCTTGATCACTTTCAACAATCAAGCTCGGACTACTGTTTATTATTCAAACCTTGCTAGATCTTCCAGTTACTTGGCTTCAAGAGCTTGGTTAAGTCAAGGGTTTGTTTGTAAGCAAACTATGCTCGACTTGAAGAACACCTTTGCTAGATGAAGTGAACCCTGTTCGGATGATCACTTAAGAAGACTTCAAGAAGATAACCTTGCCCGATAGGCAAAATACCTTGCTAGGACAAGTAAAACCCTGCTCGGTTTCCATACTTAGTCGTTTCAAAGGAATGTTGAGAAGATTCCATCTCCCTTATTCTTCCTTAATTAAGTCGTTTTAAGTCGAATTCTTGACTCAACATCTTGGTACTTGATTATGCACCGGCTGAGAAGGAAGAAGAACCTCGTGTGATATTGGGGAGACCGTTTTTGGCTACTTCAAATGCTTAGATTAACTGTCGAGACGGAACAGTTTGCATGACCTTCGGTAACCGTAAGTTAATTTTAAGTATATTTTCAACTTCATATGTTTACTCTTTTGAAAATAAATATTCTAGGTCATGTGCTACTAATGGGTGTCTTCATCGTACGTGTGAGGATGACACCGAAAAGGAGGAAAGTGTTGTTTTTGACAGGTCTAAAC